>NC_050462.1:15839395-16139395 GCF_903995425.1 Onychomys torridus | reverse complement strand
GATAGACAGGAAGAAGAAAGGAGAGAGAGAAGAGACACCAGCCTGCCACCCAAGGAACAACACGCCAGCAGACTGGTAAGCCACGGAACATGTGGCAAAACATAGATTAATAGAAATGGGTTAATTTAAGTTATAAGATCTAGCTAGTAAGAAGTCTGAGCCATAGGCCATATAATGGATAATTAATATTAAGCCTCTGAATGATTATTTTATAAGTGGCTGCAGGATGGCAGGTGAGAGAGATTTGTCTGGACCACAAGGAGCCAGGTGGGACACAGAAAATCTTCCAGCTACACACTTTTATTTATCTGTTTACCAGTTTGTTAGGTTGGCATGTAAAGCAATGGCTTCCATCATGGTGTGTTAACATATGACGTGTTCTTATTTGTTCCTCTCTCCCAGTCCCCTCCTAAGTCCCCATCCCCTCCTCGTGGTCCTCTTTCTTCCTCTCCATGGGCCCCCCTCTACTTCCATGCCCCGTGTATTCCACTTCCTGCTGGGCCCCCTCATTCTTCCTATCTCTTCCTCCTTTCTCATAGTCTCCCTTCCGGTTTCATGACTTCCCCCTCCCTCACTGATACACACATTCAATCAAGGGTCTGCATATGAGAAACATGACATTTTTAATCAGCATAGATTGTTAGCTGTACATGGTAATGGGATTCATTGTGACATTTTCATAGATGCCACACCTTTTTAATGACTGCTGTGTTCCCCATGCCTATGAAGTAAGGGGCAGTAAAGAGGAACCTCACAACGTGTTACTAATGCCTCCGTGTGCCACAGACTCCTTTGAGGTTATCTCCTTTTAGGGACTACATTTAACTCCTTTTACGGACCAGGAAACTGAGCCATAGAGAGACTAAGGGATTTGTTTATGGGCGTATAGCCACTTGGGATCTGAACTCAGTATTCTGGCTTCAAAGCCCAGGCTCTTGTCTCCCGATACATCCTGCACACACGAGACCAAGTCTGAGTTATGGCTGCAATTGTCAGTCCCACAGAGAAGACCCGTACTGCTTGACAGGGCCCATCTGCATGGAGCACCATCCGAATGTTGTCTCCCCTTAGTGGTCAGGGCCAGGAAGTAAGATGACTTCCTCCTAAGAAAACAACAAAACAAAACAATAGACCAAAACAAGGAACTTCCTTGCCCCAGCGTTGAGAAAGCCAAGTTAAAGATCAGAAATACTACCCTTGGGTCAGCTGTCAGGATTTCTGTCCTTTGCCTTCAGTTTCATTGTTTGGTGTTGCTGGGGCTTGAATCCCAGGCCTCAGATATGACAGGTGAAATGTTCTATCACTTGGCTACCCACTGTGTTGCCTCTCTCTTTTAATAGAAAGCTGAATTCAAAATGGCGTCTTTGACTTATTTCCCACTCCCTTGAGATCTTTCAAGATGACCTGGGGCTGATCTCCAGCTTGATTTCTTTGGTACATCCCTCCTTTCTACAGGTCCTAGCTTCCAGGACAGCTTTCCCCCACACAATGTCGACTCTGAGACCCAAAGACCAGGCCCTGAGACCTTCCTGTGAGCGTGGAAAAGCCATCTGTAGGTCGACATCCCAATCCTTACTGACTCGGGCACGGTGTAGCTGCTCAAGGTGAGTCCTAGAAGGTCGTGTCCCCAGCAAGGCTCTTGGTGAGTTCCAGACATTGCAGTGACACCCATGTCCAGGATTAGACCTCAGAATGTGAAATTCTCCAGGAAGATACAGTTTCTGTTCCCCACATCAAGTAAACAGCCCATAGCATTGGCTTCCACCAGGCGACAGCACACACTCACAGGGCTGCAGTTGAGGAGCTGTTTACCTGACACTTAATTCCCCCCACCCCACCCCGGGTGGCACTGGATAGATGGGGATTCCCACACTCAGGTAACCTAACCCACACACTTGCATCTTCGTCTCTGCTCAGCTGTCATCACCCCTCCAGCCTCCAGGAGGTGGCCAGGGGTTCCAGACAGTGATCCAGTCTCTGAAATAGAAGAAGGTGGTGGGTTATAGGTAATCCAGGCACTGCAAGAGAAAGAAGCTTCTTCTTCTTTTTTTTTTTTTTAAAGATTTATTTATTATGTATACAGTGTTCTGCCTGAGTGTAGGCATACACACCAGAAGAGGGCACTAGATCTCATTATAGATAGTGGTGAGTCACCATGTGGTTGCTGGGAATTGAACTCGGGACCTCTGGAAGAGCAGCTAGTGCTCTTAACCTCTGAGCCATCTCTCCAGCCCCAAGAAAGGAGCTTTTAAGAAAGTATGTTCACTGTTGAAAAGAAATATACTAGGTAGGTAGATAGATTTAGAGATAGAGATATAGAGATATATATATAGTATATATACAAATATATGTATATATACATACATTGTGTGTGTGTGTGTGTGTGTGTGTGTGTGTGTGTGTACTCATAAACATGAATGTAAGGCCAACCATATGTACTTATGTGGAAGCTAGAGGACAGCATCAGGTTCCTCCTCAGATGCTCTCTTATTTTTTAAGATAAAATCTCTTGCTGAACCTGTAGTTAGCCATCCAGTTAGACTAGACTGGCTGGCTAGCCAGCTCTGGAGATGGGCTTGTCTCTACCTGCAATGCTGGGGTCACAGGCAAAGATGGCCATGCCTAGGTTCTGCATGGGTGCTAAGGACTGAGATGAGGTCTTCCTGCCTTCACAGGAAGCCCTTTCACCCACCAAACCTTTTCCACAGCTCCCTCCCCCATTTCTGAGACAGGATCTCATTATGTAGCCCTAGCTGATCTTGAGCTCACTATGTAGATCAGGGGTCCTCACACCTACAGCAATCCTCCTGCCTCTGCCTCCCAAGCTCTGAGATTGCACATGTGCACCACCATGCCTGGTGAAAGGCAGCTTTAAAGGGCCATTTTCATAGTCTTCAAGGAAGAAAACTAAATGATCCACCCAGAGGGCTACAGAGTATAGGACAGAGACCTTCGTTCTAACATCTGCCGGGGAACAACTTAAGGACCTACACCATAAGAGGCCCTTAATAGGTGTGATCTGAACAGTCCACGAGAAAACCAAGAATGCTGTAGCATAGCCCAGCAATGTGACCTTGAGCCAATCACAAACACTCCTCAGCCTGTTGTTACAAAAGCCAAGGTAAAAACAATAAACATGTATGTCGAAATCCTCAACGATGATGTCAAGGAACAGAGCGGAAAGGAAGAAAGTGGCCCATGGTGAGTGGGCAGAAATAGGAGAGAGCGGAAAGGAAGAGAGTAGCCCGCAGTGAGTGGGAAGAAATAATAGGAGAGGCGGAGACTCAGCCTTGAAAAATGGGCAGACAAAAACGAGGGAGACAAAGAAAAGGCAGATTCAATGAGCAGTTTGGAAACATGGGCCTCCAAACAAGTTTGTCTTCCCTGCGTTATTACTGCGTTGTGTGGGTTTACACAGCTAGACAGTCTCCTGTCTGCCTTAAAAAACAGACAGGATAACAGGAAACAGCTTTGAATTCCACGGTGATTATAGCTACTTAAGTTTGACTTACCAAAAACTGTCTCAAACAGATGGTATGGAGCATTTGATTAAGGGCTTATTCTACAAGCCAACAGAGAACATTTCTTCCCCCCTCTGAATATAGAAAAAAAAATACAGAAAAAGAGGGGGATAAGCTGACCCAGGCCTCATTTATATCAGTGTTATCCAGCAAGAGGATTGCCCTAAATGAATCTCTGCTTAATATGTCACTCAGAACCAAGCTGTGTAATGTCAACAGTATGGAATTCCAGTGCAGAAGGATACTGAAGGTTATCCAGCCTAAACCCCTTATTTTTTTTTTTTTAAGAGCTGAGGATCGAACCCAGGGCCTTGCGCTTGCTAGGCAAGCACTCTACCACTGAGCTAAATCCCCAACCCCACATTGGCCTTTATACATAATGTTCAGTAAAAGGGAAACATAAAAATCTGTTTGCACCATTATTACTAAATTAGCACCAGTCTGTGGTGAGCAATTAGAACTTGAAGCTGATGGGTAATGCCATGTGAGTCCAGTTAATGAGCCAAAAGCTGAATTCTTCAAAAAAAAAAAACATTTAACATTAATCAGCATTTGGCTCCAGCTTGTGACAAGTGTTTTCAAAACATCACGGACAATTACAATATTCTTAGCTTTGCTTGGTGTAAACACACGATGAAAGAAAGTCAGAAT
The DNA here is from genome assembly GCF_903995425.1 of Onychomys torridus. Lineage (NCBI taxonomy): Eukaryota > Metazoa > Chordata > Mammalia > Rodentia > Cricetidae > Onychomys > Onychomys torridus. The sequence continues at coordinate 16,135,223 of NC_050462.1, read as the reverse complement.
TTCATAAATGACAGTCTCCAGAATGGAAATAATGGGTCCCACAGAGAAGGTACAGTGTGTTCATCTTTCTAGCAGGCTGAATATAATTTGGGAACTAATGAGGTCACCACACTGACAAATATGAGGCTTCTGCCAGGTGAAAATGCAAACGCCTCTTCCTACAGTGGCGGAGCAGCATCAGCGCCATGATGGAAACACCGGGCTTATTGCCCACCCCAACCCTAGTGTGGGTGCAACACAAAATGGGTTTTTATGAATGGGATACTGATGTCCCATCTAAAGTGAGAAAGCGGCATTCTGAGAGGAGCTGGGACTCGCCTTGTGTTGTGTGGTGCCGAGAAAGTAGCAGAGAAAAGGAAACACAGGCAACATTGGTGGTTGACCTGAGGATGATGTCTTCCCCTCTACACTCCAAGGCTCAGGAGGCCATTTTTATTGGACTCTGCAGGATCGCTGCAGAAGTTCATCTATGATTTTATTTATTTATTTCTTCATTTTTATTGTATGGTACAAGCTAAAGTCCAACCATTGTTAACGTTGGGTTTTCTGAAAGCCAGAATTGCTTCGTTAACTCTTCATAAGGTAACACTACCTCTTTAGCTAGTTTTGCATGAATGAATAAGATGACAATCCATTAACAAGCATTGTCATCTTGTCACTTGCTAACATTCATTGGACATCACCAAATGCCTGAAGCAATGGTACTAAATCCCACCTATTATTTCATAAATTCCTTACCATGACTCTTTGAAAAGAGAGTCATCAAAATACTTACATTCAGGAATGCAGTCCACACATGTGTTGATCACTCGGTTTTGTAACACACTGCTCGAGTCTTTCAGATAAAGCAGTGAATGAAACAAGCAAAGGTCCTTTTGTCTGTTAGCTAGCTTGTATTGGTTAGTTCCCATCACATAACCAAACTTCTGCATAACCAAACTTCCAATAATTAGCATTTGTCTCATGATGTAGCTCAGTCAGCAGAGTGTTTGCCTATCACACACAATACCCTATGTTTGGTTTCCAGCACCACATAGAAAATAGGGCATCACCATTCATGAGGTGGAGACAGGAGGATCAGTAGAACAAGGTCATTCTCCAATATAGAGTGAGTTCAAGACCCTGGCTCAAAATAATAATAATAATAATAATAATAATAATAATAATAAGCATTTATTACTTTTCATTAATGTAAGAGTTTCATGATCTTGGCTGGGCACACTCACATGCATATAGCCACTGGGAAGATGCCACTTTGCTCTACAAAGACTTGTATCCTCTGGCAGGTAGTGTTCAGACTTGTTCTTATGGCAAGGGCAGGGGTCTCAAGATGAGGAGTAGGCTTTGAAGAAATGCAATATCATTTTGTCCATCTTCTGTTTGCCAAAGCATGTCACAAGACCCAAGAGTAAGACAATGGAATCTCATGATGGGAAGGGTTGCAACATCATGTAGGAAAACCATGGATACAGGGTTGACCATCCGCCTAGTCTCTCTTCTGGGTATGCAAAGACAATTAAAACAAAGCTTGGCAATTTATGAAAATATTTCATTTGAGTTTCATTAGAATCTTTGGGAGTAAATCTTATTAGCAACCTCCATTCTTCCAGTGAGGAAATTCAAACCTGTAATGGTTAGAAAACTTGCCCAAGATCTACAACTATTTGGTGACTGGACCAGGGTTAAAACCCAAGACTGAGATGTTTGTCATCCATAGAGTGACTTTCCAGACAGGGCATTCTGATAAAGTGTAAAGCTGGCCACTTCCAGGTACTTACCATTCTCCTGGGGGTTCATGGCATAACTTCATGATGAATTGGTAATAATACTGGATAATTGTGCTTAAAGTGTGATTGGAGATGGATAAATATACCAAGAATCAGTACCAAATGCATGCCACTTATCTATACTTAATAACTGACCAACAGTCAAAAAGTGAGTCTAGAGGGGGCCAAGACAGAAATCAAAGCTCCTACAAAGAAAGCAGGTCTGAATTGAGCTTTAATGAGTGTAGACAGTGAACAGACACCAGGGTTAGTTTTCCCATAATGACATTCCCTTCTTCAGTAATATTGTTATGTCCAACACATTGATCAGCTGTAAACAATGGAAGATCTGACTAATGAAGACTTTATTAAAATAAAAATTATTTTCTTTAAAATAGGGTTTTATGTACCCTACACTGGCCTCAAAGTCACTGGGTAGCCAAGGATACCTTGAACTTCTGATCCTTCTTCCTCCATCTCCCAAGTGCTGGGATTATAGGTGTGCACAACTATCTATGCCAAGTTTATGTGGTTCTGGGGATTGAACTCAGAGCTTCATGTTTGTTAATCAGGCTCTGTACCAACAGAGCCACTCCACCAGCTCAGAATTATTATTGTTATTATTGGCCACACACATTAAGGACTGTTCAGGAAAGTAGTCCAGAGTTCCATAGCAACCAGATGCTGTGACTGAGGAAACACACTCTATTCCTCTCCTCTGCCATTTTGTGAATATAGCCTCTTTCTTGCTGTTAATATGGATGGGATGTCCGTCAACATTCTTATACATTTCTACACAAAAAGTAGGAGACAGGAAGCCTAAGATGAGTATATCTTCACATCTCATCAGTGACTGCCATCTGTTACACACTCTGTACTCTCTTAGAACTCAGTAATACATAGCTGTAAGAGAAGCTGAGAGAGCTAAATTATTTTCTAATTCCTTAATATGGAAAAACAATGGAGTAGAAATCCATGAATGACTTTTGAATGATTGCTTCATAGTGTCTACCTCAGCTGGCCCACCCTAGCTAATCCCCTGAACCAGGAATTTGAAATTGTCATCCCAAGAACACTTCAATCCATTGATCTTTGCCTCCCCTCTCTCAGAATTCCCTTTCCCCTTCATGGACTATTGAAAAATCTCCCATGACTCTTCCTTGATCCCTGTAGCCAGAGCGAGGTATGTCATATCTTAAGTCTGAAATCCTTTCTTGGTTTGGCTGTACCTACTCTAACACTCAGCAGCCTGCTCCTATACTCTGTGCACGCTCTCTGGGTCACAGACATGTTGTGTGTATTCTTGTGCTACCCTCAGCACCTCACACAGCACCCAACATATGAAAACAGTAGAAGGAATGGTATTGAGCCCAATGACTTAGCACACATAAGACCAAGGGGAAAGGTGGCCCCAACTACTTAGGATCTTTAAGGAGCTGTTGAGGAGGAACTAGAAAACCTCCTGTATTTTCTTCAGGACTTTTGTTAGTTCAAATAACCTGTGGCAAAATCACTAGGAAATACATATGGGGGTGGTGAGATAATACAGGGTGAGGATGCTTTCAGTAGGTTAATTTGTACCTCTCTATGTTAGAGTCAGTTCACAGTGTCTGGTGATAAAGATGTGCTTGGCTTGCAGGTTTGTGGAGATTGGGAACCTTTATGGACTCTTTTAGGTTGAGAAGAAGAGGAAATTAAAAAACTCTTCCTCCTGCTGTTTTGAGTGCTTAAAGCAATCATTATACACAAAGTGTTTGGAGCTGCCCTGTCCTGATCGCCTTCAGAACCCATGACCCGCACAATGACCATGACATCAACAGGACCAGGAGGCTGTTGAGTACTGTCCTAGACTTGAATGTGAGCTGATCACTAAATCCTCAGCTGAGAAGTTAGGAAAGGCATATTGATTTCCGAAGAAAGGCCAGAATCAGACCTTGGGGTTGATATAAAGTGGATGGGTTGAGGATTTTACCCACTGTGAACTGGCCCTAAAGTGGAATGGTACAAATTAGCCAATCAAAAGAAACCTCATCCTGTATCAGTTCACCACTCCCATATGTATTTCCCAGTGGGTGAGGATTTCACCAAGTTCCCTGCCCAGCTGAAGCACTGGCCAGTGTATCCTCATGGAGAACAGAACTGAGCAGGCATTTTTAGCATAAACTCTAAGTTTCAGACCATGTCTTTAGGCATGGTAGGACTCAAGGTCTGGATGATGTTCTTAGCTCCCAGTCTCTCCCCATCCATCCCTCACCTTTCTTCATTTATGTTTCTCTGTTAGCTTAAGACTCAGCTCTCTCCACATATAGGAAACAGAGAGCAGCTCTGGCGCATATCACCTGTGCAGTTTATGACCCAAAATTTATAGAGAGTCATTCTGCCTCACAAAACACAAATATCAAATCTCAAGAAAAGTATATTGACCTCTTTAGGGTTCCCTATTTCTGCCCACTCAAGGGAATTGATTGTTCTATCATCTGCTGACTTTTCTGGGAAGCTAGAAAATTCTTTCTTTAAAAAAATAAATAAATAAAGTGCTGGGTGGTGGCAGCAGCGCACACCTTTAATCCCAGCATGCGGGAGGCAGAGGCAGGCGAATCTCTGTGAGTTTGAGGCCAGCCTGGGTTACAGAGTGAGTTCCAGGACAGGCACCAAAGCTACACAGAGAAAACCTGTCTCAAAAAAACCAAAATAAATAAATAAATAATTTGTGGGCCTCACAAGATGGCTTGGCCGGTAAGAGTACTTACTACCAAGCCTGATGAATGACCTGCATTTGATTTCTGAGACCCATATAATGAAGCCAATTCCCACAAGCTGTTACTTCAACACATGTGCCGTGATACATATGCATATGTGTGCACTTTTTCTCTCTTTCTCTGTGTGTGTGTGTGTGCACGCACACACACACACACACACACACACACACACACACACAGACTAAATAAATAAATAAAATAAATAAATAAATAAATAAATAAATAAATAAACAAGTGCAATAAAAATTTGAAGATAGTTCTGTACAGAAAACAGGACAAAGATACTAGGTAGACAAAAACCCTACCCTTTGGTGACAAGTAGACTTCATTTGTGAATGGCTTCATTATTCATGGATTTGGTCATCTGAGAGTTACTGATAATTCAATTGTGACCTAGGGATATAGTTCAGTGGTTAGAACAGTGGCTCAGCATGCAGGAGACCCAGTATGCCATCCTTAGCATTGGAAAAAAAAGTAATGATGATTAATAATTCAAGTGAAGACTTGTTTGACTCGCTGGCCTGTTTAGGTAGCAAATAGACTCTTCACCTTTCAGACATAGCCCAGGCTGAGGAAGTGGAGCCTTATACCAGTCAGTCTCCAGGCTGGTTATTTTCAGTAACTGGATTCTGCCCTTGCTACCTTATAAGTGCATCTCTCTCTCCACACTCACCAAACAGCCACCAGCACCAAGCAAGGTTAGCTGCGCTGAGGTCCTGTCTGCCCTCAGTGCATTTGCTGAGACTTCTACCTATCATCTAACCTCTTAGACCACCCCACATCATCTCCAATGGCTGGTTCAGACTCTGAGTCCCAGTCTTCACCAGTCAGTCTCCAAATACGAGTTAACACCCCTAAAAGCACTTCCACAGTCTCTAAATACACAGGATAATTGGGCCACCAGGAGCAGCATCTGTGGGGGCGCCTGCACTGTGTTTACTGCATTATAAACATTTGATCTTCTCTGCTGAACCATGAAGAAATGGGAAGGATGCCCAACTGCCCTGAGTCTAGATCACACTTCATCACTGGGCATTTAAAGAGTGTGTCCTGCTGGGAACTGAGGTGCCGGCTCTTTCCTCCCAAGTAACTTTTCCCACTGACTTCAGATCTTGTTGCCAGCACTGGCTCTGTTATTTCTCCCACACTGCTTTCTTCTTTCTGTGTTCTCTTATGTAAATAAGTAAATATATATTTAAAGTTATAGATGGATAGAGAGAGAGAGAATGGATAGATGGATGGATGACAAACAGATAGATAGAGGATAGATAGATAGATAGATAGATAGATAGATAGATAGATAGAGATAGAGATAGAGATAGATAGATAGATAGATAGATAGATAGATAGATAGATAGATAGATAATGGTAGACAGACAGACAGGCAGGCAGACAGACAGACAGACCTTGAGAAAAGGAAGTCATGCAAGTAAATGCATGCAAAGATCTTCTCATCTGCTCCATCAACTTTTCAAACATGCCTGGACATGAATTCTAACAGAATAGGGCTAGGTCAAATCACCAGCACAAGAAGAGGCATGTTACTAGCAAACTGTCTCCCAGTCTGGATCTAGATTACCAAATCATTCTTGGTTCCTGTACTGGCTTCTTTCCCTGAACCACTTTTCCCATGCTCAGCCCCACCTCCTCTTGCAAAGTTCCGTGTCACCTTTGTCCCGTTTCACCTGAGAGTATTTTGACTGTGTCTTACGGGGGCCTCCACCTTGAACCTTTTTCTTGAACCACCTTGAATCAGGTTTTCTCTTGGGCCATCCTGAGGTATAACATGGAAGGAGCGTCTTCTTGGTACCAACACATTACAATCCAGAATCAGAAGAAACCTAATATTGTGGCACCTTTGACCACTGAATGATAAAAGCGACTGGAAATATAGTTCTTCACAGATCTTCTAGATGGGCAGTATTGCGACATACTTCACAGATCTCCTCAGAAGGGTCAGGTGAGAAGGGACAGAAGTCTGCAGTCATAGTCAAAGCAAGAGGTCATCCATGTCTCATACCCCTTGCTTCCTGGTCTTCTTCTCTAGGGTCACTTTTTAGATGAAATATCTGGGGCTTTGCTTTCAGGAAAGCCAAAATTTAGAAAGTGTATCATAGCATCTTGCCAATTGTCCAAAAAAAAGAGAGACAGAGTCTCACACTCAGTCTAACTGGACAAACATGGCAGAATACTTAGCCACTTTGAAACTCAATTTCCTCATCTTTAAAGTAAGGATAATATGATTGAATCCAACATGTTCATCAGGGAGGAACTCATGCCCCAGAGTAGCCATAGGTCAATATCCACCATCTCCTCATCACTCATATTCAGTGACCTGATAGAAACAAGAACAGTATTTTTAACTAGAAGGTTCTAAGGGAGAAGTGAAAATCTGTGTGATAATAAAGGGATATAGATGGGTATAGTGTTACAGGTACTTATGAGACTAAAGCAGGACAATAGCTTGGACCCAGGAGTTGAAGACCAGTCCAGACAATGCATCAAAACCTACATCTTAAAATAATAATGATAATAGCAGTAATGATATGGGGTAGTTATATGTACAAAGGAAACATACTTTAAATCTGTCTATTACAACAGTACTGGTATATATAGATGGATGCATACATAAAAATTCATTAAGCTGAATGCTTAAATTTTGTGTGCTTTATGGAAAATATATCATGTTTTAATTTAATTTATGTATTGCTTATGTGTGCATGTGTATGTGTGTATGTAAGTGCTGGCTTGAGTGTGCCACAACACTCATGTGGTGGTCAGACACCTTATAGAACTTTATTCTTTCTGTCCATTGTGTGGACCCCAGGGATCAACTTCAGGTCATCAGATTTGTGTAGCAAGCTCTTTTCCCACTGATCTCTGCCACCTGGATAGATACTGTATTGTTTCCAAAGTTTAAAAAAAAAATTCATAGATGTCTTAAAGGCTTCCTAAAATGAAGGAAAGCACCCTTGTTCTACACCATGCATTTAACAGAGATTCAGAATTATATGAATAAGAGAGCTCTGTCAGGGTTGAGCTCTGTCTTTCCTTGGACTTGCCTTTGTGACAGTATGCATACACAGTGTGAGTGTGTGTGTGTGTGTGTGTGTGTGTGTGTGTGTACATTCATGTATTTGGCTCCCTGTTCTCTATTCCACACATATCCCTTGTATTTCTGCTTTCTGCCATGTGTTCAAGTAGCAGGAGACCCTCCACAGAAGTCAGACAGAGACCAAGGCTTAGACAGTTTTGACTCCAGGACTGCAGGCCAAAATAAACTTGCTTCTTTTATCGGTTACCAAGTCTCCAGCTTTCAATTACAGCAACAGAAACAAACCAAGACCATCTCCAATGCAATCATAGCATTGAGAAGTGGGCCCCTGGAGGGCTGGTTAGATCAGGAGGTCTCCGCCGTCTCGGAGGTATTGAGATCGCTACCATAACTACAGAATTCAGGTTACAGCTGACTTCCTGGCAACCAAGTTTACAGTGAGAGCTAGACAGGGTCCAGTCTGGGGCACTGGCGAATGACCTCATTTCAGCAGCAGAGAGAAGAAAAGTGTATTGTAACAGGATTTAGAAGGGGAGCACAGGGGTAATGGGGGAAAAAAGTAGCCAATAGGCAAAGGACTAGGGGGTCACACACCAAATGTGGCTTCTAGTTGGTATCAGGTGCAACTCTGATGAAATGTGTAGAGACCGCAGGGTCACTGGTGTAGACCACTCTCTGTAAGAGCTGGAAACAAAGGAGGTCTAGTGCTATAGACTGAATGAGCTGCAGGCCCAGGTACTGTGGCTTGTCCTTGGTGGGCGAGGGGAGGGGGGCGTGATCAGAGCTCCTATCCTGTCGTAAGAGCTAGATGTGCCACCCAAAATAAAGGAGGAAAAAGTAATGATTAGTAGAGTAAACGCTACATGTTTTCTTCCTAAAACGACTCATCACTTTATCTGGGGAAGGATAAAACTGTACCAACTGTACTGGCTGGTTTGGTGTGCCAACTTGACACAAGCTAGAGTCATTGGAAGAAGGAGCCTCAGCTGAGGAAATGCCTCCGTGTTATCCAGCTGCAAGACATTTTCTCATTTAGTGATCACTGGGGAAGAGCCCAGCCCATGGTGGGTGGGGACATCCCTGGGCTGGTGGTCCTGGGTTCTATAAGAAAGCACGCTGAGCAGGCCAGGGGCTGCAAGCCAGTGAGCAGCACTCCTCCATGACCTCTGCATCAGCTCCTGTCTCCAGGTCCTGCCCTGTTTGAGTTCCTGTCCTGACTTCCTTCAGGGATGGACAGCAATGCTGAAGTGTGAGCCAATCAGACCCTTTCCTCCCCAACTTGCTCTTTGGTCATGGTGTTTCATCACAGCGATAGAAACCCTGACTAAGACACCAACAAAAGTAGAATCTTGTTCCATCTGATTCTCCTTCATCCTCCTCCTCCTCCCTCAACCCTCTTCCTCAATCTCAGACAGGCCCATGCTGCCATGAAATATGCAATCTTCTACCTCAGCCTCGAAAGTAAGGCTTCTACTCAAGAAGTAGTATTGTGTCTATTGTGCACAGGATAATACCATCAATATGCTGTTCATCGAACAAATATTGTTTCCTCCTTTGTGATTTGAACTAGTGAAATGAGATTGGGAGTGTTGGTCTTAGGAACTCCAGATGAATTAATCAGCCAGTAGTAGGATCAGAAATCGAGGTGAAGTAAAACAGAAGAGAAATGCAGTGAGGGTGTCACACAGCTGGAGTGGGAGCGTTGTCACACAGCTGGAGTGGGAGCATTGTCACACAGCTGGAGTTTGGGGGCCACTTAAAAGCTCTTGTCAAATGCCTGTTAAACATGCTTCCATGGAGCCAGCCAGTAAGATGGCTGAGGAGCCTCAGTTTAACCCCTGGGACCCACATGAAGGAAGGCAAGAAATGACTCTCACAAATTTTCCCTAGCCCTTCATCCTTAATCCCTCAACATGCACACCCTCCACCATGACATCTGCCATGCACTCTCTCTAAAATAAATAATTGTGTTAAAGATGCTTCCTGATCACGTCTTGGGTTTCCATTCTAGCAGCTTCGGCTCTCCAAGCTTTTTGTTCTGATGGAGCAGACAGGGAAAAGATCATGGCGTGGACCAGGGTGTCTCCTGGGACTAGAGCAGAAGGCGTCACCAGCTCATCCCAGGCTGCGTTTCAAGGCAATTTTCTAAGAGCTCCTGCGGGTTTCCTGTGCAAGGGAGCAATCACAGATGAGCTTGTAGAATGAATTAAGTCGCTGAGAAGCAGGGTTAAAAGCATCACAAGTAAAACATGTGCAAGACTGTACTGAAGTCACTCAGTAAGAGAAGGTCCAGCTCAAGGCCCTAACAACACAGTTGAAAAAACAGAAAATGCAATCAAGAAGAGCTTTGTGATGGTAACAGTTTCCTGCCTGGTGTGGCAACCCCACAGAAGTGCGTAAACAACGTCCAACACAAAGAGACGTCATGGGGATTGTTTACTTAAGCTATAAGCTTCCAAAGGCAACTGAATTCTCAAAGTACCAAGAAAACATCAACAAAATCACATATAAGTACAGGGGCAAATCGGTAGATAGCAGACAGACCAGCCACAATACATCAGACTGCAAGGATGGAGGCCTTGGGAGGAAATGAGGAAGGTATCAGGAGCTAGTGGACAACCATGTCTGTCAGGGCACTGGCCTATCCAGGCAGGAGGCCCTGCAATGACTCACCATGTCCCACTAACCTTTAGGCACCTGCCACATGGGAACACTAACACTCCACAGTGTGGCAAAAACCCTAGTGTGAGTGGACTGTGGACATGGGTGGGGAGGTAAGTGGTACCAGGCCCTCCCTTTTCCCTTCTCCCCATACAAGTCACAGAGGGAGCTAGAGCCTTTAAAAAAAAAGGGTGAAGAGGAACAGAGGACTAGGGGTGAGATGAAAGTCAGGCACTTTAAATCTTACCTTTAAAAAGTGCAAACTTCCAGTTGGTTGCTAAGGGTAAAACAAGGAGTGAGATGTAGGGAGAAAGGATCCATGCTATCATTGTGTGGCCCTGGTATGTTGGGATTTCCCTATTAAACACTGTCGTGCTATCCATGGCAATAAATAAATGATCTCTCCATAGCTACATGCATACCTATATACAGATGAACAAACAATAAACTAAGAGATCAAATAATTTCTGAGTCGTATAAAAAGAAGCTACATTTGCTAGGGCATGGTTTGGCTCACTTCAACGAACCAAGTTACCTAATCTTTAAATCGAATTTATCTTCACAGCAAATACCACAATTTCCCCATATCTCAGATGTGGAAACAGAGCCCTCAAGGCATTTAAACAAGAAGTCCAAGTCCACACAGTTTGAAGGGGCCTGGTGACCAGTTCTTGGCTGTCAGCCTCCACTCACTGCCTATTCTAAGCCAGGAGTCCTAAGTCCTCTATAGCTCGTTTGATAAATGTTTAAACTTAGGTGTAAAGAAGGGGGAAAGATTATTCAGTAACAGAGAAAAACTAAACATGAAGCAGTCTTCTAATTTTTATTAGAGGGCTTACCATCATACGCCTATTTTAAAACCAAGAGTACTTCATAAACTTGCCTACCAGCATGTTACTGCAATTGCGTTAAAACACCGGTCATTAAAGAGATTGCAGTACACAGGAGGTGGCTGGCTTCAGCTTAAGAGCAGGGAAGGGAAGGACCTTGTAAAATTTCAACCTCCTTGGGAAGTTCAAAGGCATCGTTACCCTGCCTCACCAGTACTATAAAACTGGGTGCATTCAGGACCATGAGGCCTGGTACCTAGTAGATGCTCAACCAACAGAATTGAGTTTTGTTTTGTTTTTGTTTTTGTTCAGAGACAAACTCTCACTATGTAGTCCAAGCTGGCCTGACGCGCACTGTGTAGCTCAGGCTGGTCTCAAACTCAGGCTCTTCCTGCCTCAGCCTGCTGAGGCATGTGTCACATGTCTGTCCTGGAATGACTATTATAGGTTCTTTTCCCCAACCTTTAACACGACGAGCAAAACACCAATGAACACACATGATGTGATTTTGGTCCGTCCAACTCAATTCTGTACAGCTTTTATTTATGACTGTGGTTTGGATGCCTGCACACAGCTCATCCATCATCTCCCCCGGCTGCCAATCATGATGTCATAACCAGACACCAAGGGCAGATGCTCTGGGCTGAGCCTTCTCGGTTTGTCTATGGCTTATTCCTCTGGGTATTTGTTTCTGTTATTTGTAACATCACCTGTATCCTCAGGTTTGGCTCCCAGGCTCTCTATACCCCTGATTTCACCCTTCCTTGCTGACTGGTGGCTCTGGGAGGCATGTGTAGAGACTTCCAAAACGGTGTGGGGAGTTTCTCATTCTCTCTTGTTAAATTCTAACTCTCGGCCCTCACCGTGCCACAAAGTCTAGCCATCTCCCGAGGGCAGTCTCTGCCAGCTAGACCAGGCCTGATCTTGTTCTCTGAGTGTTTGAAGAGGGAGTCCTATAAGGAAATACTGCCCTTAGTTTCACGGTTGCTTCATCTTCGGGAGGGGGGGGGGGGGGGAGGGGGTGACAGTGGGAGCCTTTCCGAGAAAATGCAGCCAGTCAAAGAAAGTGTGGTTGATTATTTACTATCCGTTAACCTTCCAAAGACTCTGCTGAAAAAAAAAAAAAAAAAAAAGAAGAAGCCAGGTATTTATACAGCTCACAGCCCAGCTAAGTGCCCTTCCCCTTTATAAGCAGGTCACTTAGCCTTCTGTGTAAAGGGACATCCTGACCCCTTCCCTTCACTGCCCTGAATGTCTTGCAGTGGACCGTCAAGGGCATGGCTTGCTGAAGGAGCTGTATGTTAGATCACTGCTGATTTTGCTGTTATTGCTCTTAAAACAGGATCTCGCCACAAAGTTGCAGCTAGGTTTGAAATCTCGACACACCCCAGGCTGTCCTTCAACTGGAAGTCCCTCTGCCTCAGCCTCCTGAGTGCTAGCAGTATAGGAATACACCACCATGGCTAGCACCTTCCTTCTAGGTTCTTGGTGTGCTTACACATTAGGTTTGTCTTTAGTTAATGGCTGTCCTTAGCTAATCTTTGCAGCACATGAGGGAAGCTGTCAATATCTTTTTGAAATACGACTCTGAGGTTTAAGAGCATCAGTCTACATGAATTAGTTTCAGGGGGAATGTTCATGTGGAAGTTTAGAACCATTTTGCTTCAGAAATATTACTATCTGAAACAAGGGCTCAAAATGCACCGTGGCAGTATGCAGAGCAGCCAGGTACCAGCATTGTGCAGGAGTTCAAGTTGAGGCCTTCCTTTGCAAAGCCCGGAAGGACTACTCAATAGTCCCCTACCTCTCTCAGAGACCTTACAAAGTACTGTAACTAACCTGGGTGTGGTGGTGCACAACTGTAATCCCTGTACTCAAAGGGCAGAGTCAGGGGGATCAGGAGTTCAAGGCCAGCCTTGGATATATAAAGGGTTCAGGGCCAGTTTGGGATACATAGAACCTTGTCTCAAAGAAAAATAATGTGTATGTGTATATTATATATTTATAATAGAGACAATTATTTATGATAAATAAGAAGCAAAGCAAAATGGTCCATGGCAAACAGACTCTACCAAACACAAAAAGTAATACTATTTTATGATATGTTAGGGCAGTATCATAGGAATATCTATTATATCTAACAGCAGTTAGATACAAATCAGAGACATCATAGTAGCTAATATGGACCAACAGTTTGTACACACACACACACACACACACACACACACACACACACAGTGAGAGTGAATGAGAGAGAGAGATCTATGAAGGTATACATTCACTAATCACCCCAGTCCTCTCTTGTCTTTATTATCTCTGTAATCTCTGTTACCCATAGCCATGTGTTTCCAGGTAATTGCTGGAGCCCCAGCAATCCCATCGATGTCCCAGTAGAGAAAGGACAAAAAGCATGTATCTTCATTCCAAAATCCCTGTGCACAGAGTTACCATATTTGGCAAATAAAAACACAAAAACATTGGTGGTTGGAGAGAAGGCTCAGTGGTTAAGGGCACTGACTGCTCTTGCAGAGGACCTGAGTTCAGCTCCCAGTGCCCACATGACAGCTCACAACTGCCTGTACCTCCAGTTCTAGGGGATCTAATGCCCTCCTCTGGCCTTCTCAGGTACCAAGCATGCACATACATACATACATACATACATACATACATACATACATATGTACATACAAGCAAAGCACTTCAACACACTAAATAAAAATAAATAAACCATTAAAATATACAAATATTATGTCAGGCACACATACATACTAAATTAAAAATTATTTGTTTGCCAAAATTCAAATTTATGTAAGCACCCTGTCCTGTACCATTCCTACTGTGAGAGAGGCCAGGAAATGTCACCTCTGAGCCAGGAATTTTGCCATGCTGGAATTGTTTTTATAGAAAAAGAATAAATATTGACTAAGGAGCCGATAGTCTTTGCCAGAATGTGAGTGAGTGTAGGAAAAAGAAAAGAAGCCTCTTCATGTCCTCACATCCTCTGGGAGGAATTCTGAGGACATCCTCCTGATCACTGGCCTCTGGAAGTCAGTAGCCTTCTATATCTAAGTACTAGATGCAAAGTATAGGCACTGATTTTTAATAAATAGATAGGGTATGATGTATTCAGGTGGCTACTGTCCTCCTTTTCCTTTTTGGTTTTTCGAGACAGGGTTTCTCTGTATAGTTTTGGTGCTTGTCCTGGATCTCGCTTTATAGACCAGGCTGGCCCCGAACTCACAGAGATCTGCCCGGCTCTGCCTCCCGAGTGCTGGGATTAAAGGTGTGCGCCACCGCCACCTGGCAGCTACTGACCTCTTTCGAAGGACGGGACAATACTGTCATCCTTCAAAGTACATTTAGGATTTAGGTCTGAAGGAAGCAGAAGTCTTGTTGCGGATCATGAACAAGCTACAGGAACCTTGGAAATTTGTTGACTATAAGTGGGAGCACTCTGCACCGTTCCAATCCTAAGAGCCTTCTCCAATGGATGGAGGACACATTTATCTTCTGAGATGTCAACAGCTCTGGACAGTGGGGGCAGGATCGATGAGAGATGGCTAGTTTAAGAAGAAAGTGTTCTTCCATAGCTCCGTGGTTGTCGTCACTCCGTTATCCATGGCTTGATCCGTTTCACTAAAGCTTGGCTTACACTCAGGGTCTACCCTAACATAAGGAGAGGTCACAGCAGAACAAGCTAATGGGGCACATTAAATTCATTCCAGATGGTTCTTGGAAAATTCAGATTTGAGGCCCTTCCTATCTGTTTCTGACATGTCAGCTCCTGCACAATATTAAGACATGAGTCAAGGTTTTGTCCTCATTAGTACCTGGCTGACCTGCGGAAACTTTTAGGGACCAGCCTCTGCTTCCGAATGACCATCTCCTCCAGCCTCAGACTCCTCCTCTGAATTAACTGTGTGGTCCCCCAGTTTCCAAGAGTAAGGAGATTTTGGGTATAAAACCTCTATGTTCACAGTCCCACACACCTTTCCTGCATGGTTGCCGGGGAGACATCTCCATGCAAGGTGCTGAGTAAACACAGCAGGTGCCTTCTGCCTGGGCCTCAGTCACACTCATTTCTGAGGTTCTCATATGCTTCTCTCACTATTTATACTACGTTGGGCCAGCTACTTGATCCTTATAAAATTTTCCTCCCAGCTGCCCTGCAGGGAAAATGACCTGTCTGGAGAGGGTCTCTGCTCCAACTTCCTAACCTCTGACGCTTGCCCAAGTGTCCTCTGGGAAGGTTGCAGGGTGGGGGGGGCTCTGGCAGGGGAAGGTCTGTGCCAATTCCTGACATTTAACAGCACCAAGCGCTTTAGTGTAAATATATTTATATCCCCTGCTCTCGGATGCCTCCCCGAAGTCAACCTCTCCCACACTGGCTCAACTCTAGATGGCCTGAGCAGTGTGGAAACTCGACCTCTGTTCAAGGTCAGAACATTTAGGGAGAGGAGGGGTCGCCTCGATGATGATTTTTTTTTTCTTAACCAATCTTTCCGTTATTTCAGAAAGCAAGAATGGATCTATGGGATGGAAATAATGAGCCATTTATATCCCAAAATGAGACTGCCAGGAAAAACAAACACGAAAAAAGAACATTTTATCACAGGCTTTACTGCCCAAGGCTAACGGGGTACAAGGTACTGAGTGTTCAGTGGCCTGGGCCAATAGCTACAGTAAGTCATGGCTGTGCCTCCTGCCAGCCCCATCAGGCAGCTTTAACCACCTGGTGGTGAAGAGCTTTAGTGTTGTGCGAGTGAGTCTGGGCGGATGCACCACGTATTTGGTGGCAATGCAGAGCCTGTCGCCACACTGAACAAATGCTTCTACATAGCAGTTGCGCAAGTCCAAGAGGCCAAAGCTGAGCGCATCAGCGGCAGCGGACCTGCTAACCTGACGCTTATGCAACGTGGGAGCCGGCCCTCCAGGGTGCTCCTGGTAGCCTCGGAAAGAATGTCCAGTCTTTGAACTTGGACCCGGCTTCCCCCAAAGGTGTGTGGAATAGCTCAGCTGTCAGCACCCGCTGGGGAGATAAAAGCACCCATGAGCCTCCTCCAGCACCAATGCAGAGGAGGCTGGTGACGGGACCCAGATGGCCCTCCCTCCACCTCACCAAGCACCTTACAGGGAGGGAGACCGAGGTCTGTTGATCTAAGGAAGCAGAGGCCGGAAGCCCGAACTAGGCCTGCTACAATGGAGGACAAAGGTGAAGGGATTCCCTAAGAAGCCGGGAACCCTCGCTACAGCAGCCCACGGTTGAGTGGTCTGTGCAAGGTCCCTGTGGACTGGAAACTTGGCACTCTCCTCTCCTCCAGGCTTACCTGGAACAAGACGATAAAGTAGGTCAAACTCATGTCTGCTGCCCTCCCACCTCCAATCACCACGGCGCTGCCCACTGCCCTGCCCACTGCCCTGCCCAGCTGTTTCCATCAGAGCTTCCAGTCATTCTTGGCTCTGAACACCAGCTCTCCACCGGGGGCTGTGCCAGGCAGCAGGCAGGGTTTTTCTCAGCACCTGGTGACCCCCTGTAGTGCACTGAGCCTCGGCTCCTGTCTGTGAGCTTTGCCATGAACCCATGTGACCCACACAACACCATCCCTATCTCTCTATTCACCACTACCACCACCACCACCATGGTGCTTAGCATCTCAACCTTGGAGGTTGGAGGCTTTCATTTCATCATTGTACACTAATGAATTATTCTTATAAAAGAATGGTCACCGTAGATCTTTGTAGGGAGTTTCTGCAATGCCAGCACTCAAAGAATTGAGTCAGGAGAATCATGAGTTCCAGGACAGCCTGGACCTTGTTGATGGTCAAGAAGAAACTGATTTCCACAGAATGAAACTAGGACTCATCGGCAAATTGGAGGTGTGGAATGGGGAGGATGTCCCACACTGAGCAGAATAGCTCCAATGTCATCAGAGGTGTAAGACACTCCTTTACCTCCTCACGCATTGGTGGTCTGTGTAAGGATTAAGGGAACACATTCTAGAGCTGAACTACCTAGGTTCAGATCTCAGCTCTGCAAACTAAAGTGTAAAAAAACTCTTGATCTGCATTCCTTCATTTTTCTCCCTGAAAAAGAAGGACAATGGGACTATCTAATTGTAACAGGACTTTCTTTGGAATGCCAGCTCCCAAATAATGGCATGGAGATTTCTTATTAACTATGGAAGTTGGGCCTTAGCTGAGGCTTGTTCTCAACTAGCTCTTAAAACTTAAATTAACCCCTTTATATTAATCTACATTCTACCATGTGGCTCATTACTTCTCCTCAGTACTGTAAATCTGACTTCCTCCACACCAGGCTGGCAAATCCCCTGCCTCAGATTTTTTCCCAGAGTTCCTATTTTTGAATTTTAAAAATGGCAGGAGAGAGGCCTTGGTGACCCATGGCGGGTGAGGGAGACATGCCATGCAAACACAACACCCATGCGGAAAGTTGGGGAAAGAGAAAGTGGGAAAGTGGGCGGGGCTGAGAGAAAGAGAACAGGTGAGCACTACCTCATGGCGAGAGAGGAGGGAGGGAGAGAGAGAGAAGAGGGAGAAGTTTTTTCTTTCTTTTTCTAGACAGGGTTTCTCTGTGTAGTTTTGGTGCCTGTCCTGGAACTCGCTCTATAGACCAGGCTGGCCTCAAACTCACAGAGATCCACCTGGCTGGAGAGATGGCTCAGTCGTTAAAGGCTAGGCTCACAACCAAAAATATAAGAGTTTTTTTTTTTTTCTGAAAAGGGGACTTTACATAGGATGATGTTGTCAGGATGCTGGGTGGGCCAGGGGCGGGTCTGAATGCTAACACCTATCTCTACCCAGAAGTCCCACCTATCCTCTCCTGCCTAGCTATTAGCTGTTCAGCTCTTTATTAAACCAATCAGAAGGTGCCCTTGGCAGGTGAGGAAGGACAGACACATCTTCACACAGTGTACAAAAAGATTATCCCCACATTGAATGGCACCTAACAGGGTAGTTTGGGGGTTAACATACACCAATATGTGTGAGATCTTTGTAAGACCAATGTGAACCGGAAACACTCTAACTTTGGTTTTGCATTGAACCAAGTTGATGCTTTCTACTTTTCAGCCAGATTCTCACTAGAGTCTCCACTCAAAACAGATGGCTTATTTGCCAAGCTGGTATTTCCTCACTTGCAAAGTAGGAAGTAGTGGTTGAATAAGGAGGATGTCGGGGCAAAGCCAGGTGACCATATTCTGGTCTCTGATCTTTTCTGACCGTGGGTAACTCATTTAACCTCTCTGTCTCTTAGAGAATGAGTGTGATCTCCATTTCTCAGTCTTGGCCATTCAAACAGCACTTAGATTCCGTGTCATGTTCCTGGTTACAGCCTTATAAATGGCGGCTTCGTGACACATTCTTTGGGCTAAGCAACAGTATCTGTATACTCAAAGATAAGGTATGCTAGGCTTAGATTTTTCTAATGCATATGAAAACAAGTAATGGAATTTTAAAACATTTGCACAATAATTGAAAATAATCTTGCATGCTGTCAGTGATCTATACTTACCATCCTAGGAAAGTCTGGGTTCCTAAAATCCTTTCAGTTACTATTACTCTATTTTTCTGTAATTATTTGATTTTTGTATGCCCTTAATATTTTTTTTACCTGTGAGGGCAATGACTGGATCATACTTATTTAGTCAACTAGCTTAAGACACAGTACTTTGAAAATCATTTAATTTAAAATTATAACTAGATATCAGAGAGAGAGAGAGAGAGAGAGAGAGAGAGAGAGAGAGAGATCCATCACCTGCTAACCCCAGCATCTTTGAGTAATCATTCACTATGTAAGAGGAAGTATGTGGAGTTCCATGCCCTTGGCAGCACTCAGGAGACCTCTCCCAGCCTCTTGCCTCTTCTGTGACCCTTCTTGATGAGTGGACATTTATCTGTGTGAAAAGTAAGCCTGTTTCCTCAAGAGAAGGTAGCCCTGACCATTGTTAGTCCTGTTGTCCTTCATGTCAGCCTTAGAAGAGGTTCCAGGTCCAGAAACATTCATTCTAAGAAAGAAAGAATTTGCCTTCCTGAAAGCTACTGCTAAGAGGTCTTGAGAAATTGGTGCTTTTTCCAAAAGCTCTTCAGCTAAAAAACAAAACAAAACAAAACAAAACAAAACAAAAACTAGAATACACACCCACATGGCACCCTCCTGGGTTCACGGTCAGCACTTTCTCAAGCTGCCAGTGCTTACTCAGCACTTTCATGAATCTCTTCTGTGTTCAGCACCTGGGAAGACACAAATCATAGTAAAATCAACAGACTATGAAGAGACTAGAAGACCGTGAACATCTCGGAAGCAAGGAATACACCTTATGCATGTTGAATACCTCCAACACAGCAGAGCACCACCCATGCATAAGTGGATGGATGGATGGATGCATGCATGCATGCATGCATGAGGACACTGGTCTCACACTTATACATACAGCCTTTGGTGTTTTGGTGTTGTGTGTTTGTGACAGAATCTCCCATGTAACCCATGGCCAGGCTGAAACACAAGACCAGGAAGGCTTAGAACTTGGAGGACCCTTCTATCTCTGCTTCCGGAGTACTGGCATACAGGCCTGGGCCACTCTACCTGGCCTCTGGGGTTTGCAGTCCGAACAGAAAGAAGACAGAATGCTTAGATCAATGGAAGTGTCATTTACAATGGACTGAACATTATAAGAGAAAGCCCAGAGAAGCAAACTGTTCAAGGAACATCCTCCATATCCTTTCTTCCAAACAGCTGGTGCTGAATTAGTGGCAAGTCTCAAAAGAAAAGCTTTGGCCTCTCCTCTACACTGCCCCACCCACAAGCTTGATATCACACAAACACTGCTGAGTAATGGTCACACGACTGCTTTTGAAAGGCCACTGAGAGAGAGAGAAAAGTATTTTTTAATGTAAATAAATCAGTGAGTGTTTATCCTTCCAAACATTTCTTCCTCTTTGTCAACCACAGGCAAAGAGAAAGGGGTACTGGCCACTCCTTGAGAGCCAAAGAGTTGAAATAGACAGGAGGCTAGAGGCCTTTAGTTATTGATTTGGGAGGCAGGGCAACCCCTCAGTATGAAAAGGCCTTTGGTGTGGCCTGCTGGGAGAGGTGCTAAGCTTCAGATGCAGCTCTCCAGATGTCCAGACTGTCAGGAAAACAAAACAAAACAGCGGCTCAGATTGGTGTTCTCCTTTATTCATTAGTTACTGAAATGCACCCTCACTGAAGCCTGCTGCCGCCGACACCATTCTTAGTTCATGCAACAGTTCGGACATTCCCGCCTCTTTCCGCCGATCACTGATGCCCGCAGGAGGCAAACCCCAATTAATTGGGAAGAGTGACATTCTCATTAAAATTCTTTTTGAGGAAGATTTATGCACCAGGCCAGTTAGGATTTTTCAAACAGTGCAAAGCAGTAGGGGGTGCAAGGCCACCTCCTGAAGGCATCTGGAAGCCCGTCTTCTCATCTTGTCCACAGAGACGCCCACTGTCACATTTTAGGGATAACTTCCTAGAAGCAGTTTATGGATATAGTTGTTAATAATCTGACCTGCCCCTTGGGGCTGCCCTGTGTCCTGATGTCGAAGCCTCTTCTTAAGGAAAATCTCCACCCTTCCCTTCTCTGTCTCTCTGTCTCTGTCTCTGTCTCTCTCTGTCTCTGTCTCTCTGTCTCTCTCTCTCTGTCTCTCTCTCTCTGTCTCTGTCTCTCTCTGTCTCTGCCTCTCTCTCTCTGTCTCTCTGTCTCTCTGTCTCTCTGTCTCTCTCTCTGTCTCTGTCTCTCTCTGTCTTCTGTCTCTGTCTCTCTCTCTCCCTCCACTCCCATGAGGTGTGCACCCCTCAACCCCCCTCTCTCTCTCTTTCCCTCTCTCTTTCTTCTTCTTTCCTATCTTCGTCTTTCTAGTTAATAAACCATTTCCTCCTGGATGTAGCGTCTGGGGTTGTGAATGTCCACCCACCGACCCACCACCATGCCCGCTGCCTCTGCCCAGCATGCCAGCTTGGTTCCCTGCATGAGTGGGATACCCTGGCCTGGCCAGCTGGGGGTTTCCCATGTGTGCAAATTCATAGCAATAGTGCCATCCTGTGTGCCTACATATGCCCAACCCCTTCTGGGTGTGCTTGTATTCTTTAGTAATGCTTACTAAACACACTCTGAGGCACTGATGCACATCCTCACCGTATCTCAAACCTTCACTGCATACCCTAAGATGCATCTCATCCTCCACCCCAGCCGCTCTGACAGACAACGGCTACTTTCACATTTTTACATTCCTTTGTACAGCTAGGATTGGGAGATCGGCTCCTTAAGGCAAAATCGCAGGGTCAAAGGACCTATGGGTTGAGTTTAATTATACACTGCCTGATAATGACACTCAACTTTTGATTGAAAACTGCTGGGGTAAAGAGTTCTTTCCAGAAACAGGGCTGAAGACAGTAAGACAGTATTTTATTTTAAACTTGAATATTTCAGGCACACAGAGAGCACATTTATTTATGAAACTTATTTGTCAATGTCTTGGTCACCTGAGCACACTCGGGGACACACACACACACACACACACACACACACACACACACACGCACGCATGCACACTCGTGCCCACAAAGTTTGTAAATTGAAAACATACCCTAACAAGGGCTCATTGATTAGGAACTTGCCAGTGGTCTTGCTTGAGGACCTGTTGTAGTATGTTAGCTTACTGATGGGCCACACTGCCACCTTATCATCCCTATTTTCATGAGTCTGTGGTCCCTGTCATTAGTGTCTCTTCCTTTACAAGCAGAAGTTGTCTTGGGACCCTGCCCCCTCCTCTACAAGCGGGTGGTCATTTCCTCTCCCTGTGGTTCCCTTAGCTACCATCTTATAGACACATCTGTGAGGAGGACCCAGGTCCAAGAGAATTTTTAGTTTCCTGTGACCCATGGTGGGTGAGAAAGCGACCAGAAGAGCCGGGGAGAGAAGAGCCCTGGGCTCTCTCCCTCAGCCAGCTGCAGAATCACTTCCAGACCCGAGCAGGGGAGTGGAGGCCGGCAGGCCCAGAACATTCTCCAGTTTCCCAGGTGTTTACCCAACACACTGCTTCAGCCCCCAGCATGCCATCCTTCCTATTTGCGCAGGTAAGGTGAGAAGCCCTGTGCATGCTCGGTGTTTGTTTTGTAACCAGCTGTAGCCTTTCCTTCTCTCTGCCATAAACACATTACCGTCCTGGTAACCGTGGAAAAGCTGCGTCTGGCCAGGTGGAAGATTGAAAGTGAGTGAGGTCATTTCACGCCCATTGTGAAAAGCTTCCCCTTGCTTTAGAACGGTTCTAACCAGCAAGACAGTGGTTCTCAGCCTTCCTAAGGCTGTGACCCTTTAGCACAATTCCTCATGCTGTGGTGACCCCCCAACCATCACATTATTTTCATTGCTACTTCATAACTGTGACTTTGCTACTGTTAGGGAGCATAATGTAAATGCCTGTGTTTCCCAGTGGTCTTAGGCGACCCCTGTGAAAGGGTTGTTCGACCCACGTGTTGAGGAAGATGTGTGTGCTGAAGACATACACATGATGTTCTTTGTAAATGATTTCTATAATATTATATAATAATATCACAATATGAGTTATCAGGAAACTACATTTTTACATTTACCTCAAAGTCATCATCAAAGGACCAGAGACTGGCTTTTTAAGAAGAAAAGTTTTGGGATGAGAGGTGGTCCCTTAATAGTGCTTTATCAGACCAGCATCCACATTGGGTGACTCAGAGGGGCTTGTACCTCCAGCTCAGGAATTCTAATGCTCTTTTCTGGTTCCTGTGGAAACACACAGAGACAGACAGAGATGCAGATACAGAAAGAAATAAACTAAAATAAATACTTTTTTTAAAAAAAAGTTTAGAGTCTGCAAGGAAGCTATTTCAGTGTCCCCGTGCTGCAAGAGCAAAACCCTCTTAAAAAGTAGTGGGAGGGGGGAAAAACATTTATTTGTTTAAAAATAAAATATTTATTTGTTTAAAAAATAAAATATTTATTTGTTTAAAAATAAAAACACAAAGAAAAGAGGCACTCTACAGCACGTTGATTGGTGACCCACCGCGTCACATGACCTGCGCAGCGGAAGCCTGGAAGTGGGCACTGCTATATTTGGTCCAGCCACAAGAAGTCACCATAAATCAGGTGACCCAGGGATCTAGAAAAAGGTAAAAACAAGTGACAGGTGGGAGTCTCCAAACTATTCCAGATGAGGCCACAGAAGGCTAGAGAGGAGAACCCCCAGACGCACCCTGCGGAACAGTGAGTGGTTCGGTGTCCGTCTGTAGAGATCATTCTTCGCCACGGGACACTAACAACAGAGAAGCAACTATAACTTTGACAATGGACATCTTTTCTCAGCTCTACCTTTCCTTATTTGAAAAACATCTCTCATAGGGTTATTCAGGGGACAGGCATTCTGTTAAGTATCACACAAAGGTTAAAATGTCATTGACTCTGTCCTGTAGTAGACACACACTAAATATTGTTTGAACAATGGATCTGTCAGTATATTCACACAGTACATGAATGAGTGGAGTTTACCACTGGGTTAAGAAGAAAACATAGGTTGAGTTTTCTAAAGCCTGTGGGGGTGCCATGTACAATACATGGTTATTGGAGAGAAATTGGAAACCAGTGGAACTGGAACTGTACCTGTTTGTTATATAGCATAGGTAGTCTGTTTAAATAACCTTTAAAGAAGAGGTTCTAAGACATCATACAGAATCCTATATTCCTTGCTTGGGTATTCTACCAGTAAGGACTGACTGGGAGCTTCCATTTGCCAGGTTCTGTTTCCCATGCACAGAGCAAGGTACATTTTTTTTTTTCTTGCTGTTGTGTAATTATTATTTCCAGTTAGTTCCCTAACTGGAATAGTGAGAAAGAGCTTTGAACTTTTGTAGTAACTGAACTGGTAGTGATCAGAGGAGTGGGGAGAAAGGAGTGTTTAAGGTGGATCTGTAGAGGACCAAAGCTGGGGGAGAGGTCTAGACCAGACAGCAGTAGGCTACAGCCTAGACATCAGACCTGGTCCCCTGACTGTGTTTGTAAATAAAGTTTTATTTGAACACATCGCTGCACGTTCACTTACATTTCGTTTGTGACACTTTCTCCATGATAACAAGAACACTGAGAAGTTGCAACAGAGATACATACTATAGAAAACTGAAAACAAGTGTGGTCTGGCCCTTCACAGAAAGCCTCTGTCAGCCCATTGCCTACAGGAACAGAAAAACAGGAAGTCCAAATGGCTAGGACTTTGTGGTTGTAAGAGGGACATGGTGCAACATGGGACCAAAGAGAGGTGAGCATGACCAAACCCTGTGCAATGTAAGGACTCTGGTCTCATTACTTCTGGAAATGGATATGACAGCAGTTTGACATTTATCTCTGTCAGTAGGATGCACACGAGAGATGCAACATTGTGACAGATGAGCTCTCCAAAGCCTTAATCTCACAAAGCCCTTGATCTAATAGACACGAAGGTGCGTAATTCTTATTGTTTGATACCTTGCTCTATGCTGGGGAAATAGAACGTGGCACACGGAGGCTCAGTTAGTAATTAGGGTGCAGAGTGAAACAGTAGCCCTAACACCCACTTGGTTCCAGTTTCTTTGCTAAAAGGCGTTGGGATTCAGGCATGAGCAAGTCAATGGTGAATTACAAGTGCAGGAGAAATCCCCACCCTGCAACTCTAGTGCCAACATCATCAAACACCGGTCATGGGCCAAACCTGTTTACACCGTGCCCTATGGCCCTAATGAGAGGCGGGTAGGACAAGAGACAGCTCTGCTAATAACAGCCGTACAAAACAATATCATTCAGATCTGTGAGGCATCCTTCTTTGGAAGATCTTGAATCATTTTTTTCCCTCCCACGTAACCATTCACTACCAATTTTATCTCCATCAAAGGCAACAATCAAACCTCACAGAGTGGGTGTGACTTTCCCAAGGTCACTGAGCAAACCAGAACGGCGCTTTTTTAAAAGTTGAAAAAAAAAAACTATTCAGTGAGTAAAAACACACGTCTATTTTCAGCCAAGGATGGGCTGGGCTCAGGACTCTGAAACATGAGTCATTTAGAGAGGACCAGGGCTCACAGGCAGGGTCAGATGCAGATCTTTGGGAGTCATGCATTATCTTTGCGCATCAGATTTCAACAGGTGTGACCAAAGCCTATCACAATCAGAACCTCTTTGAAGGTCTAACTTTGAGGAGTGGGATGGCCTAGCACAGGGTTCTGCCCTTTCTGGCCATTATTTCAACTGTCGGTACCTATGATATGCAGCCCCCCGCCCCCCCACGGGCCCCTGGTTCTTATATTCTTAGGGAGCCTACATAGAGCACAGTTTTACCTTCTGGTTGCTGGTGCTCCCCTTTTATCCCAGCAGAATTATTACCAAAATTCTCTTATACTCCTGAAAATAAGAAACCTCAGTTTGTATTGTAAATAAATGATGTCATCCCCCCCTAGCTCTGACCAATGGGGAGGCATCCAGGCATACCCAGTCTTCCTCTCCTCACATCCTATCACAGCCGGTTCAATTTCATACACCAAGAATCTTAAACTCACAACTGACCCAAACCCTTAGAGTACTCAAGAATCTCCTCTGAGGGGTGTTCCAGCTGTGGGGTGCTCCAGCTGTGGGATGCTCCAGCTGGGAGATGCTCCAGCTGGGAGGTGCTCCAGCTAGAAGATGCTCCAGCTGTGGGGTGCCCCAGCTGGGAGGTGCTCCAGCTGGGAGATGCTCCAGCTGGGAGATGCTCCAGCTATAAGGTGCTCCAGATGTACACAAATGCTCCTGGTCGGAGTGTGACACATGGCCCCTGGAACACTGGGTTCTAATTGTTAGCAAATACTTCCCTGCCCTGCATCAAATCAAGCCTTTGGTGTCTTTCATAAGTTGATCTTAGCACTGTTTGTAAGAAGCTGAGAAAGTCCTGGGGGTGTAGCTCAGAGAAGGAGCATAAGCCTGGTGTGTGCAAGTCTTGAGATTCAATTCCCACAACTGCCCAAGGCAAAAATGGAGACCAAAATGTCAATCCCCTATCCTGTTCCTGAGAAAATCCAAGAAGTCCGCTGTCCTCCAGCCCAAACCTTAACCAAGCATCCGTAACAAGTTATACGCAACCTTTAGGAGTTGTGACTTTATGGTCAGATGTACCTGGCACTGCTTCTCCAGGTGACCTTTGGCAAACTGGTATCTAAGTTTACTTTCCCTGTCCATAACTTTTGAACAAGCATTAACTATTTGAGTAAGGCAGCGCTGGGTAAACAGCCAGGATCCACTTACCCTTCCTTCCTTTCTTACTAACCAAGGAACTCAGGTAAACACCCCTGCATTACCAGCTAGCTTGCTTGGTCAGGCAGTGAGGTTTGGACGTGAGTCTCGAGTCCAGGGACCCACTGGAGGCTTTGAGAAAGCTTGTTGGAAGGGATGTATTCAACCCGAGCTTACCTTGTTAGTTCTGCACTCAGCCTTTTCCCCAATTCCTGCTTTGTGCTTAGACATTGCTTGCAACCCATGAAATAAAATAGCCTGTGGCAAACACGATGAAGAAATTCTTCTGTGAAAGCAACTGATAGTAGCCAGGGGTCCCAGACTCACTATGAAGTGCTTCTGGTTAACCTTCATATTCTGTGAGAAAAAAAACAAATGTCCTCATGGTTAAGCCACAGAAGCGGGGTCTTTGCTACTGACAGTTACACCATGTCTAAATGGCACACAGGAAGGCATCGTGGTAACAAAAACTGAGGTTGCCACAGTGCCCAGCACTGACCAGAACCACTGTGAAGGATGGCTATTATTGCCACACAATGGTGATGCTTGTTTAAAATTGACATGGACCTTAGAGACACAGGCAACAAAACATGTTCTCCTGATCTCAGACAGACCTGCTGTAAAACTAACTGTCCCCATGCCTAGAAAGGACATCAACACACTGTTCATGATGCTTAGTTATAAAATCAGCCCAGGTGTTCACCCATGGGTGAATGGACAGAGAAAAGGTTGGTCTATGTGGTGGAGTGCCGTTCATCTGCAAAGATGAGTGAAATTATGTTGTTTGCAGGAGAATGGACAGAACTGCTCAGTGAAATAGGCCAGAATCAAAGACAAGTGCTGCGTGTTTTCTCTCATTTGTGGAATTTGGGGAATAAAAGAGAAATGGGTAAAATGGAAAGTGTTCCGAGTACGGATGGGAGAAGGGAGAGAGAATATGAGAGATCAGTAAGGAATGAACACATATAAAAATTCTGTGCATTTATATAAATGCCGTAATGATGCCCATTACTTTATATAATTACTTTATATAATTAATGTACTTGAGTGCCCTCTCTTAAGCGTTCACACACGTACCATTTGCAGATGTTTGGACAAGTGCACTTCTGCTCACGGCTAATGAAACCAGCCTATCAAAGGACAAGCTCCCAGAAGCTCAGAGGTGAAGTTCCACCTGGCTGACAGGGCAGAAAGCAAGCTGTCGCCTGCTGGGAACGCCCTGTCTGGTGTCCCTTCTGAACGGGAGATCCACCCATCTTGTATAGTGTACTTCCTAAAAGAGCTGTCTTCTCTGGATGACCAAAATAAATAAATAAATAAATAAAAAAGAAAAAAGAAAAAAGATAGTGCTTTAAGAATGATATTGAGCCGGGCAATGGTGGCGCACGCCTTTAATCCCAGCACTCGGGAGGCAGAGGCAGGCGGATCCCTTGAGTTCCAAGCCAGCCTGGTCTACAGGGAGAGTTCCAGGAAAGGCGCAAAGCTACACAGAGAAACCCTGTCTCGAAAAACAAAACAAAACAAAACAAAAGAATGATATTATCCCAGTGGAATAGGATTTCTGAGAAACCAAAACTATGCCTGGCCAAAGGAGCATTTGTTAAAACACACTTGTGGGAAGTGTAGTCACTGGTCAAGATCTGTAGAACTGAGAGAGAAACATGTGTATCCCAGCTCTATAGGGGACAAGAATCAGTGTGCTTGACAGTACCAAACAGGATTATCTTCTGTTTTTTTCCTTTCGTTTCCTTTCCTATCAGTGGGTTGGCCCAGGCTGGCTTGTTTATCTCTCCTTCAAGTCCAAGATCTGAAGCCAGCTCAGGTCACTGACACAGAGTTCAGCTTGCTGCCTCTGCCCAGTGCATCACGGAGCAAGTCTTCAGGCCATGGGGAGCCAGAGCCTCTCCCAGAGCTGAGATCATAACACAGAAAAGGCCAAAGCTTTCAGAGAGCAGAGGCATCTCTGTGGCCAGCCTGCCTCTGGGCATGGAGTCCCCAGGAAACCTGGGAGGAGAAAGCTGACTTGCCCAGGCACCTCGTCAGACATTACACCTGGACAAAGAGACAAGGAGGAGGAAACTGTGGTTCCCAAGTCACTCTGCTTTCTGGGTGGGGTGGGTATCTTTGGGGCCCAGCCTCAGGAGAGCTGGAATGTGACAGTCACAAGATTCACACCTCAAGCCATGAAACACAATCCGTCTTGCTTCATCACCTGGCAGGCATCCTTGGCAGTGGGTTCTATGGCTAGCTACCGTGGTACAGACTGCAGAGGCCTCACCTCCGTGTCACAGGAAAGGCCACATCTGAAACTTGGGGTGTATTCAGGGACACTGATCAAAGAGAGTCTGTGGATACTGATTGGGCCTGGCTGGGTATTTGTATGTGCATTGCTCTGTAGCTTCAGAAGTCAGCAACATGTATCGAGACAGCAACCAGAAAGTCAGGGCCTGCGAATCATGACTCACTACCAACCGGGTGTCATCACAGGTTCAGAACTGGGAGCAGCAAACAACATGAGCTGTCTGTCAAGCCTCGTGCTGAGCACTTTACTTTCGATTATTGCCATTATGATCATTCCTACTTTGTGAAACAGCCTGAGATTTAGGGTACATATTCTAGACATTAATGCCTTGTAGGCTTTGGAGATAAATATCTCCTGTCAGCTTTTATTCACTTGGCTTAAGGTGCCTGCCCTTTAACAGGGAGTCTTAATTTTTAAAGTGTTAAATCTGTGAAAAGGCCAACTTACAGTTTTTGCCTTGAGGATGTATTTTCTTTAGTATTTTTACAGATTTTTTAAATGTGCATTCATGTTTTGCCTGCATTGTCTGTGTGGGTGCCAGATCCCCTGGAATTGGAATTACAGACAGCTGTGAGATGCCATGTGAGTGCTGGGAATTGAACTCAGGACCTCTGGAAGAGCAGCCAGTACTCAACTCCTGAGTCATCACACCAGCCCCCTACAGAAGCATCTTGCTGGCCTCAAACACCTTCTTTATAATATTTACTTTTTTTTTTTTTTTGGTTTTTTGAGACAGGGTTTCTCTGTGTAGCTTTGGAGCCTGTCATGGAACTCACTTGGTAGCCCAGGCTGGCCTCGAACTCAAAGACATCTACCTGGCTCTGCCTCCCAAGTGCTAGGATTAAAGGCGTGCGCCACCGCCACCCAGCTTCTTTAGTATTTTTGACATCTTCTTCTTTTTTTTTTTGAGCTGAGGATCCAACCCAGGGCCTTGTGCTTGCTAGGCGAGCACTCTACCACTGAGCTAAATCCCCAACCCTATTTTTGACATCTTCTATTAGCTTCAAAATTTTACCTCTGCACTGGGTTTTTCTTTTGTCCATGTGTGAAGCAAATATAGCCATGGAGAATAAGACAAGACAGATTCAAGAGACTAGTGAAAACCAAGAAGTTCTTAATATGTCAATTCTGCATCAAGGACGCAGCACAGAAAAAAAAGGCAAAAATAGCTGGAGTGCTGACTGGCACAAAGCAGTGGTTTTTAACATCTCCTGTTCAGAGAAGTTCCTATCTTCCTTTCCTGTAGCTCAGACTCGCCCCTTTCCCAGGTTCCTCATGTCATTGGTCTAAGACACAAGGACAAGATCCAGTGGATAACTTGGGGCTGGGAACTGCCCCTTTTGTGATCATGTGTTCAGTCATGGGGCAGACTGGCCATAACTTTACAAATTTCAGGCGTTCTGAGACAAATGTGCCAATTGCCAGCAAGGGAAGAGAGGGGCCTATCACTTCCTACTTGCCTATAACTCTGATGAACTCTAAGCATATGTCATACTGAAAAAATGGACCACAGCAATTTATTTCTTACATAGCTGATCAGTCTATTTGGAGTCATAGAGTGAGTTCTCCCTACACAGGTTCCATTAATCATGAATCCAAGCAACCACAAACCCAGAAGCATGGGAATTTTCATCTGCACTAAAAGGTCTATTGTTTTGTCAGCCAAGATCATGTAGATAAGCTTTTAATTATTTTCTTTAAAGGATTGTTACTTTATTTCGTGTGAATGGGTATTTTGCCTGCATATCTGTGACCCACAAGTGTGCCTGGTACCCACGGAAGCCAGAAGAGGGCTTTGGATTTTGTGGAACTGGAGCCGCTGTGTGGGTGCTGAGAATAGAACCCGGGTCCTCTGGAAGAGCAGCTAGTGCTCTTCCCAGCTGAGCCATCTCTCCAGCCACTCATGGACTAGCTTTTTGTGTGAGCATTTATAAGAGCTTTGGCTCTGGTCATTGTTTCCTAGAGAAAAATATACAAAAAGTGCTTGTAATGCTTGCATTGAATTAATTATTGTAAGTGACTTAGAGATGGGTCAAAGTATACAGAAGGATGTGACCAGGTTGTATGCACATAGTATACATTTCCTGTGAGGGATTTGGGCAGTAGCAGGTCTTAGTGTCCTTGAAGTGGAGCTTGGCCTAAGCTAGTGGAAGACTATGATAAACTGTATTGCCCCATTTACCAACAGGGCTGCTGCAGGCTCAAAGTTACCCTAGTAATGTGCGAATCCACCACTTTCAGGCTGTGCCTTGTGATGAAGGACTTCATTTTCACAAGGAGCACTTGGCTTCATTTGGACGATAAACACAAAGACAGAATGATGTTACATCTCAGCATGTACAAAGGCACCACCACCTATCCAATACCACCATGAGGCCTAGATTGATTTTAAAACAACAACAACAACAACAACAACAATAAAAGTATGTACAGGCAGCTAGATGAATCCTTTTTCTAGAATTAATTAGTACTCTATACGGGAAGAGGAAGGGCAGAGTCAGGAGTCACCAGCCAGACACAGAGGAAGCAAGACGACAAGGCAGAACTGAGAAAAGGTACCAAGCCACATGGCTAAACATAGATAAGAATTATGGGTTAATTTAAGTGTAAGAGCCAATCAGTAATAAGCCTGAGCCAATGGCCAAACATTTATAAATAATATAAGCCTCTGAGTGATTATTTTATAAGCAGCTGCAGCTCCACAGGGAGCCAGGCGGGACCCAAGAACCATTCCAAGCTACAAATGGCACCCAGTGTGGGGCAAAGACTCTAGCCACATGTAGCTTGGGCTGAGCCAGGGGCCTGTAAGGCCACAAGTGGCTTTTTAGTGAATTCTTGCCACAAACATTGGGTGCCAATTGTAGGACAAATTGCTGAACAGTCTTATTAATAAAAATCCCAGAGCCAGATATTGGGGTTAAAACTGAGAGATCAGAAAAGCAGAAAGAAGCTAGCCACGTTCTTACCACTTGGAGATCCTCAGCCAAAGAGACCTACTTCCTGTACACCCTTGTCTATATGCCTTTCTGTTCTGCATCTCACTTCCTCTCTCCACCCAGCTCTGTCACTTCTTGTCTGTCTGTCCAGACCTCCAGACCTTTATGGCTAGTGCTGGGATTAAAGGTGTGTGCCATCACACCTGGCTCTGTTCCCAGTGTGGCCTTGAACTCACAGAGATCCAAATGGATCTCTTTCTCCCAAATGCTAGGATTAAAGGCTTGTACTACCATTGCCTGACTTTTATGTTTAATATAGTGACTGGCTTTTTCCTCTGATCCTCAGATAAGCTTTTTGGGGTACATAGATAAAATATCACCACACTCCTCTAGCTCTGTACCTCCACAGATTGAACCCAGAAGTCTGGCTGAACTCTGCCACCCTGCAGTATCTCTGCACAGCTCCAGTGAACCCAGAAGTCTGGCTGAACTCTGCCACCCTGCAGTATCTCTGCACAGCTCCAGCAGCTCCCCAAGCAGGGTTGTTAGTATATGGTCTAACCACCCTCAGGGACTCTGCCTCTGCATGGGCATTCTGATGCTGACATTCTGCCATTGGTGGGGTCTCATTGAACTCTCCAAACTCTGCAGCATCTCCAACCCATTTGTGACCCTTTGTATCCAGCAATATACATATGTGTGTGTGTGTGTGTGTGTGCATAAAGAGATATAATTCAAGTGTAGTGTGTCATGTGTTATCGAGAGTTAATAATAGTCATTACAATTGAAATAAAAGAAACGGTTTGCCAAGAGGCAACTATCATGGGGAAGCAGGACTACTTGGCAAATGTCAACCAACAAAACCAATGTAGGTTGTGAATTACTCAGTAAATTCTGTCATAAACAGATCTATGGTTTGGGCGTAGTGTGCTCCGATCAGTGGATTGAGGCAACCCCTCCTTCACCTATTGATTTACGGAACTATGTTCATTTAGAGCAGGCTCCCAGATAGACTTGACTCTCTTTCTGACTCTGGGTAATTTTCCTTGGGTCTGTTTGACTATGTACCAGTTCCAAACTGGTTTCTATTGGAGAGTAAGTTCCTCCTTTTTGTTTCTCCTATTCTAAGTAGACTTAAGCGTCATTCCTTCATATAGATTTTGAAATAAGCATATTGAGATCCTAAAAACACTGCTATAATTTCTCTAAATTTACATTATATTTATGGATCAGTTTGAGGGAGATTAGCACATTTGCATATCAAATATGTGGTACATCTTTCCCTCTACTCAGATCTTCTTCCTTCCCCCTCTCTCTCCCTCTGTGCATGTATATGTGGGGTACATGTACTTATTAATGTGGGTGTATGGAGAGTATACATGACCATGGGTGCATGTGCCTGTGTAGGCCATAGGTTGACACTGGGTGTCTTTTCTGCCCATCTCCACTCACCAGTGCTGGAATTACAGATGAGCACAAGGCTAGAGATCTGAGCTCAGGTCCTCACTCTTGTAAAGCAAGCACATTACCCACTGAGCCATCTCTCCAGCCCTGAATTTTATTGTTAAGTTGCATGTTGACTGTTTTCAGTAGGGCATGCCTGATCATAACACCATCTATATTTTACAAATACCCCATATACAGAAAGAACAGGAACTGAGCCCATTTTTATAAATAACACTCATTATGGCAGGTTTTAAAGGCTCACATGATTAAAAAGAAAAAGTTATATTCGTGCCTTTTAAACTTCAGATTTTCTCATTATGACAGATGGACACACCAGATCAAATTCTATAAAACAATGCGATTTAACCTAATAACATGAAAAACAAAATTTTATTTAAATCTCATGCTCTCCTGAAAATGGTGATCTGATATGGCCCTGGGAGTTTGAAGAAAATAGTACCAGCTGATGTTGAAAGTTCTGAACTTCCTATGCTCGTGTGGACTGGGTCAGTGGTTCTATGAGCACTTGGGTCTATGGTGGAAGAGCAAGCTTGGTCAGTTAAGGTAAGCAAATCAGTTCCATGAGCAGGAAGAGAATGACGGGAAATGTTCATCAAAGTGATTTCACTAATGTGGCCAATGCAGTGACAGCTTTCATTTGGTTATATAGTTGGCTTGTTTGTTTGTTTGTCTTTAACTCTTTGGGGGCCCACCACCCAGCTCCCAAATAAATACACAGAGACTTATTCTTACTTATGAATGCCTGGCCTCAGCTTGGTTTGTTTCTAGCCAGCCTTTCTAACTTAACTTAAAGCATCCTGTTTCTCTTCTTCTACATTTTGTCTCTGGGTTTTTTACCTTTCTTTATTCTATATACCTTTCTTTCCTTCTTACTCTGTGGTTGGCTGTGTGACTGTGTGTCTGGGTGGCTGTGTGTCTGGCTGTCTGTGTGGCTGTGTGACTGTGTGGCTGTGTCTGGGTGTCTGTGTGTCTGTGTGGCTGGGTGGCTGTGTGGCTGTGTGTCTGTGTGTCTGTGTGACTGTGTGGCTGTGTGGCTGTGTGGCTGGGTGGCTGTGTGACTGTGTGGCTGTGTGGCTGTGGGGCTGGGTGTCTGGGTGTCTGTGTGGCTGGTAGCTATGCGGCTGGGTGGCTGTGTGTCTGTGTGTCTGTGTGACTGGGTGGCTGTGTGGCTGTGTGGCTGGGTGGCTGTGTGGCTGGGTGACTGGGTGGCTGTGTGGCTGGGTGGCTGTGTGGCTGTGTGGCTGGGTGGCTGGGTGTCTGTGTGTCTGTGTGGCTGGGTGGCTGGGTGGCTGTGTGGCTGGGTGGCTGGGTGGCTGTGTGGCTGGGTAGCTGTGTGTCTGGGTGGCTGTGTGTCTGTGTGGCTGTGTGGCTGTGTGGCTGGGTGGCTGGGTAGCTGTGGCTGGGTGGCTGTGTGACTGTGTGGCTGTGTGGCTGGGTGGCTGGTGGCTGGTGACTGTTGCTGGGTGGCTGGTGGCTGGGTGGCTGGGTGGCTGGGTGGTTGTGTGGCTGGTAGGTGTGGGCTGGTGTGGCTGGGTGGCTGTGTGGCTGGGTGTTGTGTGCTGGTGGCTGTGTGGCTGGGTGCTGGTGGCTGTGTGGCTGGGTGGCTGGGTGGCTGTGTGTCTGGGTGGCTGGGTAGCTGTGTGGCTGGGTGGCTGTGTGACTGGGTGGCTGTGTGGCTGGGTGGCTGTGTGGCTGTGTGGCTGGGTGTCTGGGTGTCTGGGTGACTATGTGGCTGTGTGGCTGTGTGGCTGGGTGGCTGTGTGGCTGTGTGGCTGGGTGTCTGGGTGGCTGGGTGACTGTGTGGCTGTGTGGCTGGGTGGCTGGGTGGCTGTGTGGCTGGTAGCTATGTGGCTGTGTGGCTGTGTGGCTGTGTGGCTGGGTGGCTGTGTGGCTGGGTGGCTGGGTGGCTGGG
The DNA here is from genome assembly GCF_903995425.1 of Onychomys torridus. NCBI lineage: Eukaryota > Metazoa > Chordata > Mammalia > Rodentia > Cricetidae > Onychomys > Onychomys torridus. Next base: position 16,100,233 of record NC_050462.1, on the reverse strand, counting down.
TGGCTGGGTGGCTGGGTGGCTGGGTGGCTGGGTGGCTGTGTGGCTGTGTGGCTGTGTGGCTGGGTGGCTGTGTGGCTGTGTGGCTGTGTGGCTGTGTGGCTGGGTGGCTGGGTGGCTGTGTGGCTGTGTGGCTGGGTGGCTGGGTGGCTGTGTGGCTGGGTGGCTGTGTGGCTGTGTGGCTGTGTGGCTGTGTGGCTGGGTAGCTGTGTGTCTGGGTGGCTGGGTGGCTGTGTGGCTGGGTGGCTGGGTGGCTGGGTGGCTGTGTGGCTGTGTGGCTGGGTGGCTGGGTGGCTGTGTGGCTGGGTGGCTGTGTGACTGTGGCTGTGTGGCTGGGTGGCTGTGTGGCTGTGTGGCTGGGTGTCTGGGTGTCTGGGTGACTATGTGGCTGTGTGGCTGTGTGGCTGGGTGGCTGTGTGGCTGTGTGGCTGGGTGGCTGGGTGGCTGTGTGGCTATGTGGCTGTGTGACTGTGTGGCTATGTGGCTGTGTGGCTGTGTGTCTGGGTGGCTGTGTGGCTGTGTGGCTGGGTGGCTGTGTGGCTGTGTGACTGTGTGGCTATGTGGCTGTGTGGCTGTGTGGCTGGGTGGCTGAGTGGCTGGCCTCTGGTGTCCTCTCTCCTTTTCTCTCTCCTCCCATTCTTCCCATATTTCTCCTCCTATTTATTCTCTTACCTGGCAGCCCTGCCTGTCCTTTCTTGTAGCAGGAATCTTAAAGGTACTTATTTAAAAAATCAAAACCTAGGCCAGTTATTGGGGTGAATGATGGAAGATCAGAGAAGCAGAACAAGCCACGGCCACCTCACCTTGCTAGTTCCTCAGCTGATCATGTTTCCTCAGACTGCAAGCTTCTGAATCCTCATCCGAATGGCTCTCAGCTGAACTGTTGCTCCAAAGCCTAAAAGCTTAACCAGCCAAATGCTTAACTAGCTCTGGTGCCTGGTTTTCATGCCTTATATATCTTTCTGTTCTCTGCCATCACTCCCTAGGATTAAAGACTCTCTTTCTGGGATTAAAGGTGTGAGTCACCAAGCCTGACTGTTTCCAATGTGGCCTTGAACTCACAGAGATCTGCCTGGCTCTGCCTCCCGAGTGCTGGGCTTAAAGGCGTGTGCTACCACTGCCTATCCTCATGTTTAATATTGTGGCCGTCCTGTTCTCTGACCCCATATAAGTTTACTTTGGAGAACACAATATTTTGGGGAACACAATACCACCACACTTTCTCCTGCCTTGCTATTGGCCATTCAGCTCTTTATTAGACCAATCAGGTGTTTTAAACAGGCACAGTAACATAGCTTCATGGAGTTAAACAAATGCAACATAAAAGAATGCAACACATCTTTGCATCATTAAACAAATGTTCCACAGCATAAACAAATGTAATACATCTTAAACTAATATTCCACAACATGGTTAAACTTATTTAAACATTTAAAAGCTGTGATAGTTGTGATAAATACCTGTCGCCCCAGCACTGGGGTCATAGGAGGAGGAGGATTGATCAGGTTTATCCTCTGCTACATAGTGAAATTGAGGCTAGCCTAGGCTACTTGAGACCCTGGGGTGATGGAGAACCACAGTGGAAAAAAATATTGCTACTCTGTTTTATTTTATGCAAAGATAGCCTATTTGGAAACGACATTAACTTTGAACAGAACTTCTGAATGAAACCCAAGTCTCTTGTACTCTGTGATAAGGCTCCACAGATCCATCTGTGGGTATCAAAGCCTCCTCGATGCATTGAACAACAGACAAATAACCACACAATTCCCTTCCAGACAAATAACCAGACAATTCCCTTCGCCCTTTTACAAGACTGACATTGTGACGATTTGGATGCATATTCTTTTCTAACAGGCAAGGGAGTTTTCTTCCAAACACTTGCCTTTTGCTTAGGGAATCAGTTAACCATTGTCCCTCAAAATGCTGCTGCTCCTTGGAATGATATGGGCAGGGAAAAAGGCACATACAGATGCAATGATGCTCAAAGAACTGCCAACTGTGGTGATGATACACGCTTATAATCCAGATCAGGAGCTCAAGTACATCCTTGGGTACATAGCAGTTAGGGGCAAGCCTGGGCTACCACTGTTTCAACCATCTCCCCCCGAAAGAATCAAAATTCAGCAGTAGAGGAAACAGAAAGTGGAAGTGGAAGCCATTTCTAAATTCATTCCAGAAAACTGAGTAATAGAGAACGATAACAGAGCCAAGCAAAATGCTCATCCAACTGTGTGAGGAAACAACCAGGAAACTGGACGGCTCCAGATCCATCATGTTAGTAGAGCCCCAGTTGAGATGGTTCATGCTTTATGAGATCTACCATGAGCTAGCTAACATGAGTCTTCCTTATTTTTTTTTCTTATTGGGAAAATAAGAATTCTCCAGAAGAATGTAGTATAGATTTGTTAGGGACCAAGATTTCAGGAACCAAACATGAACCATGGAAAAGTACTAGCTAAGCCAGAGAACAAGTCATAAGACCACTGCCCTTCCCCAGAGCAGTAACACCTGTTTACTAACCGGAGGCTCCCAAAGATAAGAACATTCCACAGTCAGGTGCCATGGCAACCGAATGTAAAGAGCATTCCATGGTCAGGTAGCCTAGCAACAGAACAAATGGCCCCTGACCAGTGACCTTAGCCGACATCTTGCAGATGCACGACCTGCACATCTCCCACGTCTTGCACTCCTTCCACATCCCTTCCCCTTCCCTCCTTCCTGCCCCTTCCCCTCCTATGCTATATAAGCCATGCGGAGAGAAATAAAGATTGGCAGCTTGATCAGAATCTTGTCTTGCTGTCAGTCTCGCATGTCCCCTGTCTCTCATTCGCTCCCACAGGTGGGTTGCCCCCGTTGAAACCCTGCTGGCCAGGGAATAGATTCTCTTTTAAATCCTCAAGGTTATAAAATTGAGCTTTTATTAAACGGGTAAAAACTGACTCCAGAACAGAGAAGCATTATGAAGGTGGTGAGTTTTATCTACTCTCTGACTAGTTGATAAAAATACCAAAATCACCTTTCAAGAAAAGTAAAGCCATTGTATGTGGCAGAGCAATCCCTCACAGGGCAGCAGTCACGTGTGCTGGAAGATTCTTCTTGGGTGGAGGTTTCTTGGGGGGGGTTCATGATTGTTAAAGTCATGAACTTGTACAAGTTTATATTTGGCCAGCTCCTGTCCCCACACCTGTTCTATTCGGGCATTAGTCTTAAGTACATGTAAAGCAAATGAATACATCTGTGCAGCAATGAGTAAAAATAAATTAAACTATTCTTGTAACACCATCAAAGGTCTCTGACCAAGTAGAAGATCTTATTTCATGGCATAAAGTGGTCAAATTAGATGTTTCCTCATGGCCGGTGATGAGCATGTCTTATTCGCTGTGTATAAAATAACTGACCTTCATTCCAGGAGGGTGTGTGGCAACCAAAGTTAACGCCATTTACTCAGGGTCTCCAGCAGCGGTTTCAATGCCTCTGACGCACACCTTCTGCATGTGTTCCTGTCACACAGACACCAACGCTTGATCCTTCGCTGAAGAGGGATGTTTAAAGCAGGGGATGCTGTACAGGCTTCATGCATTACAGGATGATTACCTAATCCCCAAATCCAAAATACGAACTGCTCCCAAATCTCAGACTTTTTAGGCACCAACATAATTCCTCAAGTGAGTGTCGTGAACAACTTTCAAAAGTGAATATGATCCCCTCAGGGTGTGCATGCAAGGTATGTATGAGCCTTGTGTCCGGTCACCCCCACAAAGTGTCACATCTACTCTGCCTCTGCCAGTCACTTCTGCTACCAAGAGTGGAATTCTGTGTCTTTTCAAAGCCAGAATTCCTCATGTTGTATTTACTTGTTATTAAAATTACATAATGACATAGGAATATGAAGAGTAAATTATTATAATATTACAAAATGATATTTTGGGAAAATGCACCAGTGTTAAAATATGGTAAAAGATCGTGAAAACTTTTTCACTCCCAAGTTTGGAAATGAACAATGAGGTCTCCCAGATGTGGGTTAGGTTAAAACTTTGGCTTTAGATGATTGCCAGTGAACTTAAAGACTGGTGAATACAGTTCTGTTTATTAATATTACTATTAAAATATGATGTTTTCAACACGTTATAACTTGGGTTTGCAGCATGTTAAAGGTTTAGCTCCTGGGCTGAGTTTATTGGTAGTGGTGCGAGCTTTAAGAGGTAGGGCCTGATGGGAAATGTTTTGGTTATTGACAGGTGTCCTAAATAGGGATTCTGGCACTCCAGCCCTGTCCTCCTCTATTGCATGACCAATATATGGTGAACATTTTGCTAAACTATGTTCTCAGTGCCCTGAGGTACTCCCCCACCACAGGCCAAAAATCAACTGGGCCAATTGGCCTTGGACAGAAACTTCCAAAACCATGTGCAATTATAACTGTTCCTCTTTATAAATTGATTGTCTCAGGTATTTTGTGAGTGCTACACAAACTACACACATTGTAACTGTGTCTTTTTATTTCTTAACTGTAGGCAGATTTTTTTTTTTCTGTCCCACCTATCAGCTCCAAAATAACTACATGTAGACTTACTATTAATTATGAAGGCTTGACCGACTCATTTCGAGTGTGGCTGACTTCGCCACTCTTCTTCCCAGCATCCTCTCTGCCCTGAAAATCCTGCCTAGCTATTGGCCATTCAGCTTTTTATCAAACCAATCTGAGCGACAAATCTTCACAGTGTACAAAAAGATTATTCCACAACACTTAACTAATATTGTTTTACATTCTAATTGTGCTGAGGCATTTTTTACTGTCTAGTAAGATATAGACAAGGTATGGCAGTGTCTAACATCACCTCCATTCAAGGAGTTCATGAATGTAGGCTTTCTGATAAAGAATGTATGTGTCTGTCAGCAACCCCTTTAACTGAACCAAATCTCCTTCCCCCGTTTACAATGTGGAAGCCAAGAACACACTATCACTTACAGACCACATCATTCCTTTGAAATCCACATGCTCTTTACAAGGGTAAATTAAAAACAAGCAGTCATGCTCAGATCATCCTGAGGTGGACAAAGAATTTATTGGCTACTCTGAGGATGTTGTATGTGTGGAATGGCTGGCAGGTGTCTCTGCGCTGTCTCTGGAGAGAATTATATTGCTGCTCATCTCCCTGGGACATTGCTTCCTGGTCTCTGGTCTCAGCAATTTCCAGGATTATAAATTGTAAGAACTCTAAGAGCATGAAAGGCACCTTTGTCTGTGGTCCAAGACACAGAGGCTCAGTCCCTGAGCTACTAGCTCATCATGGGACCAGGGGACACTTCAATGGCCCCATGCCTGCATCTGTAAGTGACGGTGATGAACTCATCATGCCAGAAAGAGGTTTAAGGGAATCATGTCCATCAAAACCTAGGCAATCATGGTAGGCACGGGGAATGAGAAGCACGGGCTGTGGACTTCGGGTCATCTTCCTCACTGTCTTTTCAGAATTCCTGAGTCTGGCTGTTTGTGATTTGGAGTCATGTGTAAGTGTATGGGACCTGACTTGGACACTGACTGTTGAGGGCAGATGTGGAAGTCTTTTCTCAGATGTTCTTGTCGTAGTGTGGTTCTGACTACTGTCCACCTTCCAACAAGGACTCAATAGAAATTCAAGAGAAGTGGCAGAGGGTTTAGGTGCCAGTCTATTGTGCCCTGAACCACAGCACCACCCCAGCGAAGGGCTGTTTCCTACAAGTTGAGTGAAGACACCATGTCTCTTCATGTATGCCCAGCAGCATGACTGACAATGGGCGGGAGGGTTAGAATAAGCTCAACTTCCAATAACTATAGCTCAGATGAGTGACGGGAGCTGGAGAGATGGCTCAGTGGTTTAAAACCATTCTGGTTTTGGGGGACCCAGTGCCCTCTTCTTCCTCCATAGGCTCCTACAAACACTGTGCACATAAATTCACATAGGCAGACACACATAAGTGAATAAATAAATACATAATCTTTAAAAATAGTATTGTTGGTGAGTATTGACTGGTATATCACAGCTGTGATAACTAAGTGAAAAGCAATCCCAAAGGAGTAATGCATGATATGATCCCATCATTTTGAAAGAAAAAAAAGCATGTTAATAAAAAGTCTCAGGGAGACTATAGAATGGCGACCTTTGGATGTACGATTATAGAAATTTAAATTTTCCGTCTTTATGTCAATAGGTATATGTTGCTTTATTCATTCTGAGTTTTGAAAAATATTTGTTTTGTATTCCTAACCGCATGTATTTGTGTGTACCTGTGTGAGTATGTGCATGTGTGCAGATGTGTCGCCATGGAGGCTAGAAGCATCAGAACCCATAGAACTGGAGTTACAGGCAATGTGAGCTACCGATGTGGTACTGGGAGTAAAACCTGGGTCTTCTGGAAGAGTGGTGTGTGGTCTTAATGGTTGAGACAGCTCTCGAGAAAGAAAGAGGAAAAAGTCTAGGTGAGTTAAGGCCTGTGGCAAAGCCACTTATAAAACACAGACAACAATATTTTGAGAAAAAAAAAAGTCAACTCTGAAAAAAAAAAATAAGGAAGAAACTATTTTTGAAAATCAGAAAGATTTGGGGGCTGGAGAGATGGCTCAGTGGTTAACAGCACTGGCTGTTCTTCCAGAGGACCCAGGTTCAATTCCCAGCACCTACATGGCAGCTCACAACTGTCTGTAACTCCAAAATCTGACACCCTCTCACTGACATATGTGTAGGCAAAACACCAATGTACATAAAATAAAAATAAATAAATTATATAAAAAAAGACAATCAGAAAGATTTTTATCTTATTCCTCTTTATAAAGGAGTCACTGAATGACACATTCGTGAAGCAAACTGCAGGTCCCTTGAAAGCCTATTCTCAGCCAAACTGTACCTTAAACTAAATAGAATCCAAATCGTATGTAAATAATCACAATACTTTGAAATCTATAAATTACAATCCTATATAACACAGTATAATTTATTTCCCTTTTATGACTTGCCAAGATATCACTTTAAGGCAAAGATACAGAGTGGATGTATTTATCTTTCTAATAGTAATAAAAGCTATCAGTTACTGAGTGCTTTCTATGTGCCTGTGTGTGAAATTCTTATAGAGATATTAATGCCTGATGTTTAACTTTCCTGCTTTTTAGAATCTGAGTGCTTTTGTGTTGATGTTATAGTTGCTGAAAACTGAAACTCAGAAGTTGAATTTCTTAACAATTAAAAAGTAGAGCAAGTTGTACAAACAAACAAACAAAAACCCACTTACCAGCCATCTATTAAAGCTGCTTTGTGTTAGCCATGTGAGCTGGTACGTGAACAAGACACTGTCCCGCTAAGAAGCAGACATCCGGGCAGATGATAGGAAGCAGATTATAAATGTTCTAACCATTACAAAAGAGGACACACAGGGTGTGAAGTAGGAGTTATTCTGGTCTTCACTGTCTTCCCTGCATACAAGATATTTAAACATGAGCTGAAGCAGAATTAGGAGCTAACTAGGCAAACAGTGGGCACGGGAAAGGATCGCTAGCGGAGGGCACAGCGTGCGCTAAGACACTGAGACCAGTTTAGCGATGACAATGTGAATAACCAGCCATCCCCCACTTCAGTCAGCAGTTATTTTTCTGTGGAGACCTATGGGCTACCTGCAACGGTGGGCACAGCTGGAGTTAAAAGTCTCATTTTTACATTACGTATCTTCTTTTGCCCAAGAGCTTTGTGAAACGTTCCTTTTTTATAAAGGTGAGAGCTCAAATGAAACCATAGGAATGCATTAAAATACAGATAGCAGAGTCCAGTGGTGGTGGCGCACATCTTTAATCCCAGCACTCGGGAGGCAGAGGCAGGCAGATCTCTGTGAGTTCAAGGCCAGCCTGGTCTACAGAGAGAGTTCCAGGACAGGCGCAAAAGCTACACAGAGAAACCCTGTCTCAAAAAATAAAACAACAATAAAAAGTGCAGATATCATATCGAGAAATACTTCACTGGTTACCATCAGCCCAAAAATCCATGAGAGGTAAAAGTCTTTTACCCACAGTGGGCACCACTTCAGGTACATCTGACATAAGGTGTGGATGAAAAAGTTAATATGGCTATGAGTTGGAAATTGAACAATGATTCAATCCATCTCACTTGGATTAATTAAGGAATCCACAGCTCTCGATTCTTCTTACAGCTGTGCATAGACGTTTCTTAGAGTAGATGACATATGCTAGCCTCAAGCTCACCACAAAAGAGAATGTTTAACCAACCTGTACCTGAACTTTATCTCCAAAGAGTTTAACACTGAAAAATATAGGCTGAATATCCTTTATTTGAAGAGTTTGGTCCAGAAGGGTTATGGATTTCATAGTTTGAGGTGAGGGGTTGGATATTTGCATAGTTCTTAGAGAGGGAAAGATCACTGGGTCCTTACCAGAGTCACCAGTGTGGACGCCCATCTAAAGAGCATGAAGATAACTTTTATTACTTAATGGTTGACACTAAATGGTATCTTCATGGACAATGACTGTTAACAGCCTCAAGTTTAAGTTTAAATCTTATCTATCATATTTACTTTCAAAATGTTTAATCCCACCCTCCCTAGTCAGTAAACCCTCAAAGGCTTCAAATTTGTCCACACAAGAATGAATCTGAGTTCATCTTATCTAGTCCCCAGGCTCTAGAAAGACCCGGGAACATCTTGAAACAGGAAGGAAGAGCTAGATAAGATTTCATTCCAACTTTATTCTCTTATTAAATATATCATGGGTTTTCTTTTGTTACCTTCTTCCTCTCATCCTTAAGAAGCAGGTTCTGGGACATGGGGTCTTTATTTACCTCATCTACCTTCGCATGTATGCTTGGCATAGTTAACAGTGTCTGGGGTAGAGATGGTTTGCAATACATGTTTGTCAAATTATTTGGTCACAGTTTACACAACATAAATTCTGCACTGAATTGATTTTACTTAGTTATTAACTTTTGATTTTCCTTTCTCCAGTGTGTTTTGTTGTTTGTTTGTTTGTTTTTTAGCAATGAGGTCTCACTCTGTAGCCAGGTCCCCCAAACTCACAGTGACCCACCTGCTTCAGTATGTCGAATACTAGGATTACAAGAATAAACCATCACACACAGTTGAATTTCCTTCTTAAATAAAGTTTTACACTCCTAAAAGATCTTCTGATTACTCAGCAAAAATTGTACCTGTTGAAAACTGACAAACAGCCTTATGTGCGTTCGGGAAGGTCCCACCAGCTCAAATGAACACAATTGCTAAAATCCAATGACCAGAACCAAATAACTACTACATTCAAACCAAGTGCAGAGGGATCTAAATGTCTGTCCAGATTCATCCCTAATAAATGGTTCCTTCCATTGCCATAACTGAACTCAACCAACCCCTCAAAACAGAACATGATATGTAAGCCAGCACACCTACTGTGCCCATAGTTCAACCCCTTTATTAGAATTTCTAATATGGATCCCTTTCCGCTAAGGTCAAGAGCAGAATTTCTAACACAGGTCACGGTAGAATTGCCAGTGATTGTAGGAATAGGTAAAATTAGATTTCGTCTGTGTCTGAGGCTTTTATGCTTTCTTTTGTTGAAACGCAGACTTTGTTGGACACTCAACTGAAAGGAGATGACATCCCGGAGGGAGGCAATGTATTTGATGGGACTCTGGCCAACCCAGGCCTGGCAAGCATGGTTCTGGCCGGCCTTGCCCTTCTCCCCAATTCCCTCTGCCTTGCCATTAAATTACATTCCTAGAGCTAGCCACAAAGGTCTAGTCCCTTATCTGGCCGATCCCTCCTCCTGAGGCTGACCACCAAGGTTCAGCTATCAAAAGCCCCACTTGGCTCACCTAATTAACATGCCAATTAAAACTAAACACCTCATCCTAACATGGGGCTTCCCCCTTTTCCTTTATAAACTGCCATTTTCCTATGGGCCACATCCGTCTCCTCTCTATCCAGAGGCAGTCCTTTGACCCCTGGGACACATACCCCTCCCCTTCTCCCTTGCTCCCTTGCCTTCTCCCTCTCCTCCATCTCCCGTCTTTGTCTCTTAGCCCTGCCCTCTGTCCCTCTGGGGCAAATACATCTCTTTTATGCTGAGAACTTGGTCTTAGGGTCCTGAGCCGATATCCTTCCTTTCAGTGTTTAAACAGGTTGACAAACAAATAGAAAGAACAATTACTTTTGTTGTTGTTGTTTGTTTGGTTTGGTTTTTTGAGACAAGGTTTCTCTGTGTAGACCAGGCTGGCCTCGAACTCACAGAGATCCGCCTGCCTCTGCCTCCCGAGTGCTGGGATAAAAGGTGTGCGCCACCGCTGGCCGGATAGAAAGAACAATTTCTATTCATCAATAGGAGGAAGCAACACTTTCCTTCAAAGAAAGAGCAAGAAAGGACACAGCAGCCGGTGGAGAAGGATTCATTTTTTCTGTCACCGATACAGAATTGATGTTTTTGTGTCCTGGTGTCACTGTAGAGTGAAAATCACAAGCGTGATTACCTCCCTCCCGTCCCCCCAAGCTACAGCTATGAGGTTTGCTACAAATATTCCCTGACCTTCTGCATTGAGCCGTTAAAAACATTGCATTTAAATGTCTTTAAAATGTCTTGCGAGTTCTCCATCCCATTGACACCTGCTTCAGGCTCCGGTGCCCGGTACACTGTCAACACTTTCTGAACGGAGACAGGGCCAAGCAGCAAGAATACTTCAGAGAATAAGGCAGACGATCTGAGCCTTATAGAGTCTGTATTTCGGTGAGGTATGCCAAAAGCCATTTAAAAAATACTCTCGGTTAAGTAGCAGTAAGGTGCCTAATGAATGAAAATAGGGGATGAGGAAATTGGGAACAGTGAGCTAAATAGATGAATAATATCTCACGAGTTATACCTTTCCACAGAGAAATAGGTCATGGACTTGACCTTGGTTATAATTAGACACACCTCTGCGATTGCATTTTACAAGAGTTCTTATCATTGACCTGTATCTGCATTTCTCTGACCGTCTATCAGTGCCTCTCTGGGAAATGGTATAGAACACTAAAGATTCTGCCTCATGTGCTGTTTGTTACAAGGTGTAATTTCTTCCTGCTCCACAGAGGAGTGGGAGTGAGGAGGATTCTGTCTGGCCCTCACAAACATCCTTGAATTAAATCCAACCTAACATATTTAATCGGATTACATTTCATTCAAGTATAAAAAAACATATTAGGGAGCTGGTGAGATGGCTCCATGGTTAAGAGTATTTGTTGTTCTTCTAGAGGACATGAGTTTGGTCCCCAGCACCTTCGTTTGGTGAGTCACAACTGCATGGAACTCCAGCACATGGCATGTCTCTGGCCTCCACAAGCACCTGCATTCTTATCTACACATAGACGTGCACATACATGCACATAGTTCAAAGATTTTACAAATGCTTTAAGAAAAACTTTCTTAAAACTTGCCTGAACAATGTCACTTTTACTTTAGTAGCTTAAAAAGTGTGAGGTCTGTGATGTTCCTGTACCCTTGCTAAATTGAGGTTTTCAAGTCCAGGACAGGTTCTTTGCATACTATAGATGCTGGCTGCCCTAATTGGGATAAGTTAATGGTCAGTTAGGAGCAAATGCCATGACAGGAGAGGTCCTGAAAGATAGGGGTTCCTCTCAGAAGTCTTCGATTAAAACTCTGGAATGTCATCTTTATGCAAAAGAAAACTGGAAATGATCTCATTGGAAAAATCATTAACTAAAAGCTGGAATGGACTATAATCATTAACACTCAAGGCTTTGTAAAATAATAAATAGCATGCAGAAATCATTGCTACATAAAGCTAAGTGGGAGCCAAGAGAGATGACTCCATAGGCCAAGCCTGTCTACCTGAGTTCAGTCTCTGGGACCCACGTAATGGAGAGAAAGAGCTGCCTCCCTTAAACTGTCTTCTGACCTCCCCACGCATGCTGTGGTACACATGCGTGCTTTCCCACAGAGAGAAATAATAAGCAAATAAAAACGAGTGAAAAAAGTATAGTTGTATCAACCAGATTTAGAACCACCACCACCAAATAACCTACAAGGCTGAAGACTAGCAGTCCAGGATGAGTAAAGAAACATCTCTAAAGCCTTGGGACCCAGAGTCATTATTCTGTTCCATATAGAGGAATGGTCCCTCTTTGTGGTACAGAATCAACAGGAAGTTGTGGACTGAAGACAGGGTCATTCAGTTCAGCTCAAACAAGAGCGCCTGATGATCCATTTGTCATGCCCTCATCCAGACACTCTGGCTAGAAAACAAAATAGACAAGTCCCTAGCTGGGATCTGGTAGTTGACACGGATAATAAATACATAAACAAGACCTTGACTGATTGTGACTTGGTGAAGATGGAGATGAGCAGAGGCAAACACAAAGTCACTGGGGACAACACTCCAGACTTGGAGAAGCAGACAGGTCTTTCCTGTTAACATCTGGATAAAAGGTACACGGTGGTGTGATTGGGGGGTCAGAAAGGGCTCCACAGTGGCGATATTCAGCCACCAATGGGAAGAGCATGCCTGCTGCACACCGGCTGGATGGGAACAGAGATGGACCAAGGAGCTAGATCCCATAGGGTCCTGGGTGTTATTTATTAAGAGATGCAATGTTATTTATTAAGCGGTGCTGTTTACCATGAGAGAGAAGTCACGAGGCACAACAGAACCCACTGTAAGAGTTTATTAAGGGAAAGGAATAGAGGAGGTGTGTGCACAGGCCTGTGGAATGACCATACAGGAAGAGAGAGGGGAGAATAGGTGGAACAAGCTTTTATAGGTTCCACCACACACACACACACACACACACACACACACACACACACACACACACGCACATATGGGTTTACGTAGGTACGCCACACATGCACATAGATTGCATGATAATGCTGCACGCAGATTACGTGATCACGCAGGGCACAGGTGTCGGGTGTTGTAGGACATAAGGCCCTAGGATGACTACGCGTCATGCCTGACTACTGGACAGTGCACACACTGTTGTGTAGCTGGGGGAGTGGCTAGGAATTCTAACACTGGGTACCTGTTGGGTTTCCTGGAGAAGCCCATCACAACTCTCTTTCCCTAACGTTAGTGTAAATAACCAGCTGAGTTGCTGCATGGTACAGTCACCCTGCATAGGAGCTTCAGAAGCCCGGGTTGCATCCCAAGAAAAACGGGAAAGCCTTGAAAACTCTTAAGCAGGGCAGTGACATGATTTTTCTGTAGTATCCATTGAGACAGGGGAACAGCTAGTAACTGCAGAAAGTTAAATATGTATACATCTAGATAACTGTTTTGTTTTTTTTAATTTAGAGGAATTTATATTCATTGTGCCTGGTGGTTTATGCCTGCAATTCCAGCAATTAAGAGGTTTAAACAGGAGGAGCGTGAGTTTGAGGCCAGCTACACAGAAAACCTGTCTCAAATAACATTCGGGGAAAGAAATTTATTTAAAATGTGTAAGCACAGATATTCCCTCATTATGCTCATCTAATGCTATGCTTTGATTTTTAACATTTTGGTTTTTTTACATCTTGTTTAGGGAACAGGAGAGCAGAAGAAAATTTGTGGGAGTTAGTTCTCTCTTTCCACCATGGGGGCCCCAGGAATGGAACTTGGACTGTCAGGCTTGTCAACAAGTGTCTTTACCCACTGGGCCGTCTCAACGACCATGGATATTATGCCCACTACTCCAAGACACTTTCAGATTTGAACACAGCCTTAGCTCTCTGGGTCTCTTGGCAACTTGGCACTTCAGTTATTCTAGGCTGAAATCCCAGCCTCCACATATTCAGCCAACGGTCTCAAATATTTACCTTACCTGGCTCCTCGGGCTAATTGAAGGAGGAGACTGTGTTCCTCTTGGCTCCCTCTTAAATTGCCTTTGGAGACAGAAGCAGCTGCCAGTCAAGAGTGACAGCCCTATGATCCGTCTCCACGGCCACCACAGTTCCCTTAGCAATGCCCTCTACAAACTGGAAAGAGCTTTTGCATCTAGGCCCCCTCTTTGCCGGTCTGATCTTAAGATTGCTCCTCCTGACGACTCTCCCAGGAAGCTAAAATGATCCTTCTCAGGACATCTGACCTTCAGCTGCCTCCAGCAGAGAGGCTTGTGGTCAAGTCCTGAGAGCGGTGTGCAGCATAGAACACAGTATCATTGTGAGGTTTGTTTGTTTACTAAAATGGCATGATTTTTGTTTTGTTTTCGTGTTGAAAGTGGAAAAAGCAATTTTGTCCCTCTCCCCTCTCCCAGCCCTTGTCACTGACCCCAAGAATGTTCTTTCCCTGATAGCCTCTGCTACCAGTCTCTGGGGTTCCTATACGTCTGTGTGGAAGTAGAGAACTGGATACAGGCTTCCAAACAGGTCACAATAAGGCTTTGCAGTGAGTACACAGTGACAAGCCGGTCCAGATTTGATCAAGCATTTGATGAACTGCATCATAGGTTTAGTCAGGAAGCTTTGTCTCAAAGGCAAGGCAGAGTCACGAGTTAGTTCTGGTTACAAATCCGGGTAAAGAAACCATAATCAAATTGTCAGGTTGTTGCTAAAATTCCTTTAGTTGGAGAGACAGACATAATCAGCAAATAATGTCTACTTCTCCTTCTAAGGTCCCAACTGCAAACATACTGGGGTGCAAGTCCACCAAAGTTCACTCAGCGGAACCACTGGGTAGGATGCGCTATGAGCAGAGCAATGGGTGAGGGGGTTCAGACAGGAGCTTGGATGACCTTAAAACAGCCATGATGGAAGGTCGGCACCACTCCGGGATGATGTCTTCCCCGAGGCTACATAGATCGATGCTGTCCCCTCATCCCTCCCCTTTATCCTCTAGCCCCCTCCCTCAAAGGTCATGAGCAATGAAGGACAGAAAGGCATCCCACTTGTTGGGTGGGGCAGCTGGGTACTCAGGTAAGGGTCCCAGGACCCTCCAGCTGCTCCTTTAAATTCCAGGCAGACTCCTTCAGCTGCAGCCCCCACAGCTGTCTCCTCTTGCCCTGTGGAAGCTTCAGTCTTCCCAGTGGAATCTGAGTTTCCTGTCTTCTCCTGTTCTCTACCTGTCACTTCAGCGATGACGGTAAACCCCAAGAAGATGACCACATCTCTGAGGAGACCCCTCCATCTGGGCCTGAGGCTCGGATCCCATCTCGATCTACTTCCCTCCCCCACCCCACCCTCTGGGTATCCATTTCCAGAACTGTAGCTTCACCTTGCACTCTGGTTGCTGGCGGGCTCTGTGTTTTGCAGCACTCTGAGCCAACCTGTACCATCTTCAGGAGTTCCTCAGGATGCCCTATGAGCCAGCATCATGGAAGAGGGATAGAATAAAGGTGATGTAGGCAGCGTGGGTGTCCACAGGTCTAAAGACCTCCCACTAAGCCCCACCTCTTAAAGTCTTCATCAATCCCCAACACATCCACTCTAAAGAGCAAGATTTTAACACAAGATCCTTTGGAAGACGTCCAGAGCCAAGCTACAGAGCACCCATGGTCTCAACATGTCTTAACATTTTTCGTAGTTTCTTTATTTGAAATGATATGGCATTCCGGACAATGGCCCTTTCCTGCATGACCCCATCCCCATAGTTTACGCTCCCATCCATTATGTAACAGAAGGCATTATCCCAAATTTCGAGTTTAGTTTTCCCATGTGATATATAATTTCACAACGTAAGTAAACCATTTGGTGTTTTGTATTCTTTTAAACTCCATGTAAATAGTATCACATTCTGCATATGCCACCGTGTTTTCATCAGTCTTGTGTCCAAAAGCTACATCTAAATTGCTTCATATCCATAGTCTGTTATATGAGTATCCAATACCCCATGTTTGTTCTTGGTGTAGAACTCTGTCTTCTGGGTGGGGGCATAGCCATTGCAGTCTTGAAATCAGAATGGCTAGAATTGCCCATGGGAGACCCTCACAAGAATGGAATTATGAACACTCTGTCATGGAGGCAGGAAGGGTAATTGAGGCTCTGCTCAAGGTCCTCTCCTCCCCTAGTTATACATGCAATCAGCAATTGCTAGATTTGGAAGAGAGGGCTCTTCTTCAGTGGTGTGGCTGCCCAGAAGTTGGTCTTGCTTTTATAAGGAACTCTCAGCCATGTTCATGTAAATAACTAGACTCATTGGTTCCCCAAGCTAGACCTAGGTGAAATTGTTTCTTTTGTCTATCTGTCTGTCTTTGTCCTCTCTGGAGTTGGTAACCGTGTGTTCAGTCTCCTCAGGACAATTCATGTCATAACACCATTACAAGCAATGTGCCAGTAAAAGTTCTCATGCAAGTTATACATATAAGCTCGGCTAAGGACCTAGAAGGTCACAGCCTAACAAACACCGTCAACTCTGTGGATAAAGTCAAACTACTACTTGGCTCATGTACAACTGCTCATTTTTGCCAAAGTCTTGCTGAGGGTGAAATATTGTCAAATGTTTTAATTTACCAAGTTAAGAAAACAGCAGTCAAGAGCCCAGGTTTGGACCCAAACTCTGCCTTTACTACTTAGAGGTTGTGTGATGTTGGCCCCACTTTCTCTCTAAGAAACAGAAAAGGGCTAGAACTCGTGGAGTTATTGCTAGGATTATGTGTATTAACACGTACAAGGTGTTAGAACAATGCATGGGGAGGGCCCAGTAAAACCTTTACAGCAATCTATGGTGCTCAGTAACGTAAGCCTTTTAAAATGTGCAATTAGCCAGTCAGCTTCCTTCCCTTGGTCTGAAACTTTTCATAGTGATTTGGGGCACTTTTCATGTTCTGGCTAATGTTCATTCATTAGTGCTTGTGTGTTGGAAATGCCTTCTTTAGTCCACGCTTTGTCTTTTTAGTTCATGGTATCTTTTGTCCTCAGGGTTTTATTCAGAACCCAGCTGGGTAAACCACCCTTGTTCTCGCTCTTCAGTCTTGATTACAGTAGCTTTACTGTTACTTTTGATGTGCTGGATCATTCTGTTGTAATCTCCGAGGCATGGATTTCCTCTGGTTCTAAGTTCAAGTTGCCTAGGAGAAGAATCTCTGTGAGAACTTGGGATGTGAAAATGAAGGGAACCTGTTTGGTTTGGTTTGGTTTGGTTTGGTTTGGTTTGGTTTGGTTTGGTTTGGTTTGGTTTGGTTTGGTTTTTTCCCCTGTGGAAGTTTTTATACCGAGATGGTATCCTAGTCCATGCTCTAATGCTAACAAAATATTCAAGCCCGAGTCATTTATTAGAGGTTAACTCTGACCCCTGGTTCTAAAAATCCACTGTCATGGCATCAGCAAGGGCCTTCTGTTGGTTCAGTCATGGTAGAAACCAGACACTAAGAGCAGGCGTGTGGAAGAGAGAAAACACACAGCTTTCCCTTGCTTATAGCAATCTGCTCTCCAGGTGACTCATCCTGTACCTTGAAGGAAAAGGTAGGTGAAGAAAGATTGACCTCTCTCACCAGTTTCATCATTTTTCCTTAGAACCCCACCACATCTCACGACTGTTAGTTACACTGGGGTACCCAATTTCAACTTGACATTGGCAAGGGGGGATTCCATAACATTCAAACCATCGCAAGTGGAGGTAACAGCCACAGAAGTGACTGGAGGGTGCCAACTCATCTTTCATCCCTTCTGCTCTTCTAAAGCTCTGGTCCCACGGCCTAAGCTCCAAGACCAGATTCATGGCTTTGGTCCACCAAACACATGGCTACAACCAAGCTATGGCTTCACGCAGATGGCCCTGTAAACTCTCGCTACTGTACAAGGTCAGTGGCTGGATATGGGCCTGACTTGTCTGCCCTGAGTGCTCCAACTTGTATTTAAGAGGACAGGTCAAGCTTCATTGTGGATCCTCCAGCTTCTCCTAGCCCTTCGTTACCCAGTTCCTCCTCACTGCAAATTCCTGCTCCATAACACCTAGGAGAACTCTCCGTTTTGACTGAACCCTGGATGACATATTTGCAGGGTGCAGTGACAGTGCCTTATCTTGGTCTCCTACAATTTTTTTTGTCCCTTACTCTTTTCCTGACACTTTTCCATCATCTCACCAAGTGTCCCCAAGAAGACAGCGAGGATTGGTTTGAATTTGGCAAATAATATGGAAAGAAATGATTTTAAGTATTTATTTTTATTTAAAAATTACTATTGATGTCATGTGAGAGTGCAGATTATTTCTATATTGGGATTGTATTTAGTAGCTCACCAACCCCTTCCAATTTGTATTATGTTCTTGAATTTCACTAGGATCTGCGACAGAGTCTATACCTCTGAATAGTGATGGTTACATTTGTTTTGCAGTTCTCATGCCTACCTTTTTCCGTCTCACTGCCTTGACAGAGCCCTCCAAGTAATGGTTACTTGGAAATAGTAGTAGGCATCTTGTCTTCTTCCTAAGGCCAAAAGGAGTAAATGCAAAGGCTGACCAGTGATATTTGCTACAAGGTTATCATAGGTATATTTTTTCCTATTAAGAAATTTTCCTTCTGTTTGTATTTATTGATTTTTTAAAATATGAAACAGTATTTCATTTTAGAAAAAAAGAAAGTCTGCCTCTAACGAAGAAGTTATGTGGGGTTTTATAATGATAAATTATAGTAACACATTTTTAGAACATTAAACCATCCTTGCTTTCCTGGGATAAACCCAACTTGGCCACACTGTAATACTGTTTTTGCTTTTGAAGACACTATCTTCCTGAATTTTGACTCTGCACTTTTATATTTAGGAATGTTGTTGGCTTACAGTTTTTCCTGCAGCCCTTTTCTTATTTTGTGCTCAAGATTATGTTTGTCAAATAAAATAAATTTGGGGGTGTCCTTTCTTTTCAAGTTCTTTGTGTGCTTTACATGTACCATGAAAACTTAGGGATATTTGTCTGTATGAAAATTATCTCTACCTTATTTTATTATTTGACTAGACATAATCAGTAGCTAATGACTTCTGAAATCATAGGATTTAAATAATTTATTCATTCTTAGGTTAATTTCACCTGATCACAATATTCCACAAAACTAGCCACTTTGCATAGGTCTTTCAAATCAATTATAAACTTGGGTAGGCAGTCTTGTATTATCTGCTCTCATTTCCAGTGTATTTTGTTGCTATACCCCTTTACAATTCCTAACTGCAGTATTTGTTTTAAACCATCTTTGGTATATACCACCAGCTTAAACTGGGTTTCCCTAACCAGTGCTTATAGTAGCCCAGAGTGTGAAATGGGAATAGAGACAGAAATATGCCTATAACTCCTTTCCTGTACCCTCAGCCTGCTGCCCCCCATTCCTCCCCGGGGAGCCACTGAGCAAGACAAGCACTTGCAGGGGGGGGAGCAGCAATATTAATGCACCTTCAAAGCATTGTTTCCTTCAGTTTCAGAGAAAACTTTATGATGCCAGCTTAGCATGCCCGGAGGCATCCATGACCACCACTTTAACCTTTTAAACATGTGCTCCTGACTTTGAGCCAAGCATACTGGAAATGTGTCTGCTAGATTTCCATCTTAAATTGCCACTCTGAATGCAGCATGCGCAGGAATGTGGGTTGTTAACGAAGCATGCTCAGGAATGTGCCCCCCACCCCTACAGCGCTTTCCTATAGGAATATGTGCTGGCTGCCCTCATAAAATTCCGTGCTTCCCTTCTTAAAGGGGGCAGTTGCCTTGGTAATAACTCCAGGCTCCCTCTACCTGATATCTTCCTCCACTCTCTGGTGTCTTGGCTATGCCCCCGCTGGCTTGCCCTCACACCCATGCAAGCCTATTTTTCAGATATAATTACATGACCCTGGGGCTGAAGAGATGGTTCAGTGGTGATGACCACTTATTGCTCTTGCAGAGGACCCAAGTTTGGTTCCTAGAACCCACCTGTGACTCTAGCTCCACAGGACCCACTGCCTCTTCTGGTCTCAGTAGGCATTTGTACGTCTGAGTGCAAACACATGATTAAAATTAATTTAAAAATTCCTTAAAAAGAATTATCACATAAACTACTCGCTCCTTGGAAACGGGTGATTTTGCACAAATGCAAAGTGGTGCTTTCTCTATTTCCTTAGCACCCCCTCCCCACCCCATCCCCACCGCCAAAAATAAATTTTAAAAAACAGCAGAATGTATGTAACACATTCCCCTCCTGAAAGACACCTTCTGTCCTTTTTAAGAATCCTCCCTTTCTCCAGTGGTTCCTTAAGCACACTGATTCCAGGCTCTTTCTAGTCCCCCCTCCTGGTGAGCCATCCAGACACCAACTTTTGACTTCAACAGCAAGCTGCCCGCCACAGGGGGTGAGTGCACAGCCCACTCTCCACTGTCGTCTGTACCTGTCCTTTCCACTTGCTCTGTGTGGTGTTGACTTGTGTTAGTCTGGCAGTCCACCAGACAGTTGGGGTTTTTCATACACACTGTTGAGGAGCCTGTATCTCTTACTAATATCATATGGCTCTCCCTAGCTTTCCCGACTCTACTGATTACAGTGAGAATTTGAAGCATTTTGGAGCAATGAATAAAGCCTTGGGATCTAGCCACAGAATATCAAGGATGAAATAATAAGCAAACAGAGGTGTCCTTGGCAATTCAGAGGAGATATCCTTTCTCTGTAGAGGCAGACGTAACAGCAGCTGAGCTTTACCATGGTCCTATTTCCAAGAAAAAAAGAGGAAAGGGATTTGCCACTATGGAAGATCGAAAGGTTCCAAATGTATGTCAGGTGTTTTCCACTGTTATTTCAGCCTGAACCCTCATAGCAGTGGTAAAGGTGTGACATGAACACACAGAGACATAAATCAACCATGTCCGATAAGATGTTCCCTGTTTTATGTATGAGGAAGTCAAGGTTCACAACATGATCTGCTCAAAATGATGTAGGGAGAAAGCAGTGGGGTTTCATTCAGCTCCAAAATCCACGCAATTTCTTCTTCCCCACGGTAAGTCGGGAGCAAATGAATACAGATGGAGAGGCGGCGGCAGGGAGTGTAACTGTGTGTGCTATATACTTTAAGGGAGGACTTTCACCTACATTTTGATTTGCTTTGCACAGAGCCCTCATCTGCAAGGTGGAGCAGGTGATAAGATCTTTATTTTACAGGTATCGATAGCAGGGCTCAGAGAATTGAGTGACCTGTGCAAGGTCATCTAGCTAATCAGTGGTAGGAGCAAAGTTTGCCCCCACCCCCGACTGACATATCTGCATCCAGCAGATTGGGGCCAGGAAGACAAGGGAGACCTGGACCACTTGGCAACTGAACGATGTGCTTAAAGAAAACATTAAAACCCCCCAACCTCACCAAGGAAACACAAGGTTCTGTTCTTGTTGGTTTTTTTGTTTGTTTGTTTGTTTGTTTGTTTGTTTTAAATCTTCTGGAATTTTTAGATACACAGGAGTAACAGAAATCCAGGGCAAGCAGTCTAAGGCAATGCTCTCTGCTTCCCCAGCAAGCATTTGTAGGAAAGGTTTCTTCAAGAGCAAGGGGTCGTGTGACCAGCGCTGATACTAATGCAATAGCTTCTCGTGGAGATGACACTGTAAACCAGAGCCCAGAAAACTTACCCACTTTCCTTCACCTTCTTCAGAAAGGCCACAAGCTTAAAATAAAACAAGAACTCCAAAGAAATCAAATATGATCATTTCAAATTGTGCCGAGGACATGTGGATTTAGCACCAGTCATGGATGCAAGGAACAGTTGTTTTCTTGGCTTCTTAAATGCCACTTAAGTCCAGCAACAACTTACTCAAGCTGGTAAAATGGAACCTGTGGCTGTTAATTACCAGTTGGCTTCATGGTGACTGAGCTTCATGTGGTCTCGAGGGAAACTAAATCCCCAGCTGGGAAGTACTCTTTCTCTGTTTTCTTATGCCCCAGCTCAAGTTCATGTCCCCTCTTAAGCTTAGCTGAGAAATTGCTACCCTGAAGCCTCTTAATCTGCCCTGGTATTCTCCATAACCCCCAACTTCAAGTCAATGTTTCTATCTATCTGTCTATCTATCTATCTATCTATCTATCATCTATCTATCTATCTATCTATCTATCTGTCTGTCTGTCTATGGCCTACCTATCTCTCTACTTGCCTACCTGCTGGGGATGCTGTGAATGTGTTACTCTGATTGATTGATAAATAAAATGCTGATTGGCCAGTAGCCAGGCAGGAAGTATAGTGTAGGTGGGATAAGGAGAGAGGGGGATTCTGGGAGGTGGAAGGCTGAGTCAGGAGATGCTGCCAGCTGCCACCATGAGAAGCAACATGTAAAGAAAGTGGTAAGCCACAAGCCACATGGCAACTTATAGATTAATAGAAATGGGTTAATTTAAGATATAAGAACTAGATAGCAAGAAGACTGAGCCATTGGGCCAAATAGTTTAAAAAATATAAGCGTCTGTGTGTTTATTTGGGTCTAAGTGGCTGCGGGTCTGAGCAGGACTGGAGAAAACTCCAACTATACCTAACTATCTCTGTCTCTCTCTCTGTCTCTCTCTCTCTCTCTGTCTCTCTGTGTATGTGTGTGTGTCCCTCTCTCTGTCTCTCTCTCTGTCTCTCTGTCTCTGTCTCTGTCTCTCTCTCTCCCACCCTACCTGTTTTTCTCCCACTATGTAGGCCAACCTGGCCTAAACTCACTAATATCATCTCCTGCCTTCTGACCAGCATGCCCAGAACCAAAACTAGTATTGTCAACAAAATGAACAAATTCAAGGAAAGAGATGGCATCACTGTAAACTATGAACATATTGCAAAGATAAAAAAAGAAATGCTGTGAAGAATTATATACAAATAAGCTTGAAAATTTATGAAATGGGCAAATTCCTTGAAAGACACAAAAAACCAAAGAGCCCTGAAGAAGCACTAGCCAGCTGGAGATATAGCTCAGTTGGAAGAGCCCTTGCTGACCATGCATGAAGGGCCTTGTAGTCACTCACTCTGCATCTGTTGCACAAATTACACAACACTCCTGAGCCTGGGCCTCTTCCACTATAACAGTGGCCCTCAACATGTGGGTCAAGTGACCCTTTCCCAGGGGAAACCTAAGAACATCGGAAAACACAGATATTTACATGACGATTCATAACAGTAGTAAAATTACAGTTATAAAGTAGCAACGAAGGTAATTGTATGGTTGGGGGTCACCACAGCATGAGGAACTGTATTAAAGGGTCGCAGTGTCAGGAAGGTTGAGAACCACTGGCTTATAACATGGAGTGTTCCTATAACTGCCCTGCAAGCATTCACTGTATGAACAGCCTAGCACATCACATGCCCTCAACAGGAGTAGAGATTAGTTGTGTGCACACAGATCTGGTCTAGTGAGATGCCCTCTCAGTGTGTGTGTGTGTGTGTGTGTGTGTGTGTGTGTGTGTGTGTGTGCGTGTGCGCGCACGCTGCACTGTTCATAAACACAGTGAATTCATAACCACAGTGGACCTCAGCAAGGCTAGAGACATTATCTCACTAATTCAAACTATCTTAAAGAGAAGACTTTTCCCTAACCACCAACTTTTGCAAGAGAGTTTGGGCTCTAACATGTATCCTGGCTGCTAAGCCTCTCTGTACACAAAGCCTGGGTGCGTGTGGAAATCAAGGCGTGCTCTGAAGGAAAAATCTTGGGGTTTTTCCATCGCTCCAACTACTTGGCCAGTGAGCCTGGGACAGGCAAAAGTCCAGTGGGAGTCGCCAGCGACACAGGGGGCATTACCTCTCTGGATGAATCGTCAAAACCGCTTCAAGAGGTTAAAAGGCTATTTTTAAAAGGAAAGAACACAGCGTATGCCTGTAGCTTGGTGTTAAAAATAAACCCAAGGGCCTTCTCCACACTTCACACCCCCTCCTTCCATAGCTGCTCGCTCACAGGGAAGAAAGGATGCTTGTCTCATTCTGATTCTTCTCCTGGGGCTCCCCCAACCCCCTACCCACCACCACCCACTCTCAACACACACACACACACACACACACACACACACACACACACACACACACATGCCACCCTTTGCTTTGCTTTCTTTCATTTTTTTTTTCTTTCTATTTTACTCCAAACCTAAGGTGGGGTTCGTGGCTTCTTAGCTTTCAGGTCACAAAGTAAATTCCATTTTCTCTCTCTCAAAAAAAAAAAAAAAAAAAAAAAAAAAATTCCCCAGGGACCCAGGGACCCAGAGACCAGTGTGGGTAATAGTTTAGAATGAGCTGGTATCAAGGGCTGAGTAAAACATTTATGCTGAGTTTGGCTAAATGCAGCCCTGCCAGCTTTCCCTCATGCCCAGGCTGTGTAAGAGGGACATTGCCCAGGCAAAAGCCATTGGCATCTACTGTTTAATGTTGGGTTTCAGCTCTGAGCTGACCTGAGGTGGGGCTGTCCATGCAAACACTGCTTGCCCAGCTGACAACAACATATTCCGTTGAACATTCACAAGCATCCAATAGATCAGAAGTGCATTTTTTTTTCCGTAACAACAATAACAACAACAACAAAAAAGTCCCAATATGTCTTAATCCAAAAAGCTGCCACCTGCAGCTGACAATCCTGAAGCCTTGGTAAGAAGAGGCCAGTGGAAGCCAATAGGTTGACCAACGAGAAGACATGGGACTGCTTCACCTAAAGATTTCACTGGAGGGGAAAAGGGGAGAAGGGGGTGGCTGAAAGGTCTGCCAGGCCTGTGTACTCAAAGAGATAAAGTCTTTAAAACAGATAGCCCTTAAGCAATGTAAGATAAGGAAAACTGCAAGTGAATTGATTTACCAAAATAAAGTTCTAGGGCTGCAGATGTGGCCCAGTTCTTACCCAGCTTGTGTGAGCAACTCCTGAGGGGTGGGATGGATGTGGACCCATCACCTCAGGGCTCATGTGTTGGAGGCTTGGTCCCCAGTTACAGAGTGTGGGTAGAGGAAGGTGGGTCTTTAAGGGGTGGGGCCTAATGGAAGGTTATTAGGTCACTGGGGCACTGTCTTCAGAAAGGATTGGGATAGTTCTCGTGGGACTCTACACCACTTTTTTTCCAGAGTTGCCTGTTGTGAGAGCAAACCTGACCCTGCCTCTCTCCAGTTTCCTGTCTGATGGTGTAGTCTTGAATGCTCTCCTGTCACGGTTGGTTTTCCCCATCAGGCCCTCACCAGGGACCATGCTGATGCTGGTACCAAGTCTGTGAACATCCAGAACAACTAGCTAAATTCATTTTCTGTCTTAATGAAATTACAAGTCTCAAGGACTTCATCACAGACATAGAAAACTGACTAATACACCAAGGCTTCTAACCTGTAGAGTTCAGCTTCTAAGGCTCTTTGTAGTTCTTGCAAGGAGTTCCCATACAGCCACTGACATTGTTCAAGATCCATTGAAGACTTTTTTCCACCATATAAATAGGCAACTAGTCTTCAAGTACATGTATATATATATATATATATATATATATATATATATATATATATATATATATATATATATATATATATATATATATCATTATTTAAAAATATTTCTGTAAATTATAGATTTATCACTTGTATGAATATTAATAAAATATCTTTTCATTTAAAACATTGCCAGGTTAAATAAACTTGCTAATATCTAATTCTTTATCAACAAATTCTAAAATTCCACTTTCTTGTAGCTAAGAACTCTAGGACTTAATATATAGCTATCTGCTATACATTTATGCTTTTTCTATACATTATACATATCTACTTTTTGGTAGATTTGTTCCTTCTAAAAAGCAGTGGAATATTAAAGCATGATAGTACTCAAGGCACCCCACTAATATGATGCCAGGAATCTTGTGTAAGCCTGCTATGGAATAATCTTCTTGTATACTGTAAAGATTTGTCACTCAAACTGGTTTAATAAAATGATGATTGGTCAGTAGCCAGACAGGAAGTATAGGCAGGGAAACAAAACTAATGATGATGGGAAGGAGAAGGTCAGAGTCAGGAGTCTCCACCTAGATGTAGAAGGAACAGGAGATGAACATACCATGCTAATAAAAGTACTACCATATGGCAGAGCATAAATAAGGAATACTAGTTAACTTAAAATGTAAGAGCTAGTTAGTAATAAGCCCTAGCTATCAGCCAATCATTTGTAATTTATATTAAGCCTCTGTGTGGTAATTTGGGAAGTGGCTGCCTGGTATTTGGGAACAGGTGGTAGGAACAGGAAATATTCAATTACATAAGTCTAAACATTTGAGTGAATTAGAATCTACTTACTTGATTGCATTGTTTCAGGAAAAAATGAGGATGCTTACCAAGCTGCACAGAGTCCAGCAAGAGAGACTTAAACACAAGTAAGGTGGATAGCAAGCTGCAGTGGTCAGGTTATAAGACGTGGTATCCTACAAAAATCCTGATGCATCCAAGTGTTGTGCAGTAAGTTCATAGTTGTCTTAGTATATGCAGTAAATATGGTGCTTTTGTGAGTGGACAGTGAGATGGGGGAGCCATTATCAGGCACACAATCCATAATGTATATTAAATAAATATGCATACGTGTCTGACAAGACACCTATCTTCATGATGGCAAGATGAACTTCAAAGTGCTTCTCTTCGTAATATAATTGTTATAACAATAAAAAAATTATATATGTGCATGTATGTATGTAACACATATACACACACACACATATATTGTAGCAAATACCCTCATGCCAAAAGCCAGTTTGATATGTAATTTAGCATAACCTCCTCTAATCACTATAAAGAGCCTTTCCAACATTTCGGGGAAATTATCTTTGCCTTTCTTTATGTGGGGAAATAGAGGCAGAGGTGAGTGATTTGTTTCTGGTAGATTATGCCAAGTCCACGCTAAGATATAAATAGAACTAATTTGTCCCAGCGAGATCCACTGCCTGGTCTTGTCTTACCTCCAGATATGCATGGATGGATTCTAACCTTCAAGGATTTCCCAAGGTTTCTTACTATTGAACTATCACCATTTCATTTCTTCCACATGCCCTCTCTTGTCTGTTTGCGTTGGCACAGCGTGCCCACTCCCTGTCCTGTCCTTCTCGCCTTGGTACCACTGGTTGCTCAGGGGGTATAGGAACTAGTCTCTCTGGAATGGAAGACAGAAGATAGTACAAAACTAGAGGACATGGCAAAGCTACCAGTTCAGGAATGCTCTGTGGAGATGGCCTAGAAGGTTCCTGGAAGAGAGACTGGCCTTTGACCTCCTGCCTTCAGCACCTTACCACCAACCTGAAAATTTTGAGACGGCCTGGGAAAGTCGGCTTCCATGAGCACCTACAGATCTGCAGGCTGATTAATAATTCACAAAGCAGAATATGCAATGAGTAGCCTCCAGGCTTCACATGCCAAGTGAGTGCTGTGGAATCAAAGGCAAAACGGTCTAGGTCATGTCCCCAGAGAAACTGCAGTCGGCTGAAAGAGAGTCCCAGAGCCGCCCCTGCACAGGGGGCTCTGCTGGCCCAGACTCCACTGAGCTCTACTTAGAGTTTTGCTACGTACCCTGGGCAAGTCAGATTCTTGGACATAGTAGTGAGACGGGAGCTCTGAAAGCATTGGGCATGGCTTCTGCCCGGGGACCTCTCGATTCTCCTCCACTCCTGTCTCCATAATAGTGCCCCAAAGTTGCTGTGTGTATGATAGTCTAGGCTGCTTGGACTTGTTTCTTCTTTCCCATAGAATTCTTTTTTAGAGGTTGCTACTGCCATTGCCATTGCCATGTTATTATACTCCCGAGGAGAGTGCTCGGGGACTTGCCCTCAGTTCTCTGAAAAGCAAGTCAACAGTGTTAAAGGGAACCGAACCCTGACCCTGCCTTTTAAAAGTTCTGTGACTTTGGGAAAACCATAGCCTGTCTGGGTCAGAGTTCCGCTGGTTTGTTTTTTAATTCTTTCCCCGCTCTTTCCTGTGATCCCTGAAAACTACAATTCCCAGGCTCCTTGCCGTTGTGTGTGTGGTGAGGTCACACAACGGGAAACAGCGGTGATCTTGGTGTCTTGGAGGAGAGAAGCGTTAGGGTGTTTCACCAACTCTAGGGTGGTCTTTTCTCCTCTAGCTTCCAGTCTCTGTGGGTAGCCCCAGTGCCTCAGCTCTGGTAACGTCGACATCTCTGTCTCTCCAAACTTTAGTCAGGAGTCCCACGGTTGCCAGCCCCCAGACTGCTTTACATCTACTCTTTACTTGTTTTTAACACTGGTGTAATTGAATCCTTATTAAGTTTCCTTCAGTGGGGCTGGAGAGATAGCACCATCTCTAGAGACCTTGCCTTGCAAGTATGAGGATCTGAAGGATCCACGTTCAATTCCCGGAACCCACAATTTTAAAAGCCAGGCATTAGGGCTGGAGAGATGGCTCAACGGTTAAGATCATATACTGCTGGCAAAGCCCCCAAGTTCAGTTCCCAGCACCCATATTGGATGGTTTACATCCGCCTGTAACTCTAGCTTCAGGGGATCTGATACCCTCTCTTGACCTCCATGGCCACTTAAACACACTTAAAAATGAAATACATCCTTATTTTATGCCAGGCATCATGGCATGAATTTGTAATCCCAGAGGTAGATATGGATAGATCTCTGAAGCTCACTGGCCAGCCAGCCCACTCTGCTTGGCAAGTTCTAGGTCAACGAATGATCCTTTCTCAGAAAACAAGGTAGACAATGCCCGAGGAACAACATCTGAAGATATTCTTTGGCTTCTGTATCTGTTTCTAGAAAGTCCTTCCATATGCTTTATTAGAACCCCAAGGCCCAGCCCCAGGCCTCCGTCCAAGGTTTCATCCCCATGGTACTGCAGGCTGTGGGGGAGAGTTTAATGGAGGACACCAAGATGCCAGCTGGGCCCCTGGGCAGGAAAGGGAGGCCACTTTGTCATCTATCTAACACAAGGAAGCAGAAGCTCCTGTTTTCATCATCATTGTAAAAGCCAGGACGACATGTTTTCAAGAAATGGTTAAGAACAGAACAGAGTCCTGCTCTCCACAATCTCTACACCAGGCTGACCTTTGGGTGTTTAGTGCTTTGTTTTGTTTTCTGAACTTTAATTTTATTGAAACAGATTCTCACATAGCCCAGAAAGCTTTTAGACTCTCTATGTAGGTAGGGATGACATCGAACCCCTGATCTTCTTGTCTCTAGCTCTCAGGTGCTGGGTTTGCAGGCATGGACCACCATCCCTTGCTTGTCTGGTGTTGAAGGTTGAACTTATGGCCTAGTACATACTAGATAATGAACTCTACTGATTGAGCTACAGCCCCAGTCCCAAGCTGCCTAACATTCCATTTCCTTCACATTCTCTGTCTGTTTCTGTCTCTGTCTCTATCTCTCTGTCTGTCTGTCTCTGTCTGTTTCTGTCTCTGTCTCTATCTCTCTCTCTCTCTCTCTCTCTCTCTCTCTCTCTCTCTCTCTCTCTCTCTCTCTCTCTGTGTGTGTGTGTGTGTGTGTGTGTGTGTGTGTGTGTGTCTTGTCTGTCTGTCTCTGTCATTCATTACTGATTTGTTTTGTTTTAGACTAAGTCTTGCTTGTTATGTAGTTCAGACTGGTCTCAAACTCAAAATCCTCCTGCCTCAGCCTCTTGAGTTCTGGGATTGCAGAAGCACACAATTACCTCAGAAAAAATCAGAAACCAACTTTTAGTAGCACTTAGGCTCTGCAGGAGTGGTACTCATTTCCTTCTTCCTGTGGGGAGAAAGACTTCTTTGGTAAAATGAAGCATTTAGCCCAAGACGAACTGAGTTAAATTTTATTTCTCATCCCCTATTCCCAAGCTTAGCTGAGTAGCTGAACCTCCACTAACCAAAACCAAAGTTCTAACTGGTATCCAACCCTGCTTAAGAGGAGCATCAAGACAAGCCAGAGCTGAGGCTGGGCAGTGTAAACCCATAAACACCACCACATTCACATCCCAGTTTATCACTATGTGGCCAATAAAAAGAAAGTGTCCGTGATTTTTTTCAACCTTCACTGGGGAAAAAGTCATGTGAAATAATGATCTTATTATATAGCAATTACATAAACAGCAAGTAGCCTTCATAGATTATTCATGCTGGATTAGGAGACATGTTCAAGCACAAAAGCTAATGGAAGGCCCAAATACAGATTTCATTCTCTCTCTGGGTACAAATCTTGCCTCACTGCATTAGCAAGACAGCCCAAGCGGAGAAGAAACTGAGAGAGGAGAGGTACACTGGGAATTTACCTGCAAGAACATCAAGTCACGGGGCAGGTGGTGGCCCCTGTGGACTTTCTTAGTCCAGTGCTAATTCTGCTTCTGTCTCTGGAGAAGACAGAATTTCTCCCTTTAAAAGGTGTTACTGTTGAAGTAGGTCGCTCGTGGCTAGTAAATGCTATTCGGTTGTTGAAAATAGTTTTTACAACTTGGCTCTAACAATTGCTGACTTCGCTCAGTCAACAGAGCCATTTCTGGCCCTCAGAAGCCATTTTAAACCCTAGCCCAGGAGACCACATCTCCTACTTTGCAAGAGTTGTGCTTGGCACTGGCTGAACAGCTCTCCTGTGTTTACAAAATAAGATTGGTTCTTCCAGTTCGGACTTTGCTTATTAGCGAAGGAAAGTAGACATTTCTCAAGCCCAGCTCTCTCCTTTGTTTATGGCTGGCGACTTTGGCTCAGATGACAAAACAGAACTCCCTGACGAAGACAGAAAATCGCCGGTCTGCAGAAATGTCCCCTGACAATGAGCCATGGTGATCATGGGTGGGCACGTAAGAAGCCGATGGTGGCTGTTCACACTTGGCCTTGTCCAGCCCTTATAGAGTTTTGTGGTATAAGTAGACAATAGCGTTTGCAGAATGTGTGTTTGTGGTTGACTTTTGTGCTTTTCAGAATTTATTTGGAGTAGTGAAGCAGTCTCCTGGACACACTGATTCTTTTTTATACACTGTTGAAAACCAGCAACAATGGGAATGAAGAATAAATACTATACTGAACCCTGAGCTGAGAGAGAGCATTGCCTCTGTCCAGGGCCAGGGGCGTCTCAGTCCTGTTTGCTGGACTCTCCAGGGAAACTTTAGTTCTCAATCACATCTATGAACACAAAACTTTCCAGTGGCTCCTAAGTTACTCTTAGATAAAATGCCTTACCCTAGCCAGGAAAATCCTACAAAACCTAACTCATGCTCAGGGGTTGCCAGCTTTGTAGTGGGTTGAATTGTGTCTCCCTAAAACACATACTGTCGAAGCCCTAAGTCCCCCGATTCCTTCAAACATGATGGTGTTTGTAGATGGAGCATTTTAGATGTTATGAAGATGAAATGAGACCCTATGGGAAGGGCACTAATCACCTAAGACTATTGTCTCCATGAGAAAAGCTCGGACACAGTCACACACAGACATAGGACCCGACCGTATAAAGATGTAGGGAAGGCCTAGCTTTCTGCTAGCCATAGCAAAGTCCTCAGCAGAAATAACCCCGATGCTATCTTCAGCTCAGCATTCTAGTCTCATTCTGTGGTCCAAACCACCCAGTCTGTGGCGGTAGGTAGACAGCCTTGGTGACTGAAAACCAATCCCCTTCCCTCTCAGCCATCCGGTGCTCCAGCTATCCTTGCCTTCCGCTGTTTCCTAGAACCTGCCGCGTGGTTTGCCATCCTGGTTACCATCTACCTTTCCTGTTAGCTCCCAGGCTCTCTCAGCCTCCATTTCCCCTGTACTCGACAAAATGTTCCTTCAAAGTAACTTAAGGAAGAAAGGCTTTATTTTGGCTTGAAGGGCAGTTGAAGGCAGGAGTATGAGGCAGCTGGCCACACTGCATCTGCCGTCAGGAAGACAAGAGAGGGGTGAACATTCACACCTTCTGGTTTCTCCTTGTGCAAGCCGAGACTCCAGCTCGTGCAATGGTGCCTCCCTTAGTTACACGTGCCGTCCCTCAATAACCTAATCTAAACAACCCCTCACCGATGCTCATGTATTCGTCCCCAAGGAGATTCTAGACCCTGTCAAGTTGATAATCACATTCCCAGTAAGTTCTCTGAGAAAAATACTTCATCTGTGGTCTTTACCGTGTCCCCCATCCCCCAACCCTTAGAACAGAGCCAAACACAGGGTAAGAGACTCAGAAAAGACTTGTTAAATCAGTGGCTGAACAAGCAAACAGCAACTGAAGAAACCAATGCCACTAACGTCAACGAATTGGCAGCAGATGCCTGCCACAGGGTCAGTATCCTGGAGCTGGTTTGAGCAAACGTAAACTGAGCTGAACTGGGCAATTAAAAAAAAAAATAGTTGGTTTGTAGAATTCGAATGTTAAGGCTTCATTCCAACTCCTTGTGGTCTATTACTAACCGTTAACACTTTATTTCTCAAAAGGAAATCAAAATGGGACAGAAATGAGCTATTTAAAGGGAAGACTGGATAGAGACAGTTTATCTGGGAGACGGGAAGTCATGGAAAGTACAGCCCCCTGCGTCCCCTTGTTCACTGCTCAGAATTCTTGTTGGCGCATAGAGAACCTTCAAAAATAATTAGAACTGCACACTGGTTTACCTTAGGTGCATCAGGGAAGCCCTGGTTCCTTACCCATATGACCCTAGCCATATCAGCGTTAATCTGACAGAGTTAGGAGCATTCTGCTTAGGTGATTCCATAATAACAAAACAAAACAAATGTAGACCTGGGGGAGCCAGATTAAGCCTGCTTACCTACTATAAAAATTCACCCATTTTAAAGTACAAAGTTCAATGGTTTTAGTATATTTACAAGGTTGTAAAGCCATCAATCTATTATCGAATTCTAGAACATTCCATGAACCCTCAAAGAAAACCCACACTCAATAGTAGCCACTCCCCCTTTCTTATTGTCCCATAAGCCCCTGGAAACCATTCATTTGTTACCTGTGTTGGTAGATTTACCTGGTCCATTCATATCGTATGAATGGGTTCCTATTTTAAAATGCAGCCTTTGACCTGGGTTTCTCTCACTTAGTGCAATGCTTTTGGAGTTCATATGATTTCTAGCAAGTATCTCTACCTCATCATTTTATGCCAAAATAATATCCCCCAACATGTCTCTACTGCGTTTTGTATACTCAGTCCTCAGCCCATTGACCTTGGGGTTCTTCCTTTTGTCTATTATAAATAACACATGTATTTTGTATAAACATGAGTTTTCAATTTTCTCAAATACATACCATATTTAGGTGTGGAATATTTTGTCACACACACACACACACACATACACACATACACACATACACACGCACAGCTTCTGTTTACCCTTCTGAGGAGCTCAGTTTCTGTAACCCTGCACTATTTCTGTTCATCAACAATAGATAAGGGAAGGGAATATTGTTAGAAGCTAAAAAAATTACAAATGAATGACACTTCCCTTTACAGATGGTCCAAGGTCAAAGGTAGAGGAAAGATATTGGAGAAGAGATGCTTTTCTGGGTCATAAGTGGCACACAGAGTCTTGCTAGCTTGTTTCAGCCAACTTTGCCATAGTGTCTCTTGATTCACAGATTGACTGACATCCAGCCTTAAGGAGAGGTGCCCGACTAGGGATATAAGTGCCTTCAAGATGCAGCTTGATGGATGCCATGTGTTCTCCGTTTGGCAGGGAGGACTGAGTGAGTGTTGCTTGTCTACTCCATTTAGTTTCCAGATGTGAGCATTTCAAAAGACAGAAGAAGGTCCAGCCCACACCTGAACCTCCCAGCTGCCCGACCCAATTTCGTCTATCCTTTCTACCTTTATTTTAAATAAAATAAATTTTATAGACCTAGAAGACAGCCTCTATCTCTGGAGGCTTCCAGTGACATTTCTAAGGCTCTGTTTCTCCAGTACTGAGGTGGGAGAGAAGTCATGTGGCTTCCCACTAGAGAACATTACTACCCAATGAACAAGAGACTTGTAAATGCATAGTAGTACCACTCCAGGTTAACATGTTTTTTGGTTTGTTTGTGTGGTGGTATTGTATTCCCCAAAATATTGTGCACCCTAATAAATTTATCTGGGGTCAGAGAACAGACAGACACTAGATACAGAGGCTAGAAAATGGTGGCACTCATGCCTTTAATCCTAGCATTCCAGAGACAGAAATCCCTCTGGATCTCTGTGAGTTCAAGGCCACACTGGAAACAGCCAGACAGGGTGACTCACGCCTTTAATCCCAGGCAAAAACAGAAAGATATATAAGGCGTGAAGACCAGAAACTAGAAGCATTTGGCTGTTTAAGTTTTTAGGCTTTTGAGCAGCACAGTTCAGCTGAGATTCATTTGGATGATGACACAGAGGTTTCCAGTCTGAGGAAATAGGATCAGCTGAGAAACTGGCAAGGTGAGGTAGCTGTGGCTTGTTCTGCTTCTCTGATCTTCCAGCATTCACCCCAATAACTGGCTTGGGTTTGTTTTTATTAATAAGAACTTTTAAGATTCCTGCTACATCTGGTGCCCAACATTCATGGTTCAAATTCACGAAAAAGCCTCTTGCCTGTGGCCTTGCGGGCCCCTGCTCAGGCCCGAGCTACACTCAGCCAGTTGTGATGGCACACTGGTTGGATTTACTGAAGGAGGCAGAGGCAGGAGGATCCCGAGTTTGAGGCCGGCCTAGAAGGCTTGCTAAGGAGAAGCTACAAACAGTGACAGTGGCACCATGGAGGCAGAGGCTGCTGCTCCGAGTTTCTGGCTCCTTCTCATCGTGTTGGTGACTGTGGTGATGCTGCTACCTGGGACAAAGGGTTTACTGCTGCTTGTTCAGAGAAGAATTGCCAGGACCATCGTGTTACAAGAAAGCCTCGGCAACGGTCAGTTTGGAAAAGTTTGGCAAGACAAATGGTGGGGAGAAATTGCTGTGAAGATTTTTCCTCTAGGGAAAAAGGTTCATGGTTCTGAGAGACAGACATTTATCAGACTGTGATTACTCCAAACCACAGAGGAGGCACCAAAAAAAAAAAAAAAAAAAAAAAAAAAAAAAAAAAAAAAAAAGTCTGCAGGGAACCATGACCATACCTTTGAAATCTTCAAAAAGATGACAGGATCCCACAATGATGATTCCACATGGACTATGGTAAAGCCATTAAGCTGATTAACACCATGAAAAGATCAACTCTGGACTACAAACTGCTGAGGACAATTTTGAGATGGCTAGCTGGGATGATCCACCCCAATAACTGGCCTTGGGTTTGATTTTATTAATAAGACTGTTTAAGATTCCTGCTACATGTTTGTTTTTTATTTAGTTAAACACAGATGGCTTAGCTCCTTTCCAGAACAGCATTTCCAACTGTTCCCATACATCACAGATATTTCTGGTCAGGAACCTTGAGAGCCACTCTCTGAAGCAAAGAATAAATGTCAGCTGTAATTAAAATGGGCAATTATGAGACATGCCCAAAATGAGCAGTAAAAGAAACAACTTTACTTCTAAGGATAAGTAAAAAATACATACTAGATACAAATGCATAATATAAAACTATAAAGCTTGTGTTGCCCAAAGCCATTTGGTGATCTGGTCTTTGAAGTCAGCAAGAGCAGAGATTGACGGATGAGACATTTTCAACACTGCTCTCTCAATAAAAGCCAAGTTTGCCATCCTCAGGGACTTCTTGTGCCTGCATCTTTGGCTTTCCTTTGCAAGACAGCAGCCCTAATTCACATATAGGTGAGAGGATCCGTGCTACCATAGAAACCTGTGATCCGGCTAGCTACCACTCACACCAGCAAGGGCTTCTTCTGGGCATATGGATTTATGGTTTTAAAAAGTTTTGCTGTGACCTAGACTGCACAATCCTGGTGAAGGGATAGATAAATGGTCTCCAACATACAACAGGACACCCTGAAGCTGATCCATGCGAGCATAAATGTTTAACTGCTCAGTGACAAGGAAGCAAAGGTAATTCAGTGGGAAGGGATGGCCTTGTCACCAAGAGACATCACACACACACACACACACACACACACACACACACACACACAAAG
This sequence comes from Onychomys torridus, assembly GCF_903995425.1. Taxonomy (NCBI): domain Eukaryota; kingdom Metazoa; phylum Chordata; class Mammalia; order Rodentia; family Cricetidae; genus Onychomys; species Onychomys torridus. Next base: position 16,064,403 of record NC_050462.1, on the reverse strand, counting down.
TCCTTACACCTTTCACAAAAACTAACTCAAAACAGACAAACGACCTAAATGTAAAATACAAAGCCATACCCTGAGACAGCCATAAAGAAATATATAACAACCAACTGACTACTTGGTGCCTGTGTTTCATGTTAGCTACATCTCGTAGCTTATCACATTAATTCTGAACTCTGTGAGGGTGTGATTACCCCAGTTCACTAAGTGACCTTTTCCCAGGAGTGAAGCATTGTTTTTTCTGCTTCCTCTTATAGCTGGGACTGGAATGTTAATCTTCTATCAAAACCAGAGGGGCTTGAGCAAGGCTCTTCACTCCCTGTCTGGAAGCAGTGGTCTTGAACTCACTCACCCTTATCGTCTCCCTGAGCCAGGAGGCAGAGGGCAGAGGGAGCCTTGCTTTGTTCAAGGTTTTACCTCCTCCACAGGAAGTTGTACATCTGGGATGAGCAGAAGTTAAATTTCATTGCCAGTTTTATAGACTGCTGGCAGGGCTATGAGAACATGCTCGGATTATTTCATGAATATGATATGAATCGCTAATGTGAGCAGAACCTCCTGAATTAGAAATTAGACTTATTCATTGGTGATAACGGCCTAGGAGCTCACTGTGTAGACAAAATCAGGCGGAGCCTATTCTGTGGAGAACATACAGTGTGGCCCTTTGCTTGGTGATACAAACAGGAACCATGGGACCCCAAATCTACGTCAAATTGTTCTGTCAATTCTCCTTAAAGAATACTGGCTCGGTAGACCCAGAAAGACTAACAATACCATGTTTTTGTTCAGAGGTGGAAGCTAGGTTCAGAATTACATGTGTATGTACGTGTGTTTATGTAAGGGTGCACTGGTCGCTAAGCTAGGAAACTGATCATGAGAGAAGAAGAAGCAATCTTAAGGGAAACAGGGGCAGTGATGGAATACATGCAACTGGGAAGCAGAATGAGGACTGGCTTCTGGGAGGACGGGACCACCTGGAGAGGTAGGGAGCCCAGAAAGAGCCTGGGAGAGGGGAATGAATGAAAACTATGTATGCTGACGGTATGTGCGAACATGATTACACCCATCGCTTTGTATATCTTTGTAATCTTTGAAGGTTTTTAAAACCGTAAAGTGTGGGCTGGGGCTGGGGCTCCATGGGTAAATGACTTGCTGCCCACGTGTGAGCGCCAAGCTGGGTCTCCAGAAGCCACATAAGGCTAATTTGGCAGCACACATCTGTAGGACAGTACTCCTGCTGCGCCATGGGAGGCAGACACGGGAGAAACCCTTCACGCTCCTGAACCAGCTGGGCTATCTTGATGTACATCGCGGCAGGACAGCCAGAGACTCTCTCCAAGAAGGGGGACTGTGGCAACTGACCATGACCTCAACTCATGTTCCACAGCAAGCAAGTGCCTGCTGTCACACACAGACACACACACACACACACACACACACACACACACACACACACACACACACACACATGTCCCAAGATCTGTCTGCTGTGAATTAGTGGATGACACTTTCACTTGGCTTGAAATGACGTGATAAAGTGGAACGTGGTGCACTGTCTGGACCATTTGAGCCTGTCCCTCTTTCCCTCACCACGTTCCACTTTATCCACCAGAGACGGTCTCCCGTGATGGACTAGGAGAACCAAGCCATGCAGTGGATGCTGAGTGCTGGAAACATGGGGGGGGGTGGGGGGGGATTTAAAGTGAAGCCGAGCAGTTCCCTTGTGGAAATAAATTAGTGCCGGCTCTGAGATGGCTGTCCTTAGAAACTCACCAGCCAGCCACTTTCTTTGTCCCTGGCCCCAATTCCCTCAGACTACTCAGTCCCTTCCTCTCCCCAACCCCACATTCTCTATTTAATTAAATGGCTTTCAGAAAAGAAACAACAGTTAGGTTATTTATTCACACAGTAGTATGAATTAAATCCAGTGTGTCAGCTCTCACAGGAACGAATATTTCAAGCCATAGCTCTAATTGTGGGATGGCTTGCTTTGGAGCCCTTTGAAGGATATTTCACAGAAGAGCTAAATACAAAGAAGGGGGGTGGGGAACTGGCCCGTCTACCTATGCAGAAAAGCAAGCTGGTTCCAACATTGCTCCCAGGTGAACTCAGACTTATTCGCAAAGGCTGAGTTATTATTCTTCGTGTGGAGGATTTACTACTTTTAATTCCTTCCTGTTCTGCCCCAGACCCAGGAAATAATTTCTGATCGCCCCTGTCAGCCTGGACCATCCATTCTCTCCAGACACCTGGCGTCCCCACACAGGATCTCTCCTTTCTCCCACCAGGTTTTGTTTGAAAAGAAGACAGCAGGAGCTGCAGAGGTCAAATGTGGCTGTGACTGCTTCAACAAATGTTTGGAGAGCTCAATCCTTGGGGGCAGAAAGCCCATAGCACCTGAACACATGGCTGGTGCCTGGGAGACATTTGCTCCTCTCCTGGCCCCCACGGACGAGCTTTGGAGCTCTGAGGCAGGGCAAAGCATTCTCTGTTCCAAGCCGGCGACACAAGTGTGCTCCCAAAATGAATCTTGGCATCTCAAAAAGCCCTGGGGCGTGATAAATATCATCTTTCTGATGAGAGTGTGTGTCAAGGAGAGAAAAGACATGGAGAGTGTGTGTGTGTGTGTGTGCGCGCGTGATGATTGACAGAGTAAGAACAGGCTGAGGGCCAACAAGTATCCGTGACAAAAAGGCCAAAGCTGATACTGTCCACTGCGAGCCCAGTGTCGATGTGCAGAAACGCCTGATGCTTTGCGTCCAGAGAATAGCAGAAAGGAGTCAGAAGGAAGTGGGGGGGGGGGGGGGGGGTGTCGGTAAGAGAGTGGGAACTGGAAGAAAGGGGAACAGGCGTGTTGAGACTTACCGGGTGTAAACAGAGAAACACAGACTGAGGCGGAAATGGAAGGGAAGGTCCTAACGCATCACAGTGCCCACCGCCAGCCACACTCCGAACCTGTCCTTCAAATGTTGAAATTATCAAGGCAAGAAAATGGCTTTTTAATACTTGTCAATGGGGACCCGTGTTGACCAGACCTTCCTTTCAGAATGGAGGCCTCCCTGCTCCATTTTGGGAGTGTTAGTCACTCACGGCTCCCAGCTCCCAGGGAGAACTCAAGAGAGGCCTCTACTCCAATTACATGTTTAGTTAATCTCTTCCTTTGCCACATCCAGCTTCTCCTCCCTTAGACCCATCCCCAGAGTCACACCGCTAAAGCCTCCTGTGTGAAAACCACAGAAGGTTTCCATGGAACTCATCTCTAAAGCCATCCCAAGGTCATTGGTTGTTTAAATAAATTGAGGCCCATCCTGGGGGTGGGGTGGAGTCAATTCTGCTCATGACTGTCCTACAGTGACAGGGACTTGAATGAAATGAATATTAAGATACAACTGTACAGGCTGCTGTATCATACGGCCCACTATGCCGTGTAAAAAAAAAAAAAGAAAAGAAAAGAAAAAAGTGGATAATCTCACAATCTGATGGCTGTTTGCCTTATCAATGTGGAAAAAGGAGAAAGCCACCATCCACATCTGGAAATAATCACAGCTAGCCCTTGATATCATTGTCAGCTGCTCTGATATTCAGAGCCAAGCCATTTAACTCCCCTCGTGAGACATGGACAATTACACAGAGCAGCAACTGTAGACAGACATGCTTGAGGACACTCTGATAAAACAGTCAAAACAAGACCACTGCGTGACTGATTTTGTCCGTGCTCAGACAAGAACAGGATCACTGTGCCCCCTAGGAAATCCTCCTCACAGAATCACCTGGATTCCTGATGGCATCCAGTGTAGAGCAAAGCTCCAGATTCTCCTCAGATCTCCCCCACCAAAGCCTACAGTCATGGCAGGTCTTTCCCAACGCTCCTGATGAGCCAGTGTCCCCATGATATATGCACCTGTTTATCAACAAGAAGTGGGCCCAGTTTGTTTGATTATCAGTGCGCTGAGCTCCCAGAGAGCCTGGGGAAGAACTATGGGGTGAGGAGCTGAATGTGTAGATGTCCGAGCTGCTGCTCCTGCAGAGGAGCCCTTACAGAGGCTGATGGGAATTTTTCAGGCAAAGTCAAGCAGACAGAAGTCATTCTGAACAGAAGAAGCAATGTGAGCTGGACAGGGAGCATCAATATGGAGAATGGGGAGTCTGTGGGGTGCGATTGGGGGTGAACAGGAAGGAAGTTAGAACCAAACATGGAGATCCTTGTAGATAAGATTTCATCCTAAAAGAGGCCAGAGGGATAAGACATAAGAACTGTGAACTTGAAATCTGCTTGAAGAAGAATTTTTGAACTGGCTCAAACTATTTTTCTCCGTATTCCATTCTTTAGAGGGAGGCCGGAAGGTAGAAACCAGAAGAAGAGACATTTGATGCAGTTACATCACCATCCCATACCTTGTGTTTGTGAACCTAAAGTTTAAATCCAGACAGCCATGAATCCCTTTCCCTGTAGACTGTGAATTCTGAGAAGACATTGTGGCCTCCCCCTGACAGAACTTGGGGACTGGCATTCCACACATAATTCCTCTTCCCTTGTCAGGGTCAGAGCATGTCAGTGAGTCACTTCCTCTCGGCTTATAGTCTGTAACTGAAGAGCTTTACCACATGTTCCTTAGCCCAACGAGTCTTCCAGATGTCCTGTTAGGGGTGCCAGTGTCTTCCGGGTTCCTCTCAGGAAAGGATGGTTGTAACCGAGAAGTTCCAGGTGGCTTCCGGAAGTCTCTTTGTGGAGCTTGGCCTGCTCCTGCGTACATGTGCGGACCTCTCCATCTGTACGCGCCTCCCTCCCACGCTGCATCCTTCCCCAGGAAGTTGCAGCTGAGCTCCCAGACTGCTCCTGTCCTGTGGACTTAAGTCTTGTATTACAGACCTTCCTACCTTACTGAATCCTAGCGTGTCCTGCCCCACTTCCCATGCAGCCACACATTTGCATTTGTGTTTTCTTGTATTGCCAAAAGGTTGTGTGAGTACCGGGTGAGCCCTGGTCTCTCAAAGATGCTGCAGTGCTCTGATCTCTCTTTTAAATGACCCTTTCATGCCACCCTAGACTGCTCTGACAGAGAATTTTGTGAACATTTGTGAAATCCCAGTTTTAGACTTTTTACCTCATATGGGTACAAATAAACCACAGTATAGTCTGTGCCTTTAAACACACATAGTATTGCAATGTTTTGTTTTGTTTTCTATGCCCACTCCATATCCTTTTGAGCTCCAGCTTATTGTTTACATATGCAAAGTTATTGACAAAGTGCTAGTTAATACCATAAAAATATTAGCTGCTTTATTTACATTGTTATTAATATGTGGATTTAGGTCATTTTTCTATCATTGCTTTATGGTGATCTATTACTGATTTTGTTTATTCTCAAATTGGTGGATATTGAAGTTGTTTTTATCCTTTTATAATCACAATCAGCGTATCTAAGAATATATTCTTCTGCATATTATATTTATTGCCCAAGAGTTGCTATTAAAGTAGTTTTTTGAGAATTGTTATTTTCTTTTTTTTTTTCTTTTCTTTTCTTTTTTGGTTTTTCGAGACAGGGTTTCTTTGTGTAGCTTTGCGAGGTTCCTGGAACTCACTCAGTAGCCCAGGCTGGCCTTGAACTCACAGAGATCCACCTGGCTCTGCCTCCCGAGTGCTGGGATTAAAGGCGTGTACCACCACTGCCTGTCGAGAGTTGGTATTTTCTTAAAAGAGGTCTTAGTGGGCTGTGAGAGTACATTTAAGTTTCCTGGCTGCTACCAACTTGCTGAATAAACACACTTGTGCTATTGGTAAGACACACAAATCCCGAGTTTTCTACAAATTTTGCCAAACCACATGGACTTTTAAAGAGTTGTAGGAACCGAACCGAGTGGCAATCACGGTTTAACTTGCGGTTTTAAAAATGTTGCTGCCCTTTACTAATAGGTCATGTGAGGTCTTCCTTTACACCACATGTATTTGACGTTATCTACTAGAGCTTAACATTATCTAGAACCAGGGACTGTCTGAAGATGAACCTCAGAAAAGTGTGTGGTGCCCGGCGTCACGCTTTATATGAGTATCAGGAGGCTTCAGAGAGCCCTGGTGACATCATCTATGGAACTCCCCCCTCCGCCAAGCATATTGCCTGCTTTTACTCCTCTTCAATTTTAGAATATCTACGGATCATATCCACCCACAACCACCACACATCTCCGACCACCTTCATTTAGTTTTAGATTTGTGTTCATTTCTTTTGTAACCCGCCGAGTCTGGTTGATGTTGACTGGTCTTGTTGGCTTGACTTCACACAGGACTTGCGCAGGTAACCACGGCTGCAGTGGGCCCGTGAGAGCAAAGACAATGCTTCCCTATCTTCCAGCTCTTGCTTTCTTTCTACCCGCTTTTCTGAGACGCTCCATGAGCCTTGGTGAGGAGATGCATTGACACAGATATCCCATTTATGCCAAGCACCCGTCAGTCACGTCTCTGACCTCTAACCAGCTATGAGCTCTGCATGAACTGCTGCCCACTGCAGGAAGAGGTTTGTCTGACCTTGGGTGAACTCTTCAGTTTTTAGTGCAAATAAGAAATTCCTGGTATTCCGAGGTCCCCACCTCCAGGGACTGGGACTGAGGAGGTCTCCATGGAAACTGAGGATTGGTGTGGGTCATCATTTTCAGAAAGGCGGTCCTGGGTGTGTCTGAATTCTCTGGAAGAAACTCCTATTTCTGCTTTCTAAAAACTTCCTTTATTCTATAGCTCTGAAATAAAGGATAAAATTCTAAATTTAATACATAAAAGTTTCACTCACCTCCAAATTAAGTCTGCAGCTGCTCTGAGTTCCAGGGTTACTATAGGAGAGTGGATCTGTGGCTTCTGGCCTTAGCTGGGAGCCTATGGCGACACATGCTTACAACTGGATGTAATAAGAAAGAAAGAAAGAAAGAAAGAAAGAAAGAAAGAAAGAGAGAGAAAGAAAGAGAGAAAGGAAGGAAGGAAGGAAGGAAGGAAGGAAGGAAGGAAGGAAGAGGAAGGGAAGGGAAGGGAAGGGAAGGGAAGGGAAGGGAAGGAAAGGGAAGGGAAGGGAAGGGAGATATAAAGAAAAATAGGAAGACTGTGAGTGAGGAAATTCTAAGCCATGCAGAAAATAGAACATAAAAAGTATCCTCTTGTTAAGTCTGAACAGCTTGTGTTTGGAATGGTTTGTGTTTCTAATTTTATTGCAAGCGTGAGCTCATTTTTTCTCCTCTCTGCTGGACACTCTAGGGATTCTTCTGTGAAAAGAAGGAAATAATTGAGTTTCCTCTCAGATTCACATTCATGTAACTGACTCTGTTGTAAGATGAGGAAAGTCTACTGCCTCACTCACAAATACCAAAGCAGGTGGGGCTCTGAGTTCAAGGCCAACCTGGTCTACAGAGGGAGTTCTAGACCAGCCAGGGCTACAAGTGAAATCCTATCTCAATATATATGTACACACACACACATGCACGCACACAGTAGTAAGGAGGGCAGGAAGCAAAGGATTTGTGGACCATTTTGAAAGCAGCTAAGAATCCTGTTTGTTGGTGGTAATGATGTCACACACACACACACACACACACACACACACACACACACACACACACACGCTCTTCTCTTCTTCTCTTTTGTAAGTTGCTAGCATCAAGAGAGTTAATCCTCGATTTTGACTCAGTCGTGTGCAAGTACATTCTTCTCTGAGAGGTTCGGTGCCAGCATCCTCTTGAGCCTTTGATGGCACTCAGTCCTGTAAGAGACGCCAGGAACAAGAATCGGGATCCAGTTCTAGGACTCAGAGTGACTCACTGGGTAACTTCGGTGCAGCAACAATAGAAGAGTGACTCTGTTGTTCTGTTTGTGGAACTGGGACAGTGATGCTGGCAACCTGCCTCGGACAGGGATGAGGCAGGACCAAGCTTTCCAGATCACCGAGGCTCTGGGGCATGGGCGTTACTGGGGGAGGAGGCATGTCAGCATAAAGGTAGAAGTCAGTGACAGGCAGCCCTACAAAGAACAGAAGGAGGTCTCCCAGCCTGCCCGACAGCCGGGATGTAAGTGGTCTGTATGGTGAGGGAAACTAAGACGTCAGCTCCTGGCCCTAGTTCTCCTAAAGGTCATCTTTCTACCGCCATGGGCTATTCATGAAGACAGAGGACGAGAGGGAGGCTGTGTCCTCCTCCCGAGGCCTCCAAGTGCTCTTTACTGTGTTCATTTGGCCACAAAGTGCTTCTCCCATGCGGCTTTCAGAGTCTCAACTTCCGTTCCTAAAGGAGGAGATGAGGAGTGAAGCGGGGCTGTAGTTCAGTGTAGGGAGCTTGCCTGTAATCTCAGCACAGGGAGAGCAAGGGGCAGGAGGATGCCCACAAGTTTGCGGCCAGCCTGATCTGTGTATCCAGCTCAAGGTCAGGCTGAACTACACAATGAGACAAAATGATGACGACAACGAAATCAACAGCAAAATCCAATGAGCCTACCCCTAGGAGAGGCCATGAATAATCATATAAATAGCAATCATCATCAGAATGACCATAAAATGATTAAAGTGGGGAGCACTTGCTTTGTACCAAGTGTTTTATCCACACCATTTCATTTGGAATCTAAAAAGAGAGAAATGTTATATTATTATATTTAAGTTAATCATATACAATTAATATTAATATATAACATGTAATTAGTATACTAGAGACTACACTAAATATTATATAATGTAATTGATAAATAATCTAATTATGGGGTTGGGGATTTAGCTCAGTGGTAGAGCTATCCACTACATCGCCTAGCAAGCACAAGGCCCTGGGTTCGATCCTGAGCTCAAAATATATATATAATTATGTGTAATAATTACTATATGTTATTACTATCCCCACTACTTATGGCTGAGGAAATTGGACTTAGAAGAACTTTAAAAGACTATACAAGACCATACATGTACTAAGTTCCTTTGCTACCAAGACTTCAGTCAAGAATCTGTCCTGTGTGAGCTGAGCAGCTGGACCACTGTCCTGTGCTGTGTGATCTGAGCAGCTGGACCACTGCCCTGTGCTGTGTGATCTGAGCAGCTGGACCACTGCCCTGTGTTGTGTGATCTGTGCAGCTGGACCACTGCCCTGTGCTGTGTGATCTGAGCAGCTGGACCACTGTCCTGTGCTGTGTGAGCTGAGCAGCTGGACCACTGTCCTGTGTGATTTGTGCAGCTGGACCACTGTCCTGTCCTGTGTGATCTGAGCATCTGGACCACTGTCCTATATGAGCTGAGCAGCTGGACCACTGGAGTACTTAGGGGCGGGGCTAAGCATGAGTATTAAGGATCAAATCATTGGTATCTTAGGACTCCACCTTACAAATTGTACTAGAAGCATCCATATAGCATTTTACAATGAAAAACTTTAGGAGAAAAAAATTAAAACCAGTTCTAAATCTGATCATTTTATCTGATTATTGATGTTTGGAAAAATCTAAGATAATCCAGATCTCGATTTCCAAACTGCTCTTGTTCCATATGAACTGTGGCTTTAACTAACGTATCATGTGAACATCTAAGTGTGGCTTTCAGACAAAGACCGAGCCTCCTTGACTCTCTGGAACCCGGGGCCATCTGATATCAGCCATCTCCATCATATTGCCAGGTTTGACTCCCAGAAGATCAGAGTCAATTCTGAGGTGCACAGATGGCAAGATCAGTTTCCCATCTACCCTATCCCCCTAAACTGGCCTCCTGTATTTGTTGCCCCCACCAAAAAAAATGTTGATGATGACATCACCAAGACCACAGGAGACAAGAAAGTTCTAAGGGGTCTCCAGAACAGACAGGTCCAAAGCTCGATGACCCCTTCTACTTCTGCCTAATCATCAGAGCCCTTGGTGAGCCACCAAGAGATAGAAACAGAAAGGGCCAGGCAGTGGTGGCGCACGCCTTTAACTCCAACACTTGGGAGGCAGAGGCAGGCGGATCTCTGTGGGTTCAAGGCCAGCCTGGTCTACAGAGCTAGTCCAGGACAGGCTCCAAAACTACACAGAGAAACCCTGTCTTGAAAAAGAAAAAAAGAAGAAGAAGAAGAAGAAGAAGAAGAAGAAGAAGAAGAAGAAGAAGAAGAAGAAGAAAGAAAGAAAGAAAGAAAGAAAGAAAGAAAGAAAGAAAGAAAGAAAGAAAGAAAGAAAAGAAAGGAAGGAAAAGAAAGAGAAAAGAAAAGGAGAAAAAACAGAAAAATACAAAATACACTCCACACAAGGTGATCGTCACTGCCTGAGTGATGTGACAGGTGTTTAGCCAGAGAACTTCGGGAACCATTAAAGAGACACTTGGGAATTTCCTGTCTGTGGGCTGAAATGGGAATGATTGCTATCCTTGCGACATGAAGAGTGTACTGCAATGTTCCATGACTAACAAAGAGAAGAGAAGTCTAGGGAGATGGCTCTGTCAGTAAAGAATATGTCACCCAAGCATGAGGACCTGAGCTCAGTTCTCCAGCACACATATTAAAAAAAAAAAAAAAAAAAAAACCCAGAACCAGTGCAGTAGCATATCAATAACCTGAGGTCTGCAGAGAGGTTGAGACAGGGGGAATCCTGCAGTTCATCTGGCCAGCCAGTCTAGCCATATTGGTAAACTCCAGTTTGAGTGAGAGATCCTGCCTCAAAAAATAAGATGGAAAGATGGAGAGCCATTGAGGACGATACCTGATGTTGACCTCTGACCTGCACATACATGTACACACATGTACATATACATGCAGCGCACAAGTACAAGAGAACACTGACAAGATAGTAGTAAAAGTTTGCCTCACCAGTAAATGGGACTCCAGCATATGTGCTTGGCTCTCTTCCCAAATTAGGAATCAAATAGATGACCAATATCTGTACATTTAACATATCAGGGTTTTTTTTCTTTTTTTTCTAGTTATTTAGTTATTTTTGTCAGAGCTGAGGACTGAACCCAGGGCCTTGTGCTTACTAGGCAAGCACTCTACCACTGAGCTAAATCTCCAACCCCCAGTTTTTTCTTTAACATATCCCTTTAGAATTACCCACAACCTATTGGAAGTGGTTAATATAATTATATAGTTATAATTATATTATTAGATGTTGCTGTGCTTCAAAATTTGATACTAAGAACTCGCACTATAAAAAGTTTTGCTTAATCCATGTTAACTTATCCCAGGAACTTAATATGCTCACTGACTTGTATGTGTGTGTGTGTGTGTGTGTGTGTGTGTGTGTGTGTGTGTGTGTGCCTATGTTCCCAGTTGGATTCCATCGCTATTAATAAGCTTGTTTACTGGGCTGCTTTTGCCCCCCACATTTTGTATGTTTATATTTAAATTAGTCACCATTAGATCTGAAGGAATCAAGCCATTAAGATCTCAAAGTACCTCAGAACATGATCATTACAATCCAAGTAGACTGATGCAGGGTCTGTCTGTCTGTCTGTCTGTCCTTTACAAATCCATTCTTGGAAAGACATCCATTCCATGAGATATATAATTAGCATAGTGTAATCTAAAAATGGGTGGCATTTTCTCCCCCTGGAAATCCCAGGTAAAAAAATTTTTGTTTTCTTTTGGTTTTTTGTTGTGTTTTTTGAGACAAGGTTTTTCTGTATAACTCTGACTGTCCTGGAACTTACTCTGTAGACCAGGCAAGCCTCATACTCATGAGAAATCTGCCTGCCTCTGCCTCCTGAGTGCTTGGAATAAAGGTATGGACCACTACTGCCTGGTCCCAGGTGAAATTTTCAAACTCTTTTTGACCCTAGAAGTCTGAATCTTTATTACACAGAGCAGTGAGATCCCTATTAAGTTTGCACAGATACTTCACCAGCCTAATGCTTGTTGATGGAAAAGATATTTTTACTTTCTGGGAAATTATTTTAATGGCCATCCTCCCAAAGACATGCTTGCCTCATGGTTTCTTTTTTGAGGTAAGTTGATACGACCTCTCCACCCAGCCCTTCAGCAGCAGAACTGTAAGTAACTGAACATATCCTAAATGGGAGAATGCACTTCTGCATCAGGTGGGAGCCCCAAGTCTGGGAAGGAAAGGTGCACCCCAACCTCTGTGGAAAGATTTAAATCGCTTCTCAGTAGACAAAATGTTCACTAGAAGAAGAAATACAGATTAGCCAGCTGGTTTCCCCCTTGACATTCCCTGCCCAACTTCTTGTTTTGAACAGGTTCAAACAGGTCAATGAGCCTTCCCCAGAAACTGTTTATAGAGATAAACCAATCGTTAACATCTTGCATGATCCTGAAGTTCTGAAGAATATTGCCTTCTCTTTCCACAGCAGAATGTGGCCACGTGGCCACATGGATGTCCACGGTCCTCTATGGAAGCAGCAGAAGTGTCTGTTATGGAGATCCTGAATTATAATCCTCAGTATTTACGCTCATGTCGCCTTTAGTAGCTAGGATGTTCTCCCTACAACCCCAGTGGTCTCGGTCTCTGCCCATGCCGAGGCACAGTTCATGCTCACTCAAGCCTCACAGTCCACATCTAGGATCTTAACCTGTATCTACCCTTTTCCAGCCCTGACTTTTTCTATTTTACTTCGTTTCTCAAGATTTTTCAGTCTAGAGTAGCCAGCTTCTAGAATGTGTCATAGTCTTGATTTATCTGATTATTTTCCCCATGACCCAACTCCATTTAAGCAATTTCAAGCAATTGCAGCAAGAATGATACAGTGGGGTGCTAATCCCATGAACTTTGAACAAACTTGAGAACAAGGATTTTGCCATGCCTGAGCAATACAACTGAAAGAATTTTAAAAGGCCATTTTTGAAATAGAGATTTAGAATGGACTGCTTTTAATCAAAGGGCAGGATGTTCAAAGTAAAATGAAAAAGGGGAGGGGTGGTGTCCAAGACTAGAGCCCAAGACTATTAATAACTTACGTGTGTTTGAAAGAGGCCCTTGTTATGCCAAACCTAGCGACCTTTGTTGAATCATCAGAAGTGAGATTTGGGCAGGGTCAGACCCTGCCCTTGCAAAGTGGATAATTACTAATTACTAAGTTGGGGCAATTTCAGGAATGTGGGCTGCCACCCTTCCCCACTCAGCTACACTGCCTCTATTATTCGAATGATGAGTTCCAGTCACCAGCCTTCCCCTTCCCCAGCCTTCTCCAATGAATGCCTGGTATACGTCAGGCCTTGTGCTCAGCGATTACTGGCCTGTCCTTATGGCAACCCCATGAGGCAAGCATTCTTATGGCGGTTTTTTGTTTGTTTTTAAGGTGAGAAAATGAAGCATGGCAATGTAACTTCCCCCCAAGGACCCAAGCAGCTAACTTGGAATTAGAACCAAAACCTGCCACAACAATCAGAGTTCAAGGGCTGCAGAGATGACTCGGGAGTTAAAGATGATGTGTTGCTCTTGTAGAGGACCTGGGAACCGTTCCCGGTGGCCCACAAGGTGGCTCCCAACCATCCATAACTCCAGTCCCAGAAGATCTGACACCCTCTTCTGACCTTCACTGGCTCCAGACACACAAGCAAATAGTGCACAGATGTGCTTGTACACACAAAGTAAAGAAATCTAAATGTTTTATATAAATAAATAACCAGAGTTCCGAAATTTCATGCCCCCTCTAGTATGTTTCCATCCGTGAGCTCACCTCCCACCCCAAATGGCTTTCCCTTCTCTCCCTAGAGTCTATACCATACATTGCGTTAGACATCTGAGAACGTCACTCTATGCCAACAAATCCTTCTAGAAGTTGCAGCCGTTGTCGATTCTACCCACATTTGAAGCAGGCACTTTGCTGAAATCTCGTTGTCTTCCTAAGAAGCGTATAAGGACAATGCTGATGGTTGCACCCTGTGTCGCCGGGCTAGGAAACAAAGGGCAGGGTTCTGATCCACACCTGCCTTCAAGCCTGAGCCCCTGAACTTGCTACCTTATAGCCTGGAAACCCCGACAAGCCAGGGGTCAAGGCAATTCCTAGAAGTAATGAAAGCCAAGACGTTGGCTCATTAACTTCTGAACTCCTTTGCTTCCGGAAATACCACCCCAAAGGACATTGCCCCTAAGAATATTCCTCTAATGGGAAATGGACTCACAGAGGCCTGGGGACAACTCCCTGCCCAGAACTCCTCCCGACAGGAAGTGTTGGTCCTCACATCTTGGACAGAGCCAGGAGCCAAAGTAATACTGAAAGGGAGCACACATCCACATGCACGCTCATGTGATTCCTCATACACAGACTCTTTACAGTGGCTGAGTTTAATAATAGATAATGTTTCTCCACAGCTATAGAGAGAAATTTTGCTGACTGAGATCACTGACCCACAGCAAAGATATCTCCATGAAACAAACTGTGTGTGTGTGTGTGTGTGTGTGTGTGTGTGTGTGTGTGTGTGTGTTCCAACTCATTATCCTGGCTCTTCTAATGAACAGGAAGTCCAAAAGTAGAAAGGCTGTGGTGGTCTCCTCACTGCCAAAGCTGACATGCCTGTTAGGGAGCCTTTCCCAGGCTGCCTTACAGGGATTGGAATTTGGGGACTTCTATCCCTAATGTCTTAAGGTTCTTGATCTGAGAACAAAGGAAAGTTCCAGAAGAAAAAGTAGGTCTCTGGGGAGAGAAGAGGGTAGGGGACAGACTCATCACATGTTCCACACTGTCCACACTGCCCTGGAGCCTCACCACTCACCCCTGCTCTCCCCATTTCTAAAATGTCCACCCTCCTCTCTTCAACTCCCAGCTCTTGAACATCCACCGACTCTTCATTTGTGCCTTAATTCCAGTGTCTCTTGGTTTTCCAGGCCCTTTAGCATCGTTAACTAGTCTTCCCCGGTGCTCCATAAACATGTGAGAGTGTTCATCCTTAGGAAACAAAAAGCCTCCCTTTACCATGCATTCTCTTCCTGCATCTTTTTTTGTTACTATTTATTGTTGTTGTCTTGGGGTTTTTGTTTGTTTGTTTGTTGTTGTTATTGTTGTTTAGACAGGGTCCATCTGGCCCCAGCTGTTTTCAAACTCATGGTGTAGCTAAGGATGACCTTACCATCATATCCTCCTGCCTCTGCCTCCCAGAGGTGCTTGTAGACCTCTGCCGGCACACCTGGCTTTTGCTTCCATTTTGATTTTTGCTTCTCTTCAAAGTAAAGGTTGTATATTTATTCCCTCTGTTTTTTTCTTTTGAATCTTATATTCTCCCTTTAGCCACTTAGCCATCAAATCCAGCCTCCTTGAGGTCACTAGTGACCTCTACGTTTTTCTCTTCGGGTTGGAAACAATTGGCAGAAATGAGAATTCTTTGTTCCCGAGTGTCCATGCCACCTCTATTTCCTGCTTTGCTTCTGGTGTCTGTGACCTTTGTTCAACCACACCCTCCTCTTGCTCTCTGAACACTGAGGGAAAGGAAAGTCCTGTGTTTTACATGAGGTTCACATACCGAAAACTTGGTCATGGAAAGACAGCGTTGAAAGGTGATGGAGTCTTAGGAGGTGTGGTCTAGGGGAAGATGCTTAGGTCACGAGGGCACCACCTTTTGAAGAGATTAATGATGCTCTTACAGAATAAACTACTGCTAGAGAGAACAGTCATACGGATGAAGACTGCTACACTGTCTGGCCCCTTCCAAACAGCCCCCTTCAATTTCGCTGCCATTTTATGATGTATCCAGAGCCCTTATTGGGACACTGGACCCTGTTCCTGAACCTCCAGAGTTATAGGGCAAATTAATTGCATTTCTTTATAGTCAACCCAGCTTCAAGTATCTCGACAGAGGAACACAAATTTGACTGAGACAGTGAGTCATGGGAAAGAGAAATTATGAACATGATGATACACTACTGAACATGTTTCCTCTCAGGACCAAGTAGAACTGATTGCTTCACCTCCAAGGACCTACCTTAAGAGCCACGTAAGTGACTGTATCCCGGGAGCATACTGGCTCCCATTCTTAATAGTTTACTCCACAAGATGCTAGCTCTTCCTCACTTGCCAGCTGAATCCATGTAGCCATTGAGTAGGGCTTTCTCCTCATTAAGAACCCTGGAAGGCGGAAAATGATAGACATGTGTAAAGGACTGCGTCAGGTTGTACCCCCAGAGGGTCAGGAGGAGCCGCACAGAAGCAGGCAAATAAGGAAGACCTCTGACCAGTTAAAAGCAACTGGAGTTGTTCTCCGGAGACGTCTACTATGACATCCTGACATCCCTATGCACTCGACTTGCCTAATGGACACTCTTTGTGAATGGCTAACAGGCATATTAAACTTAGCATGGCCTAAAGAAAACATTTCTTCATATATCTCTCCGCATGTTCCCACATGTTCATCTGTGTCTTCCCTGTCTTGTTCAACAACAGCCCTGTTTGTTTTGTTTGCTTGTTTGTCTTTAAGAAATGACCTAACTTCATTGCCTGGGCTCACCTTGAACTCAGGATCTTCCTGGGACTACGCGTTTCCACCACTGTGCCCCATAATCAGCAACATCTCAATGCAACCAACTTTTGGAGGCTAGAAATTGAAGAGTTATCACTGGCTCCTCGTGACTCCTCACCCCACTCCTCCAGCAGTGCATTATATTGGCTTTCACTACGAAATGTGCCCTCAACCATCCCTTCCCTCCATCTATTCTACCCCAACCGAACTCCCTCCATGCCCACAGCACAAGTCAACTCCTTGGCACATCAAGCCTCCCATTCTTTACCCTTCCACCATGCAGTCTCCACACAGCTGGAGCCCAGGCAGAGATTTTCTGTCTTTCTCTATTTTCTTTGTTTAAAATTTTCAAAAAGACATAGGGCCAAAATAATAATAAACAAAACTCCCATTTACTCATCATTAACAAATATCCAGTTGCAGCCAATCATGTTTCACCCTTATCTCTGGGTTTGTGGTAAATCTCAAATATCCTATCCTTTGACCTACACATGGTTATTATTATCATAATATCTCATATTTTATTTTATTTTATTTTTTGGTTTTTCGAGACAGGGTTTCTCTGTGTAGCTTTGCACCTTTCCTGGAACTCACTTGGTAGCCCAGGCTGGCCTCGAACTCACAAAGATCCGCCTGGCTCTGCCTCCCAAGTGCTGGGATTAAAGGCGCACACCACCACCACCCAGCAATATCTCATATTTTAAAGAGAGAAAAATTTTAATGAACCATACCAAAGAAAAGAGCAAATAACTTTTTAAACTATAAGCACACTGCACTGTAGAGTGGTCCCCTTAAAAAAAAAAAATCAAAACTGGTCAAGTGACTTTGCTGAAAACCTTCCGGTGACTTCCAATCCTGCTTTGAAGAAAGCTGAACTAATTAAGACTCAACCTCACATAGCCCCTGCCTACATCTCCGGTCCCATGCCCAACCAGTCTCTAATGCACACCAACCACACTGTTCCTCAAATGCTTCCAACCTGCCCTTGCTGGAAACCTTCATTCTGGATGTTCTCTATGCCCAGAAGGTTCATCCCTGTCACCTTCCTGTGCTTAGCTCCTTCTCTTCATTCAGATCTCAGCTTACATGAAGAGATCTCTTCCTACCCTCCTCCAATGGCCGCCTGGCCCTCGCCACATTACCCTATTCCAATTCTCCGCTCGTTCTGGACCTGTGACTTTTCTGCTGTGCCCCAAGTAGCATTATACTTATTGTCAAGTGCGACTATGAATAATACCTCATTCACTCTCAAAAGTGGGCTGTGAGGTTGGGGGCAAAGCGCTAGTACCACATTTACATGGAACCATGGATTTAGCTCTCAGCACCACAAAAGGAAAACAGGCAACAAAATCTAGGGCTACTCAATTTATAAGAATCTAATTAATTAATTTTTTGTTTAAAATTTTGTCATATATTTCTGTCATATTCTTTCCCTTCCCCAACACCTCCCCACCTTTCTACCCATACAACTTCATGGTTTTTGTCTCTCTCAAAATAAAAGAAACCCCCAAAAAAATGAAAATCAAAAGAAACTTAAAGAAAAACTAGTAACCAAAAATACCAAAATGAAAAATGCACACACACACACACACACACACACACACACACACACACACACAGCAAAACAAAAAACCTGGAGTCCATTTTGAGTTGAGCAAAACACGAAATGTGTTTTGAGCGTGGGACCTGCTGCCCTGGAGTGTTGTTGATATACCCAGGGACCGTCCACTGGAGAAAACTGATTTTCCCTTTCCCAATAGGTATCAATTGCAAACAGCTTCTGGGCTAGGGGTGGGACTTTGTGTTCACTTCCCCTTCTCGGTACTAGGATTTCATCTGGTTAGAACCTGAGCAGGTCTTGTGTGTGCTGCCACGGTCCCTGTGAATTCACACGTCCATCAGCCCTGCTGTGTCTAGATGATGCTGGGTTGTGTGTAGTTTGGTTGGTTGGTTTTGATTCATCCACCATGACTGGCTCTTACAGTCTTTCACCCTCCTCTGCTGCACACAGGTCCCCGAGCCTTGAAGGAGGGGTGTAATAAAGGCATCCCATTTCAAGCTGCATGCTCCAAAAGCTCTTACTCTCTGCTTGATTGTCTAGCTACCATCTACCACAAGGAGAAGCTTCTCTGGTAAGGGGGGAGTGATAGAATGATCTATGGGTACAATGACATGTCATTAGGAGTGGTTTTATAGCTCTGTTCATTTAGCAGAATAATAGTAGTAGGTTTGTCCCTAGGGTCTACTATATAGTCTCAGGTTCTTAGCCACTTCAGCCATGTCAGGTATGGGTTCTATTTCACAGAGTTGGTATTAAATCCAATAATAATAATAATTACTAATACTCATGATGATGATGATAAAGTGATTAGTTAACCCCTTCATATCTGTGCCCCCATCACACCAGGCTAATGCCAAGACCATTAGTTACTCTCCATGGCCTCAAGGAAAGGCCACCTTACCCTTACATCATTGAAAATGGAAAACCTGGTTCCCAACTTCACCCCTACTTGGTGCTGGAAGGCATTCTGTATGCTATTAGATGAGAAAAACAAACAGTAGTGTCACCCAGCTGCAAATCCTGTGACCTGCAACAGCAACATTCCTGTGGAATATTGTTTTAACTGAGTACAGTGTCACACACCTCTAATGCTAGTTAGTTTCAGAAGACTGAAGTAGGAGATTCGTGGGTTCAAGGACAGCCCTGGACTACATAGGGAGGTCCTGCTGCAAAACAATTCATTAGCTGGATAATTAATCTAAGAGGATCTCAGCTTGGTTTGCTTGACTTTGACTTGTTTGCTGTTTCTTTCTTTTTGTAAGAATAGAATCACCATGACAGGAAGATGCTCATCTGACCAGCTAGCCACTGTATCTATGGGCCTTGGGTCGTAGACGGTGTGTGGTAAATTATCTGTGAAAAGAAGGAGGGAAGGAAGATCTGAGGTCCTGACTCCCAGTTCCTTCCTCAGTCACCTTCTGTGGTCTTCCATAAAAATCCCAGTTTGGCTAAACACAGATTGAATTTGGTTTCATGACCCATAACCAAGCAATCTTTGAGGTCATGGGGATTAAACCCAGGGCCTCATACATGCTGGATAAGTACTTTGTCAGTAAATACACCTCAGCCCTCACCAAGAAAATCTGACAACTGCCAATTTAAGACATCATGCTCTATTTTACTCCCAGTGAATTAGTTTCTGTGATGGGAAAAAGAAATTCTGGGGATGAAGTACACTTGGTAGAGTCCTTACCCAGCCAGCAAGCATGCTCATGCTCAGTCAAGGTCACTGCTCAGGGCTGGCATTGCCCACAGTAGGCTGGGCCCTTCCACATCAACACATCAATAAGTTCTGTTGCGGGACATTTGTACACTGTGTGAAGATATACTGCTGTGGTTGGCATAATAAAGAACTGAACAGCCAATAGCTAGGCAGGAGAGAATAGGCAGGACTTCTGGGCAGAGAGGAGTCTGGGAAGAAGGAAGACAGATTTGTCAGTGAGATGCAGGAGAAGCAGGATGCACAGTAGGGAGATGAGGTAACGAGTCACACGAAAGAACATAGATTTAAAATTATGAGTTAATTTAAGTTATAAGAACTAGTTTAGAAACAAACCTAAGCTAAGGCCAAGCTTTCATAACTAATAATAAATCTTCATGTCATTATTTGGGGCTGGGGGGGGGGAGGGAGGTCCAACTACAATGCCTACTGCCTACCACCACACAAACCAGATGGGGAGTGCATATCTGTAACGCCAGCACTCTGGCTTTAAAAAAAAAAAAAAAAAAAAAAAAGGAAGAATAAGGGGAGAAAGGAAGGAAAGAAAGAGAGAGTGGGAGGGAGTGAGACCAAGCTGATATTGTAACCACACTGAAGCAAGCAATACAAAATATTAAGTTTTCCCTTAACCACCAATCACAAAGAAGTTAAGAACTGCAAATAAGCAATGTGAGAAAAGCGACGATATTATTTCTGCAACAGAGAATGAATATCAGTGATGACAGCAGAGCTTCCGGCCGCTCCGTTGTCGGGACCGTAATAAGTCCTTGAAATAAGAGCTAAATCGTCTCTTTGGAAGACATTGGCACGGCAGTATCTCTGGGCCGTTTCAGGAAATCGTTGCCTTTAGTCACTGGCCAGCCCTTGCCTTTCTGTTAAGGGAAGAATGACCGGGCCACTCATTCAAACGGAACAATTGAAAGATTTGTTTGTAGTGGGGAACGGGAGCTGGGAGCAGACTCTGGACTTCAGAGAAGTGATTTTGCCAGGAATGCCCATTCATAACCCCACAATATTGAGAAAAACTCAATCAGCTCACTCCCACGTCACAGAGACAGCCTTTGAACGCAGCCGGAAGCAGCCAGCTGCGAAAGGAGATGAGATGGGACCCCAGGAATGTGCCGGCACTGTTGTCCTCTAGCGTCTTGCCTCACCCCAGAGGTGGGTTTTCACGACCCAGAGAAGGCAAAAGGTGCCCCGGGCACCATACACACCTTCCTTTCACAGTGTCCTGCTCTTTCTGCTGTTGGGATAAAACCCTGACCAAAGCCAACATGGGTCTGGGGGAAGACGTTCTTCTATCTTACAAGTCCGAGTTCCATTTTGGGGGTAAGCCACGACAGGGCTCAAGCAGGAACCTGGTAACAGGAAGTGAAGTGAAGCCCATGAGGAACACTGCTGACTGGTTTCCTTCCCTTGCTCAGGCTCAGTCAAGGTCACTGGTCAGGGCTGGGCCCTTCCACATCAACCATCAGTCAAGCCAATGCCCCACAGACATGCCCACAAGCCAGTCAGAGGGAGGCAATCCATCATTTAAGAGTGCTTCTTTTCACAATAACCAACTTCACACCTAAGATTAGCCATATTCCCATCCGTACCGTTTCTATAAGAAAATAGTAGAGAATGACTCATTCATGAAAATGTACCATCCTGAACTGTGGTAGGATGTGGGGATACACTGGTGAGTAAAACACATGAAATTCCTTCCTCAGAGAGACACAAACCCCGTGAAGCCGTCAGAACAATACTGCCCACACACCAGCCTGTATCATTGTCCTATCAAGGGGACAGATTGTGTAAGCCCTGTAGTTAACTGCCAAAGGGACTGAACTCAAATTCTGCCCCTTTAAAAAGATGGTTTATTCTATTATTTTTAATTATGTATCGGCCTATACATATGTGCACATGAGTGTAGGCTCCCGTCAAGGCCTGAGGTGTCAGGTTCCCTGGAGCTGGAGTTACAGGTAGTTGTGAACCACCATATGCAGGTTTAGGGAATCAAACTTGAGTCCTCTGGAAGAGCAGCATATTATGTTGACTGTTGAACCATCTCAGCCCCCAGAGTCTGTCTTATAACTCAGTGACTGTGTGAACTCAGACTAGCTATTTGGACTTGCATCCTTCCTGAGAAACTGAGACAATTAAAGCACCTGCTAAAGTGTTTCTGCATGCTGAAATGGGATAAACAGCACAGAACAGATCCTCCACGCCTGCCGTAGATGAAGCACCAGGTGAGGCTGACATTTCTGTTATTGCTGTGCACAGTGTAGGACTGGCTGAAGAGGCCAGTGTTTGCTATGCTCAGATAAGGAGATTTATGCATTCTAATGCCCCAAACACCATTCCCTGGTATCCAGCTCTGTTTTCCTCTGAACAAGAACAGTGAGGCATCTAACCTGGAGAGGCTGTGTGTCTCCAGAGGATGAGTTCCACAGAACACACTTGGAAGCCTCTCTGTACCCCAGCCAATTAAGCCAACTGCATATTAATCATCCTCACATAGCCGGTTTGAGAGGTGCGTCTCCTGGGCGTAGAAAGTGCTTCCATCTCACTTCCCAGGAGCTGGTGTTCAATTATGAATGAGGAGCTGAGGGCTACAAACCTTTGATGATGGAGATGTTAAGAAATAACCCTCTGTTAGCTGTTAAGCCATTGATAAGCAAGCTATAGTCTGTATAACCACAGAAGTTAGGTAGAGAGTGAGGGACTCGGGGTGAGGAATGGGTTCCCTCAGAAGGGAAAATAGAATAGACAATTATAGATGGACGAAGGAAGGATGGAAATTGGAGGGTGAAACAGGAAGAGGATTAAAGAGGGGAGGAAGGGAGGAAATATGAGAAAGAACAGCAAAAACTGAGGGCCATTTGAGGGATTGTATGGAAACCTAATACAGTAGAATCTTCCTATAATATATACATATAGGAAGGCCATATAAATGAAATTGCCAAAAATGAGGAGACAGAACCCCAACTGGACATCTCCCATCACCAAATGAAGCTTCCAATATCAGGAACAGTTTCTATCTAATCAAATTGTTGGCCAAATGGATTCCACGGGAACCCCCAAACAACCCAGACCATTGCCAAGGTTATTGGTGGCTCTCTACAAATGGACAGCAAGGCCCCATAGCTGAAGACACATGTACAACTCATTGAACATGGAGGTAGCAAACTGGTGCCTAGCTAGAGCCCTCACCCCTACGGTACTGGAAGGTCCTCTGCATGCTACCAAAGGAAAAAGGTAAATGCCAACCCAGCGATAAACCCTTTAACCTACAAGATACGCCAGCGCAACAGTGGCACAAAGCTTAGGGGAGCAACCACCCACTATCCAATTTGAGTTAAGGCCCTTTCCATGAGACAGAACTCATACCCCATGTTGTTTGGGTGGCCAAGAACCTGAGATTAGACAGGCAAGGGCCCTAGGAAAAGCCAAATACAGTATACTGTTCTACTAAAAGAATGTAGCAATAAAATTATCCCTAACAACATTCTGCTATACTCATAGATCAGTGCCTTATTCAGCTACCATCAGAGAAACTTTCTCCTTGCAGCAGATGTTAACAAATACAGAGACCCACAGCCAGAAAATATGCAGAGATTGAGAGACCTTGGAATACTCAGACCTCCATCATATCTCTCCCCTCGGGGCTCAGGGAACTGCAGAAGAGGAGACAGAAAGACTCTAAAAGCCAGAGGGGACAGACAACACCAGGGGTCAAGGCCTTCTAGACCTAATGGGGCTGGCACACAAATGAACTCACAAAGACTGTGGGCAGCAGGCACAGGGTCTGACAAGACTGCCTCAGATGGGGTCCTAGAGCTGGAAGGAGAAGTGGACTCATGCCCCCATCCCTAACCTAGATGCCATCTCCAATTGATAGCCACTTTCAAATGAAAAATTTTCTCCAAGGATGTCTCACTGGGGAAACAAACCAGTCTTAAGGGCGGGCCCCATACCAGCAGTAGATGCCAACACAAGAGGAACTCAGTGGCGTCTTTAGAGGTTCTTTGTCTCATAATGTTGAGTCAGGGCATTTCTTTTCTATTCTATTTTATAAGTCCTTTACATACATATCGGGGCTTCTGGTTTTGTGTTTCTATGGTATTTCTACATGTGTGAAACATGTGTGTCTCTGTGACTACAGATGTTTCTTGTGCTTTTTCTTTGGCTCTTTTTGTTTGATCATATTCAGTTTTTTGTTTTGTTTTTTATTTATTGTATTATTATTCCTTAGAAGCCTGTTTGTTTTCTCATGAGAGACAGAAAGGATGTGAATCCAAAAAGCAGGACAGGCGGAACTGAGGGGGCAGAGGGAGAGGAAACTTAATCAGAATATACTGTGTGAAAAAAAAAATCAGTTTTCAAGAAGGAAAAAGAAACACGTCACCACTATAGTGTCAGGTCACAGAGAAAACACAGGAAACTGGGGAAAACCTGCAGATTCACTTTGCTTCTCAGCCTTTCGGCTAAGATCAGATAAAAGATAATTGCATTGGAAGAGTCATGCATGCACACACACACATTTACATAAATACTGCTAATTACAAATTGTTAAATGCTGTGGAGGAAAAAAATCAACAGAAACTCGGGGAAATGAAATGAAAGTGAAAATCCAGTGGAAAGGCTGGGAGATAAGAGATGTCTGTTACTCTGCCCCATGACCTTTCCTCAACCGTGGTATCCAGAGCCTGTATTCCTAACCTACTTTGCTTCCCATGTTCTGTGCCCCAGGCTACAGTGGAGGCCTTTGACACTAGAGGCAAGGGTTATCTTAAAGCCAGTAGTACATGAGATTAGAACAGGTCCAGTGAGGGGAGGAAAGGATGAGGCAGCCTTGTGTCATGCCTTTATCAGCCTTCTCAGCTCAGCTTCCATGGCCCTCACCCTAGACACATCTTCCCCCTATGCTCAAAGGCAATGCTTGACAAAGATTTGGAAGTCCATGAACAGGTGTATGGAAGTCCATGAACTTATGTGCCCAGGCTATGCTATCAAATTTCCAAAGGCCAAGAGTCCTGTCTGTAAGAAACCTACTGGCTTGAGATTTCGTCATCGTTAGCCAAAAGTCAAGTTGTTTTATTTGAGTGGTCTTTGCTAGCATTGATCTGAATAAGACGTAAAACAACAATCTGTTAAATCAGTGATATAATTAAACATACACATATAGCCGAAATAGAAAACAAATGATAAGCATGAGTAATGTCAGTCAGGTACAGTAGCCTGTACCTATAGTCTAGCTACTCAGGAGACTTTGGTAGAAGAGTCCCTTCTGCCCAAGAGTTCAAGACCAGCTTTGTAACATATCAAGGCCTTATCACAAAACACAAAACAAACGTGGATTATATGAACAAAAAGACACATTACATAAATATTGATCGGGATTTCAAATGTCTTTGTTCTGTGCCAACTCATTTTATTGTGATTCTACCCAAACACCTGACACAGACTCAGGGAGGAAGCGTTTATTCTGCTCAATTTCAGGGTGCTCTTTCCAGGCTGTCAGTCCCATGCTCATGGGCAGAACACCCCAGCAATGGGACCAGAGTGGGGATGAGAAGGGACCAGGTAGAATCCACCACCAGGAATAACTTCATCCTACTACGCCCTGCCTCTTAAGTGTCCAGATCCTCTCCAAACAGTGATAACATCTTAAACCAAATGCTCCACCCACAAGCCTTCCAGCAACATTTCATAGCCAAACACAGCCGAGTTCCTGAAAGAGAACACAAAATGTGTGTGTGTGGTGGTGGTGTGTGTGTGGGGGGAGGGGGAATCAAATAAAGAACTCAAGAAATTTTCCCAGGTTTGAAGACCACAAATCTTCAGATGGAGAGAATTTAGCTCAGGAAAAAACATAATAATAAAAAAAAACCATAATCATAACTTTACCAAAAACTAGCCTCATGAAATCCCAGAACACCAGACTGAAGAGAAAGATAAATCTCACTTTACCACAAACACCAAAAATTGATGCCAGGTCAATTAAAGATTTCAAAGTGAAAGCCAAAACTAAACATATTGTTTAAAGAATATAGTATAACTTAGGATACCTGAGATTTTTTTTTCAAATTAGATAGCAAATGTGCAATTTTTTTAAAGTATGACATAGTTGATGATACAAAGTTTAAAAATACTAACAGCCTGTGTTCTCTGCCACACTATAAGATGTAATATGTACTGGACAGTGGAACTCATCTTGGCCCAGGTACGCTCTGTCATTTAAAGACATATGTCTATAGGAATGGAGAGATGGCTCAGTGGCTAATAACACTGGCTGATCCTTCCTGAGGACCCAGGTTCAATTCCCAGTACCCACATAGGGGCTCACAACTGTAAGTTCAGTCTCAGAGGTTCTGATGCCTGCTTCTGGCCTCCAAGGTCACCAGGCAGGCACATGACACACAGGCATACAAGCAGGCCAAACACTCATTCACATAACCTGGGACATAACAAGGCCTACTCCACACAGGTACCATGGAGCATCAATGACATACAGCTATTTCAAATCTTGACTGAGGCTACAGAGTTGGAATATTTTTATTTCTAAGGGATTTAATCATGAACATAAACACCAAAATGAGATCACCATTCAACAAGATGACTTCTTCACTGTCCAGTGAGGTTCTTGACATAGCAAATGTCCAGTGACATTTGAACCAGCAAATAAGTATGGAAGTGAGTGGTCATGAATAACCCTCATGGATTCAGCCATCAGAACACACTGGAGTCTTCCTGGCAACTTTTTTCAGCATTTCTCAGCCCCACTCACATTTTTGGAAGGTTTTAAAAACACTAGTAGCTGGGTTGGAGATTTAGCACAGTGGTAGAGCCCTTGCCTAGCAAGCACAAGGCCCTGGGTTTGATCCTCAGCTCCAAATTAAATAAATAAATAAATAAATAAATAAATAAATAAAAAATTTTAAAATAAAACACCAGTAGCT
This sequence comes from Onychomys torridus, assembly GCF_903995425.1. Classification (NCBI taxonomy): domain Eukaryota; kingdom Metazoa; phylum Chordata; class Mammalia; order Rodentia; family Cricetidae; genus Onychomys; species Onychomys torridus. The sequence goes on along the minus strand of NC_050462.1, from coordinate 16,037,810 downwards.
GATCTTCAACCTAAATCATGTAAATCTTGGGGAGAGAAGCAAGCATAGTATTTAGAACATGGGTCCTTCAGGGGATGCAGCTCAGTAGTGGAACACTTGATGGACACGCATGAACTATATATAGCATTGTAAGATGATGATGATGGTGATGATGGTGATGGTGATGGTGATGATGATGATAATAAATTAGTTAAATCCCGGGTAATTCTACATCACACCAGGTTAACTCACTGTTGCCCTTCATTCTGAGTCCACACCTTTCTGATGCCCCACAGCTGCTCTGAACTCCCTTCTTCAGGTCTCATTCCTGGTCCCTGCAGCCTTAGCAGACAGACTCCTGTTCTCCATCTTTGCACCACCATTGACTGTCCTCTGCCCTGCTCTTTCTAGACTCATTCACTACTTTGTTCTGACCTGAAGCTGCCCCTTTTGCTATTATCAGATAGCTGCTATCAAGTCAGTAACACAAGTGTTCATTCTCCAGCTGGGTGGGGACGCCCCAAAGTTGGTCCATTTCTGCAGCCATGCTGTGCAGAATGATGGCAGTTTGCTCCTTTGGGGTGCAGGGATTAAAAGTCAGTGCTCAGCTCACAGTGGGCTCCAGAGCTCAGGGTGTGATCTTACCAGATGCACACAGTGATGTAATCGCCACTTCAGAGAGACAGAGAATTTTAGCATCACAGAAAGTGAGTTCCCTTCTGATGCTCTGTGGCCAGCCCTTCCCTCACGCCCAGCCCTTACCCACTCTCCAGTACACATGTTCAGAACGACAGAAATGGAATCATGTTCTACGGAGCCTTTTCAGACTGAATTCTTTGGTGCAGCATGATGCATTCGAGGGCTGGTCCTACTGCTGCATGCTCCATGAGTCCAACCCGTTTACCATTCTGCAAAGCCTCATTGTTTCAACTGACTCCAGTGTCTTTGTCCATTTACTGTTGGAAGGACATCAGGGTGCATTCAAATTCCTTGCACTTATGATTAAAGCTGCTATTAACGTTTGCATACAGATTTTCCTGTAAGCATAGGAAAACATCTGAAAGTGGTATTCCTAGGTCATAAGGAAATTGGATTTCAACTCTATATGAAACTTCCAAATTATTTTCCCAGGTGTCCTCACAGGAATGAGTACCATCCTGTGTCCTTACCAGCATCTAATGCTGTCAGCTTACCTTTGTTTCTTTGTTACCCACTTTATTTATTTTTAGGGATATCTTACTAGGATGCTGATTAATAGTTCCCCAATGATACCAAGCACTTTTTAAATGTGTTTGCTGATATTATTTTGATGTTTTGAAATTTTCAAGTTCTTTGCCTATTTGTATTGATGAACTTTGCTACTTGCCAGTTTCATTCACTTACATACTGCACCCGATTACTCTGCCCTTCACACCCTCTCCTAATTCCCACCCACTGCTATTAGCCCTTCCCAACCCCTCGCCATCATTGCCAGGCTCTTTCCCAGATCCATGCCTTTTAACTTGGTTTTCTGACCCATTAGGTTTAACCAGGGCCATCTGTGTGACCATTGTGTTAAAATTACTCCTTGGAGCCTGGCGGGATCTCCAGTGGGTACCCAATCCTCTCCCTGAATCTATCTGGAGCAAAGAATTCATCAAAGAAAGGTAGAACCTCCTTCTCTCCCCATACCTGTGTGTAGACAGGACCATTCTTGTGCAGATCCAATGGGTGTTTGACTATTTTTTAATTGGGGTGTGTGTGTGCATGCATGTGTCCATGCACGTGTGCGTGTCTGTGTGTGACATGCTCAATTTTGAGTTTTGAAATTCTTTATATATTCTCGTTGATTTCTTGTGTGTTTCTTTAGCCTCCTAGGGACTGCCTCCGGCATTTCTGAGATGAAAATGGAGATGGTTCTTGCTACAGACCAGCCGTCTCCGAAAAAGGACAGACAAGGCCTTAACTACATAGTAACCCAAAGTTTTCAACTGTACAGAGGGCCTATGGTCAAAGCAGAGAAAGAAACAGAAATCTAACGATCATACAGACTGAGACAAACTGCTAAGGGAGAGTCCGTGTGGGGGCTGGTTCATTCGGAGGCGGGACCAGAAGGTGCCAATCTCATTCCATGCTTTTTTTTAAGGCTAGGAGCATCTGGTCCTTCCCTCATCTGTAGCTCCAACAGGGACTGAGCTGATTGGCTGAGCACACAGAAGAGAGGGGGGGAATTAAGGTGTTGGGGGTCAGCACACAGAGAACTGGAAGGAGAGGAAGGCCCTGGCGGCCATCAGAGGGGCTTGGTGTGTGCTGGGCCATGGCTGTGGCAGCTCTGAACTCCTTGTGGGTGCTTGATCTGTGGAAAGGTTTTCAGGAAGGACTCTGAAAGGAAACTCTGGTCAAGTGAAGTCTATGCATCCGTAGGGGCTGGGAGGTGCCTTTGGAGATTTCTTCTCAAAGATTTGAAAGCATTAGTGTTCCAAAGGCAAGCACAAAGTCAACTTCCAGCCATGAGGGACAGAGTTAGAAAGAGAAGGGCCCAAAGCTCTGCTTCTGTAGCACTTAGAGCTGACACCAGTGACTGCTCGCTCTCTCTCTCTCTCTCTCTCTCTCTCTCTCTCTCTCTCTCTCTGTGTGTGTGTGTGTGTGTGTGTGTGTGTGTGTGTGTGTACAAGTGTGGTGTCCATGATAGGATGGAGGGGAAGACACATGCCAGGGTGTGGGTGTGGAGGGCAGAGGACAGCTTTCAGGAGTCAGTTCTCTACTTCTGCCTGGGGTTCTGGGAGTCAAACTCATGTTACAAGGCTTGCACAGTGAGTACATTTGCCCGCTGATGCATCTAGGCAGCCCTGGTAGTTGTTTCTCTAACTCCAAGTTGTGTTTATCCTGCTGCTTCATATGAGGTCCCACAGAGTGTCTTTTTCAGGAAGATCTAGTGACATACCCATATATGCATGCATATTATCAGTTATGATTATTGTATGACTTTGTGGCATAAATGTTACTTGTTTTATATATATATATATATATATATATATATATATATACATCATAATCAATTTTACATATATTGTATATAATAAATTTATATACATATATAATATTATATATATATATATACTGGCTTTTGATCCTAATGAAATAATTTACAATAATCCTAGAATTCTAATTATCCTGCATTACTTATTTGTTCTGAGAATGTTACAGTTCTGAAGTCACAAACAACTAAGAAATCAGAAGATGTCAAATTGCTCTGGCTTTCCGGAAGAGACACAAGTCATTGCTGCATTTTTATCTCCTTTTTCTCGGCTTGAAACAGACTGAAACCTGTAACACAGAAGAGTGAGTACCCCTCAGCACGGATGGTGTCACATTCCCTGGGCCCGAGTCGTGCCCTGAAAGTCCTCTCTACTGAATCCTCCATGTTGGATGGCGTCTATCCTCAGTGACTAGCATTTACCCTGGGCTGTTCCACACCGTGGTCCTCTGGGTAACATGAGTGGTTCAGAAAACACATCATCACAGATCATACGCTATAACGAGAAGTAGATTAACCCCAGGGGCACGCCATCAAATGATCTGCCAGAGGTACAGTTGACAAGGTCTTCATCCGTCAGTAGAGATATAAATATCAACCTCGGTGGAACTTTGCAATGTGCCTCTCAGAACTAAATCAGCACTCTAATTACAACATCAGTTATGGGCCCTGCTCAGTGATGAGAGAGAGGGGCAAAGATACGAGGATGTTCTCAGGCAAAGCTATTTATACATGTAGTCCTTGGTTATCAGCGGGGAGGGTGTGGGCAGTGGTGGAAAGTGGACCTGACTGGAAACTGAGTCTACTGGTTGCCCTCTGTGCCATTCATGAAAGAAAGAAAGAAAGTTCTGGATGAGTCGTTTCTGAGAGGAGATTAAAAACCGCCAAACCTGTGAGAGTGAGATGTAAGAGTAATCCTGTAAGATGCTAACTGATATTTCAAGGCAATTTTGTCCTAAAAAAATATATATAAAATAAAATAAAAATTTTGAAAAGTATGTCTTCCAGCCCTTCAAGCCTTCCAGAAACTGAGAAAATTCAACTTTTATAAGCCCCAAAGTAAATAAGCCATTTCAGCAGCGTCTCCTTTTATCCTTAAAGGTAAAAGAAAGTGATAAATTTGAAAATTTATTTAAAGTGTCAGAAGCTTGGTCAATAAAGAAAAAGCTGAGACTTCAAGCCGTGGAAACCCCTGGAACACAACAAATAATTATTAACGATGTATACACAAATCTGAATACTGTATGCCAGATTCAAAATGTGATAGAGGAAAAGCACCTAACAGTTGAGAATGCATGGCTATATTTATCTAATTCTCCTGTCAGAGACCATGCTGAGAAATTTACCTATGTGTCAGAATAAATTCTTCCAACAACTCAATAACTCATATGTTATTATCCATGTGTTCCAGATATAGACATTATGTTTCAGAAGATTATCATCAATTCAAGTCATGTAACATTTAAACAGAAGTGTTATACTCAATTGCTCATCTGACTTTAAAGTCTTTACCCCAAACTCTATTTTGCATACTGCATCAGCAATATAACTCACCTCACTCGTATTTATATTTCCTGTGACCCCATATATACCCTTTGGATTTTTCTCTATAAATCCTCGAGCTGTGAACCCCCTATAAACTACTTGGATTTACACTTATTTCCAGGTTCAGATCTAACAGAGGAGTCATAGCTGCCTTCTTTGAGCAGAGATTTTTTTCCCCAAGACCCCTCACAACCCACCAGCTGTCCATATGCCAGGTACCTGGTTCTGTTCCAATAAGTTGGTGGCAAGCAGGAAGGGAAACACGGGTGGGGGAGAGGCAAGAGAGGAGAGGGGTCTCACTGTTAGCAGGAACTGTGTATGGGCCAGGTTCCCTTGGCAAAGGCTGGAGAAACTGGCAATATAAATTGAGAATGGTTTGGAAACTTCTAATTTAATTCTCTAAAGGAATCTTTAATAATATGAAAAAAGTTCCCTCAACCATTAAATTTAAAAATACAGCTACAAAACTTGAGTAAACTATCAACCTTCCCTTTTGAGCATATGGGGTTTCTTATTTCAGGATTGTTCATAAACAAAAGCACAATATTAAAAATCAACCCCCAGCCAGGCAGTAGTGGTGCATGCCTTTAATTCCAGCACTTGGAGGCAGAGCCAGGTGGATCTCTGAGAGTTTGAGGCCAGCCTGGTCTACAAAGCGAGTTCCAGGAAAGGCACAAAGCTACACGGAGAAACCCTGTCTCGGAAAAAAAGAAATTAACCCTCAAGCAAAAGCCTTCAAAGTCTAACCCCTTCTGGTCCCAAGTCTTTGGATAGGGGATACTCAAGCTGGCACTAGTGTGTTTATATAAACACATGCATTAAATGAGCACATATATACACAGTGTAAGGGAGGAGCTGAGGTGCTGCCTTGGAGGAATAAGACTACTTACTGCTCAGGCCTGAGGATCTGTGTTATGATGCTAGCACCCATAGGGAAAAAAAAAAAGCTATGTGTGGCCATGTTCATCTATAACCTAGTGCACAGGTGTATGCCCCTGCAGACACACATGCACCTTCTCACACATGTACACACACATACACACAAAAAAAGAAAGAATAAAAGAATGTTCACTAGGAGATAAAGTAATTTTAACTTCCTTTTATACTTTTTTTCAAACTCATAATAATAAACTTTATGCTTACACATCTTAAAACGACATAAATATTCTTGTTTTGAAAAGAAATCAGAATGGATGACATGGCTTTGTGGTGTTTGCTTTGCTTTGCCTTGTCTTAAAAGAGGGTCTCATCATAGAGACCAGGCTGTCTTCAGACTAACAATCCTCCTGAGTAAAATGGAGACACAATAAATCACAATACAGCTCTATCTGATGGTTAGAAATATAGTTATGCCAAAGGATTAATCTGGATGGATTTAACAAAAAGTGGGTAGTACTGCATGTCATTACAAATGATTTTAATTTTCTCATTATATCGACTCACATTTTTATTATCTTACAAGGAACATGCATTACATATATAATTTTCAGAAGTAAAGATTGGTTTCGTTTTACATTGTTTTGTTTAAAAATCATACTTATGACCAGGGAGGATTCAGGACTGTTTTTCATTCTTCTCTCTTTCACTTGACACTGAGGTGAGGTCACAGGGCAAACCTCAGCCATTGAGCTTTTGTAGTTGTGAGACACAGCAACCTTCTTCTTCACACCAAGAGCATGGTCAATCCCCCGGTCTCTAGACTGGATTTCCTCTAAAGCGCTCATTCTTGAGTGGTAGATTGTCCCTAGAGGTTAGTTCTACTTTGAAAATCCCTCTACAGATCCTGTTCTTCTCGTATCCATGGTAACAAGATTTCCTTGAGCATCCTTATTTGTAAACTCCACAGGCTACTGGAATGCAATAGCAAGGAAACCTATGGGAACAGTCTAACATAACACAGTTCACATTAGCTGCCTTCTGAAATCACAACTATGAAAATCGTTGCCTTCTTTAAAATGAAATAAAAAATAAGATTTTTATATGAGCTAGCAAATCCTACTCCGGAATATATGCCTAAGCATGGGCTTTCACAAATATAGGTGCACTCATATGCATGCAGCATTATTCAAAACAGGCAAATGTGGAATTGAACTGAGTGTCCATCAAGGGATGGAGAGAAACAAAAAAGACTGAAAAAAACCTTTAAAACAAGGCAAGGCGGACATGATTTGAGTCTTGAGGACACTGTGTTAAGCGAAACCGGCTTGCTGCAAAAGAAGAAATAATCTATGATTCCAGTGGTGCAAAGTCCCAAAGGCCATTACATCAGCGACAGGAAGCAGAATCGCCAAAGGTACCAGTGACTAGGAGGAGAAAATCAGGATTCGTGTTTAAAGAATCCAGATTTGCTGGGTCACGAGATGAAAAAGTGTGCTAACTGGGGCTGGAGAGATGGCTCAGAGGTTAAGACCACCAACTATTCTTCCAGAGGTCCTGAGTTCAATTCCCAGCACCCACATGGTGGCTCACAACCATCTGTATTGAGATGGCACCCTCTTCTGTGTACATAATAAATAAATAATCTTAAAAAACTAAAAAAAGAAAAAGTGTGCTAACAATAAAGGGTGGGGAAGGTCACAAACAATGCACTGATCTGTGCACTAAAAGTGACTGAAATAGTGAATTTATATCACACTGGTCAGTGGGCTGGGGCTGAGGCTCAGTGGGTAGAGTGCTTTCTTAGTGTGTACAAAGCTTTGGGTTGAATATCCAATACCATATAAAACCCAAGCGTAGTGGAATACATCAGTAACTCCAGCACTTGGGAGGTAGAGGCAGGAAGACTGCAAGTTCAGGGTCATCCTCAGCTAGTTTACAGTCAACTTGGGATAGATATGTAAGAGCCTGTCGCTATAGATGGATGGATGGATGGGTGGGTGGGTGGATGGGGGAGAGTAGGGGGGGGGGGGTGGATGGATAAATGGATGGATGGATGGATGGATGGATGGATGGATGGATGGATGGATGGGCAGGTGGGTGGATGGATGGATGGACAGACAGATAAATAGATGGACAGATAGATGTCAGAATTGCCTTTTCATTTCCTCCTGAGTGGTCTGATTATTCTGTGTTCCAGAATTTGGCCATTCTATACTAGCCTAGCACTATGTAGGCCAGGCTAGCCTCAAACCCATGCTCCATCTGCCTCAGTGCCAGGATCAACAGGTGCATGCCGCCACCCCTAGTTCTAGATTGTCCTTCTGTCCTTCTTTCCTTATGGCTTTTTAGTGTAAAGAACCTTTTTAATAAAGCACCCAGTATCCACCACCCAGACTTTTAAATGGTGTGTTGTGCCTCCCCATAGCCCATGCTCATGCTCATCCTCCTCTCCTTCCCCAGAGGGAAGAATATTTGTATAGCGTGCCCTCACACACACACACACACACACACACACACACACACACACACACACGCACACACAGGGGAGGGTGTTTGTGTGTATGTTACATATTTGTTGTGTATAATTATGTGGACATATAGGGAAATGCACCCTCTATGCATAATAATGATGTCTATGCTTTCAAATCTTACGTGAATGCTGTCACATGCTGTGCCTTCCTTTGACTTCCTCACATCAGTGTGAGATCTGCCTGTGTTGATACAGACCCATCGGTTAATCTATGTTAACGGCTGTATAGTATTCTACTATACAAGAAGTGCCCCGACTCATCTAGACCATTTCTCTGCTAATGGTTGGGTTCCTTTGTAGTGTCTGTTTGACAATGAGTAATCCTTCCAAATACCTGAGTTTCTCTATATACCTGAAAAGTCAATTACTAGATATTACAAATACTTAATACCACAAGAAAAGTCTCGGCTCCCAGGAGCCTAAGGAAAGACACAGCTGATGTGTTCGGCTGACTAAGGCAGAATCTGTTAACCTCTTGACCCCTTCACTCTGACAACAAGGCTACAGCAGTTGCAAACATCTTTCCTCCAACCATATTCCTAACCAGTCACCTCGGGAGAGGCATATGAAGTCATTCAACAGACATTCTGCTTCCCATTGACTGGAAATGAGTCACAGACCTACCACAGAGGCAGACAGAATGGAAATCTTACTTTGAAGGTTTCCTAACTGTTTTACTAAAGGGTAGAGAAGTTGCTGGTTGATGGCAGTTGGGTGTTCAACCAACCTGTCTACTACTTCACCGAGTTCACCTATAAGTAAAAAGTTGTCCATTCAAGATAAACAGACAATTCCATTATCCTCCAGCATGTGTGGCTTCTCTGACCCAAATGCTCTCGATACACTGAGATGTTTCCATCTTGGTCAAGCTGAAGGACCTAAACTTAGATCTCATTGAGGTTTAAGTTTGCATTCCTCTAATTATAAGTGAATTAAGTACCACCCTTTAGATACAATCCACCGTTAACAACTGTATCATGCACTCTCCTGAACATATTCTTTGTTGATTTTTTTTTCCTTGAGATTGTTATTGTTTTATTCTTCTATCTAAAGATGTTGGCTTCTTAAAGCCAGATTTTAGATGTTAGTTCTCTGTCACTAGTTCAAATACCACCTTCTGATCTAAATTTCTTTTGGAATTTGCAGAATGCCTTTGGCTTTATGATTTAATTTACGCTCCTCTGTTCACGTGCCCTCCACTCTGAAGTCACAAGTATCGAGCCTATGCTGTCTTCCTTTGACCCCTCAAGTTTCTGTTCTGAAATACAGATCTTCAATCTACCTATACTGAGATACACATATTAATCATTCTTCCACTGTTTATTGTGATCTACTGGTTTTAACTGATTTGTATTGTAAAGTACCATATTGTTATATATTCTTGGATCTTAGTTTATATTCCAAGGTTGGTTTGTTTCCTTGGCTTTTTTGTTTGCTTGGTTGGTTGGTTGATTGGGTGGGTGGTTGGTTGGTTGGTTGGTTTTGGTTTTGATTTTCTTGACACACTGAGGACCAAACCCAGGGTCTTGCACATGCTGGGCAAGCACTGTATCACTGAGCTACATCCCCAGCCTAGATAACAACTTCTTTTCATTGCGCTATCCCTATCTTAGACATCTTTACTAAATCACGGTCTACCCGATCCACCAACAAAGACACGTGTCAAAATCTCTTACCCTGTTATCACAAATTAGACGATTTCCTTCTAGTTAAACTTTTCCCATGGACTTTTGGGGGCTACTATGAGATGTATATAACTTCAACATAGTACTATTTTCCTGGAGACTTGTGCCTCTAAGGACTTTATCCCCAAGGACATTTGTTGTCTAACATTTTTTTGACAGATAATATTGTTAATCTAGCTATTCTGAAGCAACAAATCTCTTTTCAGTTTCTTGCAAAGCTTTGGTTTTCAAATATTCTCTTTTTCTTTTTGTATATTTACAAGGTCAGAAAGCCATTTCAGGCCCCATTTTACAGGCATTTGCTATCTTTGGTTTCCCGTTAGATAGGATCTTGATAGGGGCCCTGACTCGGAACTCACTCTGTAGACCAGGCTGGTCTGGAACTCGCACAGGTACTCCTGCCTCTGCCTCCCAAATGCTGGCATTACAGGTGTGTGCCACTGTGCTCAGCTTCAGTGTCATGTTTAAGGAAAGCACACTGAACTCCTCCCCACCCATCTGTCTGGGCGAAAACTTCATGCTCTCTTATCATTTTAATGGTTATTCTATTATTTAACAAAACAACTAAAAGTCTCAAGCTGGCCAATTCTTCTATTTCCCTCTTGGAGGAAAAAAAAAAAGGCTGGCTTCTTAAAATGCTTTAATTTTAACCCGACCCCCTCTTATTCTGCATATTATTGGTGTTCAGTATACCCATGTCACTTGAATTTAAAGTCTCTAAAGCAGTGGTTCTCAACCTGTGGGTCACGACCCCTTTGGGATCAAATGGACCTTTTCACAGGAGTTGCCTAAGACCATCTGTAAACACAGCTATTTACATTACGATTCTTAAGAGTAGCAAAATTACACTTATGAAGTAGCAATGAGGATAATTGCATGGTTGGGGGGGTCACCACCACATGAGGAACCGTATTAAAGGGTCTCAGCATTAGGAAGGTTGAGAACCACTGCTCTAAAGTAAGTTTACCTTTTAACAATTATGTAGTTTAGCACTATGTTTACTAATTTATTTGTTCACTGTTTCTTTTGACATCCTACCCATTTTTAGCTTAACTTCTTTATATCCAAAACATAACCACTGGCAAATCATATATGTGTGTGTGTGTGTGTGTGTGTGTGTGTGTGTGTGTGTGTGTGTGTGTGTATGTATATGTATATGTATATGAGTTAGTGTGTGTGGGGGGGGGGTATGTGTATACACCACACACACACACATACACACACACACGCAAACATCACAGGACAGTTTTCTGAAGTCTGTTCTGTCCCTCTGCCATGTGAGTCGCAGGGATTGAACCCAGGTCATCAGGCTTAGCCACAAGGGCCTTTACTCTCTGAGCCCTCTCGCCTGCCCTCATTTTCACATTGACTTTGACTCCTCATTCCTGAAAAGGAAAAATTATAAAATAACTGCCTATTACAGCTTCCCTTTGTGCTTCCGGAATCCCACACTTACCCTTGTCCTTCTCCTCTCTCCTGGCCCATCTCCCACCCAGGCAAAAAGAAAGTGTGTCCTTTGAAGGCCTCCAGTCATCGAATACTGTGTGACTTCTTTCCGTGAGACACTTGAGAACACTGCAAGGCCTTCACCTCCAACCCCGAGCCGTGTCACGCTTCTCCGGGTCCAGCTGAAAAGTCAAAGCTGCTCAGGACACAAAGCCAGGCACTTCTCAGCCTGCGTCACCCAAAGGGTTCTGCCTCTCAGATCATGGTGTTCTCTCGGTGGCAACTTTAGTAAGTTTGGCTTCCTGAGGACACAGATAAGGTGGCTGCCTCGCCACCGCTCTGGTTTTGATCAGGCTTCTCAAAGACACAGGTTTGAGGATGATGTTGGAGGCTGTCCGGATGGTTCAGTGGATCGGGGTACTTGCCACCAAGGCTGGTGACTTGAGTTTGGTCCCAGGGGTCTACATGGTAGAAAGAGAGGATGAAGGTCTATAAGATTGTCCTCTGACCTCTACATGCACGCTGGAGTGGTGTGCACTCATACCCACTACACACACACAAAATAAATAAATGTGTGTGTGTGTGTGTGTGTGTGTGTGTGTGTGTGTGTGTGTTGTTAAAAAAACAAACATCAAAAACTCTTAGTAAGGCTGGAGATGACAGAGTTACAAGACAGCACTCACCCTTGTCTGTCTCTGACCCCAGACCCATCCCAGCCACAGGCAACAAGATCTCAAGGGTTGTGCTGCCAGCCAGAAAGCAAGGGTTCAGGGGCAGCATCTTTAGGGGTCTCTGTGATACCACGGCCAACAGAATAATCATCTGAAGAAGGAAGTTTGGTTCAATATGTCTCAGGAGCTGGTGTTGGTTCAAACTTCAGGAGTCTGACCCAGAGTAGTTACTTTTAGCACAACACAATTTGGTGAGACCTTTCTGGTGATAATTAACTCAATTCCACATGCACACAGTAAAGCTTAAGACCTGACTGTATCAAAATTCTTTGTAAAGTGCATATGACACCTTCCATTAAGACAGGTTCCATAGACTGACAACTTCATGATAAGGTCTTGGAGAGGATCCAGTGTGGTCTTGGCCACACAGATAGCACAGAGGTCACCAGGCTATTAACCATTTCCTGTCCCAGGCTTCTGGGTGGATTCAAGGTTAGGCATTTTTCCCTTTGAAGAGTCAACCTGTGCCTTTAACATTCCAGGCTCCCCTAGTGCTTATCTGTGAGCACAGGGACCTCCATACCTCACACACACACACACACACACACACACACACACACACACACACACACACACATCCTGGGAGAGACGGAAGCCACTCCAGTGTGGGAGAGCACTTCACCTTGGCAATGGTGAGCCTTGCCATTCTCCCAGAACCTAAATATAGGGAGATTGGTAAGTGAACCGGAAGCTTCCTTTTGGGTTTTAATCCAACCATTGGCCAATGACGATCAACTCAAAGGCCAGCCCCTCTCCCTCCCTAGAGGTCAGAAGAGGGTACAACTGAAGGTTCCAGCTGCCTCTTCATTTGGTTATTTCTGTTGGCAGACTCCTTCTGAAGACTACGCAAGAGGCCCTAAACATCAGTAATCTCCTCAGCATCCGAAAGTCACATCACTTCCGAGAACTGACAAGTGTGTGTGGGCGCTATATGCCAGGAAGTGGGACACAGACCAAATATCCATTTTTTTCCCCTACTATGTCAAATCTGCTCTATTCTAAAAAGCCTTCACAGTGTCATTTCCAAAGGAGGGGCTATCAGGCCACACAACTCTCCTCACTGCTACTGCGAGTCCCTGCTGTCTATTTTTAAATATCTGTGCGCAGAAAAGGAAACAAAATACCCCAAGCTCTCCACAGATCCAGACGCCGCACTTGTCTGGGTTTGGGTTGCTTAGCTGTTTTAGAAAGTGGTTCTCACCATCCTAGCCGTGGTGGCCAATTCTATGGTGTGCCCACAGCAACCTGGCAAGGCTGGAACAACAGCCTAGCTGAGAAGGAGCCAGGACTGATGCCCAAGATAGAAACATTAAATAGGAGGAGGGTCCTGACGGGATGTTTTGATCACAGCTAAAGAATCAAAAAGGATGAACGCCCATCCACCACCACCACCACCAATCAACCAGAGTAAACCAGATAAGAACAGTGGGTGTGCCCAGGCCAGAGAGAATGTCCATGGTAGTTAGGGCATGAAGTCAGAGGGATGCAAGGGTATCTATTGGTCCTCCTGAAGGATGTCTGGAGCAATTTTAGGGTGTTTGAAGCCACTACATGTAATTGGCCTCCCTTAGGGAACCATCAAAGGCCACCCCACTCTTGGCTATGATGGCACTTCCTGTGGTTTCCTTTCATCCATGTCAAACCTGGCCCAAAATATTACATTGAAAATTCCAGAAATAAATGATTCACATATTTTTCAATAACTTCTATTGTCACACATTGGCATGCATTCTACTTTATAATTAAATGTTTTAAGCAGCAATAACTCATTAGTGCAAATCCCCTAGGGTTAGCTGCAGATGGACTGCATCAGGACAGGGAAGGACGGAGGAGCTGGCTGCTGCAAGAACAGCGTGACTTCTCACATCTCGGGGGATCAGGAAGTGGGATGCTAGACCAGAACAGGGGCGAATTTGACCCTCAAAATCTGTCCTCCTGTGACCTACTTCAGCCAGTCAGGCTATCCACTGAAGAATCCTAAGTCAACAGTCTCATTCCAGAGCCTTCCTGCTCTCACCTGAGAGGAAGACATGCCACACTCAGAAGCCAAGGAGACACTGGCAGGCCACCACCACCAGGCCACAGCCACCAGGCCACCACCACCAGGCCACCACCACCAGGCCACAGCCACCAGGCCACCACCACCAGGCCACCACTACCAGGTCACCACCACCAGGTCACCATCACCAGGTCAGCACCACCAGGCCACCACCACCAGGCCACAGCCACCAGGTCACTGCCACCAGGCCACCACTACCAGGTCACCATCACCAGGTCACTACCACCAGGCCACTACTACCAGGTCACTGCCACTAGGTCACCACTATCAGGCCACCGCCACCCAGCCCAATCCCGTTTCTATAGACTGTCCCTCTTCATGGAATCTGAGTGTAAAATGGGCAGCTTTCTCTCAGCTTGTGAGTGCAAACTTTGTTGTGAGGTCTCCCATGTCCAACTCTGAGTAAACAGATTTGCTACACTTTTCTCTTGTTGGTCTCTGTCTACCTTGACATTTGTCTTTGCTAGGGTTCCTATTGTTGTGATGCAACACCATGGCCAAAGCAAGTTAGGTTTGGCTTACACTTCTGTATTGGCGGAAGTTTGTAAAGTTTGGCTTACACCTCCACATTGCTGTTCTTCATCAAAGGAAGTCAGGATCGGGATTCAAACAGGGCAGGAACCTGGAGGCAGGAGCTGATGCAAAGGTTATGGAGGAGTCCTGCTTACTGGCTTGCTCCTCATGGCTGGCTCAGCCTGCTTTTTTGTTTGTTTGTTTTTGTTTGGTTGGTTGGTTTTGAGGGGGAGGGTTTGAGACAGGGTTTTTTCTTTGTAACAGTCCCGGCCATCCTGGAACTTGCTCTGTAGACCAGGCTGGCCTCAAACTCAGAGATCCACCTGCCTCTGCCCCCAAGTGCTGGGGTTAAAAGTGTGCACAAAACCACATCCAGCTTCAGTCTGTTTTCTTATAGAACCCAGGACCACCAGCTCATGGATGGCACCACCCACAATGGGCTGGGACTTCCCCCATAAATAACTAATTAAGAAAATGCCCTACAGGTCTGCCTAAAACCCCATCTTAGGGAAGCATAGTCTTAATTGAGTCTCCTCCCTCTCCAACAACTTTAGCCTATGTCAAGATGACATAAAACTATTCAGCACAATCCTAAAGGGGAGGAAAAGGGACACCCTCTTCTATCCCTATACTTTTTTAAGAGTAAAAAAAAACTTCCAAGGTCAATAGCTTAAGAACTGCGGACTTACGGAAACATCTCCCTACTACAGAACTTCTCAGGGCTTTTGGTACACTCCTGGTTATCAAAACCCTCCAAGGAGTTACTAACATATCCTATGCAAAACGCACATGAATGATTTCAGGCCAGGCAAAACTACAGAGACAGACCCTTTCAAAACAAACAAAATACTGACAATAAACTTAATTAGAGTTCTGTGTGTCATAGAAGCTCTCAGAAATGATCACACTCCCAAACAGAGAGAAAGCTTTTGTGCTTAAATTCCATCATGAATGGACAGCCATGGAGCAACAGGATTGGACAAAGGGAGATGTCATGGGAACCATCTGAGTGGGGAAACCCACTCGGATCGCCCTGCTCAGGCTCTCCATCTCTGTGAGCTGTCCTTTCCTCCTGGGTATGAGACAGGACCTCTCTAGAGCAAGTATGTCGTGATCTGCTACCAAACCAAGCATGTCAAAATTTTCTTTAAGCTTCTATGTGGAAAGTCAGTGGAAGATTCCAGCAAATAGCTCTAGGCTTTGAGGGAGAAAAATATGACTTGCTTTGGGTAGGAAAGAGAAGCCTGAGAAAGGGGGTTGGGAGAAGATTCCAGAGAACTGTTTCTGAGGCCTTTGAAGGATTCCTCAGCAAGCCAAAGAAGCAACCTGTTTTGGAATATCCTTTTCTGAACCTGGAAGGCCCAGGAAAAAAGGTCCTGCCGGATAGATGCCTTGGGTTACAGTGAGGGGCCTCCACACAGTGCTTGACTAGCGAAAATTCTCATGACCACCTCTTCTGCGAAGATCTCTACTTAAAAGCACATGCTTTGTCGATCAGCACTCACAGCTCTGAGACCTTTGAGGTGGAGGAGAGAAATTTGACGTTTATTTCTCTATACAGCACATAGGACACTCCAGACGTTTTGCCTTATAGAATTTGCACAATTACAAAACTTTAAATAAACAACCCGCTGTTTAGCACATGCCAGCCTCTGCTACTTCAGCTCTGTGTTAGATACTGCTACCACCCCTGGTTTATAGGTAGAGAAACAGGGATAGAGAAGTTAGGTAACGCGATCGTATGCCTGACCACTCTACATGCCCATGCCCCGTGGGCCGAGAAAACCAGAGCTCAGAGAAGTTACATGGTTCTCTCAAAGGCACACCAGAAGTGTAGGGAGTGGAACCAAAATCCAGCTTTGTACCCTCTATATTCCTGTATCTACCATGCCGACCATGGTCCGCAAAGCGGCAAGTGTATCATAACAGCTAAGAACCTGCTAGAAATCTTGGGGCCCAGCAATGTAGACCAGAGCATGGGCAGCAGGCCCTGTATCAGGTTGTCTTCTGCAGGGAACTCAAACTAGCAGTGACCTACAGGTCTAAAGAGACAGTGGAGTCTGGGCGTCAAGGTTCTGGGAAGTGAGAAAGAACGCGTGCTGGCCCTGACCTGCCTTGCTGGGACACAGCTCAGCCATGACCAGCTCCTGTCACTGGCCTGTCAGTGTGCAGGCTCCGGTTCCTCTTTTCCTGCACAGAAGAGTCTAGGTGTGTCCTCACCCTTCCTCACTGCACAGATGCAGAGATACTAGATGCGTTTCCGTTTCTGCTCAGTGTTTCCAAAGTCCTCCCCTGGCTGTAAGGAACTCTCCTTGTCTCCCAGCTCCTTCCGCTCATGGAGGAAGTCATTCTGGGGCAGCAGGGCCAGCTGCTGGCCTGCTGCTAGGTACATTATGCGGCGAAAATGTCTTTTACAGCCCTGAAACCAACCCCCACCCTTTTTTCCCACACTAATGTTTTCGTTTCTCACCACTTGGCGGAAATGTTTGCGATCCCCAGCTTCCCTTCGGAAGGAGATGATGGAAGAACCCAGCACCAGCATTGCGTGTTTTCCAGGGGGGGTTCATAAGGATACTGCTTTTCAAGACATTTCCCTTCTTTAACAAAAAACTAATCCTAGCTCACTGAGTTCCTGCAAGCCCTACAGGTCCCAACAGAGTTTGTGCTGCCTAGGGCATTTTATTTCACCTTTAAAGTCAAAAGAGAAGGATCCTCAACCTTCCTAATGCTGTGACCCTTTAATACAGTTCATGCTGTGGTGACCCTCGACCATAAAATTATGGTTACTTCATAACTGTAATTTTGCTGCTGTTACAAATCAAAATGTAAATATCTGATATGTGACCCCTGTAAAAGGGTCATTCACCGCCTCCCCCCAAAGGGGGTCACAACCTACATGTTGGGAACCACTGTTTTAGAAGGACACACACATGAATAAAGAGGTAAAGAAAGACACCCCACCCCATAAGAGGGCAAGAAGGGACTGAGGAGATACCTTAGCCAGTAAAGTGAACCTGAGTTCATTCCCCAGTATCCATAAAAAAAGCTGGTCAGGGTGGTTCATAATCCCAGCACTGGGGATGTGGAGGCAGAAAGGAGAAGGGTCCCTTGGGCTTGATGGCCAGCCAGTATAGTCACCTTGTGGGCACACACACACACACACACACACACACACACACAAATGTATACACACATGCATACACACACACATATACATACAGATGCACACACATGCATATGCACACAAGTGGACACACACAGGTAAACAAGTGTTTGCACACACACACCCAAAATAAGTGGCTAAGACCTTACCTGCAAAATCCGGACCACAATGTCTCCAGTACAAAAGCAGACACACCAGCCCTGCTCCTGTTCAAAGGCCTTCCTTTTCCCTTCAAGTCCTCTGCTCCATCTCAGGGCTATCACTTCAGGGTTCCATCAGGCACCTAAAATTTAGAGGAGATGCCTCTCTCCACGTAGATAAAGAAGACTCTAAAAGGCCACGGGGAAAAATGACTTCACACGACTTCTTCGTACAGACTTGTGTGAGTGGCACATAAGAAACATCTCGACTCTTCAATCGGTTTTGCTAAGTTATAGAAACGACGTTTGGAGAGACGGAAGATCATATCTGCAATGGAAAGCCAAAGATGGATGAGACGGCTCAAAGTGATGAAGCTCACAGCAACGGGGACATGGTAAGCTATGTGCCTCCCAAAGCAAAAAAGGCCCCGATGAGCCTAAAAGGCCACCACCTGCCTTCTTCCTCTCTTGCTCTGAATGCTGAGCAAAAGTCAAGAGTGAACATAGGGTTGGGGATTTAGTTCAGTGGTACAGAGCTTAAAAAGCCCTGGATTCAGTCCTCAGCCGTTGGGGTGGGGGTTTGAATACGTAAGCCTCCCCATGGAGGGGAAGATGGAGAAGATGAAAATTATGGGGTTAAATAACTGTCCTGTAAAGAGTATGGAGGGCATGTGTGCCTCATGCAACTGTTTTGCTGAAGATGTGAAATTTGAATTCCACTCAACATTAGCTCCAGATGTTTTTATACCCATACCCAACTGTGCCCTTCCAGGAGCCCAGCCCATCTGACCCTAAAAGCAGAGGCCCCATACACATTCCCTTAAAGATACCATTCACTCTGATCAACTGGTGTCCTTCAGTGCACACTGTTTACAGCAGTCCTGGTACTCTGAACAGAACAATTTAATGTTCCCATAGCAATAACTGCAATGATTATCAATAACAGAACAGGAGTTAATGCTGCACAGACTAATATTAATGTTCTCCTAGAGCACGACTCATAAGAGCCAATCATTCCTAGAAATCTATTGAAAATTGTTAATAGCTGCCTGAGGGCTAGAGAGAAGGCTCAGCTAAGCGTCCATGCTGTTGCTTCAGAGAAACATACACACACACACACACACACACACACACACACACACACACACACAACCAAACTAAATAAATCTTTATAAATTGATGAGCACAGATATTTGTTATGGTATGAGCAATGAATTAAGACAAACTAAAAAGAGCACTTTTCTCTTGTGTCTTCTCTTCAGGCACATGAGAGGAATCTACTCATAAACAGGAAAGAAGAAAAGGGAGGCTATTTCCAATTTCCAGCTATTATGAGTAAAGAGGCCGTGAAGATGGATGAGCAAGTCTCTATGGTAGGATGTAGAGTCCTCTGGGTATTCGCCCAAGAGTGGTGTAGTTCAATCTTGAGGTAGACTGATTTGCAACTCTTTGAGGGGCCTCAACATTAATTTCCATAGTGGTTGTATAAGTTTGTGCTTGCAGCAGCAACAAGTAAGTGTCCTCTCTTCCCTGCCTCCTTGCCAGCCTGTGATATCATTTATTTTATTGATCTTGATCATTCTGACTTGAGTAAGAGGAAATCTCAAAGTGGTTTTAATTTGCATTTCCCTGATGGCTAAGGTTGTTGAACTATATATAACAGAGACCTATCTGTAAGAGGTACTGCTGTAATAGTGGTACAAACACCATGGAAGTAACCAACCACTTGTGGGTTGTTGTTGTTGTTCTTGTTGATTGGATATAAGACCCACACCATGAGATAGAACCTAGACCTGACACTGTTGGTAAGATCAAGAACCTGAGAGTGGACTCTAGGGGCAAACCTACTCCTATTATTCTACTAAATGAACAGAGCAATAAAACCACTCCTAATGACATACAGCTATACCCATAGATCACTGTATTACCTTCATCAGAGAAGCTTCTGTTTGCAATCGATAGTGATTAACACAGCTATCCACCACTAGACAGTGTTCAGAGAGTGAGAGACCTTGGAGTACTCAGCTCCAAGACTCATGAGACATTTTTATTATACTCTCCCCTCAAGAACCTATGTAGGTGTTGGGGATTTAGCTCAGTGGTAGAGCACTTGCCTAGCAAGCACAAGGCCCTGGGTTCGATCCTCAGCTTAAAAAAAAAAAAAGAACCTATGTAGAAGAGGAGGCAGAAAGACTGTAAGAGCCAAGCTGGGTGGTGGTGGCGGCGGCGGCGGCGGCGGCGGCGGCGGCGGCGGCGGCGCACGCCTTTAATCCCAGCACTCGGGAGGCAGAGCCAGGCGGATCTCTGTAAGTTCGAGGCCAGCCTGGTCTATAGAGTGAGTTCCAGGAAAGGCTCCAAAGCTACCCAGAGAAACCCTGTCTAAAAATAAAAAATAAAAAGACTGTAAGAACCAGAGGTGGTGGATGACTCCAAGGAGACAGCAGCATCCAGACACAGGCTGTGAACTCACAGAGACTGTGACAGCACACACAAGTTCACAAGTTCAAGCCAGAAAACAATCTCAGTACAGGAATGGGAAATGGGAAGTGGGCACAAAGTCCCTCCCCCGACCAAGAAGCTATTTGCAGTTGATACCTGCTGGGAAGGGGAAATCAGTTTTCTCCAGTGGAATAACACAGAGTGCATCAACCATTCCAGGGCAGGCTTTATGATCAAGAGTAGTTGACTAACACAAAATGAACTCTGCATGTGTATGTGTGTGTATGTGTGTGTGTGTGTGTGTGTGTGTGTGTGCCTTTTTTTCAGTTTGATTTGGTGTTTTTGTTGTTTTTACTTTTTCTTAAGAGAAAGAATAAAAAGATGGGTAGATCAGGAAGGGGGATGATTTGGGAGGAGTTAGGGGAGGGAAAAGAAGATGGTCAAAATATATTGCATGAAAAGATTTTTTTTTTAATTAAAAAATGTTCTTGAAAGAAAAATGGCGAGGGCTACCAAATGTGTGTGGGTTCTGCCCAAAGAGGTCCCTGGTGTTGAAATAAGACAAGATGGAGACTCTAACCATCTCCTTGGAAACTTCCGTGCAGGGTGATATACGGGAAAGTGGCCAGTGCTTGACTAAGTGGGAGCAAATTAGAGACTTGGACAAGAGACATGAAAGGCCCTGTCTCCAAAGAGCGTCGGCTGTGCCAAGATGGCCTCCAGCCTTCCAGATGGACTTACTTTCTACTGGAAAGTGCTGGCCGCTGTTGAGTTTGGCCTGGGCTACAAGACGTTCCCCAACTTGGCCCAGCTTTCTCTAGGAGTATTTTCTCTTTCTGGAAGAAAAAAAAAAAAAAAAAGCAATACAGCACAAAAGAGGGAAGCTATACAGTGAGAAGGCCAAAGAACGTCAGGGATGTGAATCATGAAGGAGGAAATTCCCACGCTGATTCCCAAAGTTATTTTCTTCCAGGCCAACCTGCGTGTCCTCAGATTCTCAAAGCCCCTTCTAAGGGGGTCACGCTTGCACCATTTTGTAGCATGTAGATAGTCCGTACACTTGTTTCTGTCTTGCCAGCTCCTTCCTCGTGCACCAGGACAGCTGTGGGGAAATTGCAATGGGAGCCAAAAAGGAAGCTAAAACCTCTGCAGCTTTGCGCCGTGTGACTTTCAGTCGTTGGGGCCTGAGGAGTGGAGACTGAGTACAGCTCCGTGGCAGAGTGCTTGCCCAACATGGGCAAGGCCTGGTATTCAAGCCCCAGAACCGTGAAGAGTGAAAGGAAAGTGTGGGAAATGTCACGTGGCATTCTGGATGTCACACAGAAAAAGAGCGAAGAAGGCAACTTGTGATACAATAGAATATACCAACTAAATGGAAGACAGGTAGAAAACATTTGTCTCAGGGGCATGTGAGACATTTTCCAGGGTAGACAATGTTAGGTCACAAACTAAGTCTCTCTCTCTCTCTCTCTCTCTCTCTCTCTCTCTCTCTCTCTCTCTCTCTCGTGTGTGTGTGTGTGTGTGTGTGTGTGTGTGTGTGTGTGTGTGTGTTCATGACTGTATGAATGTGTGTGCATACAGGTCAACAGCAGGTATCCTCTGTTGCTCTCCACCTTGTGTTTTGAGACAGGGTCTCTCACTGAACACGGTGCTGACCAATTGGCTAGCCTGGCTGGCCAATGACCTCTGAGGGTTCAACTGTGTCTTCCCCTTTCCACCCCCTCCCGCGCCCCCACCACTACTAGGGTTACAGAGACGCCGCACCGCCATACCCAGCCTTTTACATGGGTGTTGCGGATCCAAACTCAGGCCCTCATGCTTGTATTGTGGGGCAGGTGCTTTATCAACTGCTGTCTCCCTAGGCCCTGAATAGATTCAAAACAGTGCACTTCATACACAGTGTCTTCTTTGAATTGTAATAGGATGAAATTTTCAACACCGAAGAACCCAGATACCAAACGGTAAAGCTGAAACTTTTAACCTAATAAAGGAGAAAAAAAAACCCTCAAAATTATCAAAAATACATCATAAGACTCCCCCAAAGCTGTAACACTCTTAAAAGAAAGCTGCAGGCAATAGTTACATGCTGTCAGATTGGTCAAAGTTTTTTCTTTCTGTTTTTTTTTTAATTTTTGTTTATTTGTATTTTGTTTTGTTCTTATTTGTTTTTGAGACAACTTGCCCACGTGGCCCAGGCATCCCTCAAACTTGGAGTACATACTATGCCTCAGCCTCTTGAGTGGCTATAATTTCAGACAGGCGCCCCGATATCTGGTTTGAATTGTTTCTTGAAGATGACACCAAACATTTAGAAGTGTGAGTATGAGTGTGAGTGCATGTGTGTGTGTGTGCCTGTGTGTATGTGTGTGCTCGAGCAGGTGAGTGTGTGTATGCAAGAGTGTGTGAGTGCATGTGCGTGCATGTGTGTACGTGCATATCCGTGTGTCCATGTGCGTGCGTGTGTGCATGTATGTGTGTGTGTGTGTGTGTGTGTGTGTGTGTGTGTGTTATTTTTGATAGGGTCTCACTCTGTAGCCCAAGCTGTACTGGAATTCACTGTGAAGTTAGGACTGGCCTTGAATTGAGAAACACCACTCTCATCTAACGGTTTAAATATTTCTGCACCAAAAGATAATTGGAGCTGGTCATCATGGTAGATGCCTTTCTCCTCGGCTCCTTAGGAGGCTGAAACAAGAAACTCATGAGATCTAAGGTAGCCTGGGTTACACAATAAATAAGATCTTGACCAAAAATTATTTTTAAAGTATAGCAGTTCAATTTTATGTGTTAAAAATACCTTCGCGTCTGCTCTAAGTCCACGTGACCATATGCAAGTAAGAGAAAAGGAAGAACATTCTATTTTGGTCACTGGCAGTGATTTGGCTGTTTAGTGTGGTGTTTTGACGAGGAGAGAGCTTTGTGTGTGTAAGAGTTGAGAAGTTAAAACCGGGTTGCACTGATACAGCCCAGGGTGCCTGAAATTTGCCATCTTCCTGGGCTGACCCTTGAGGGCTGGAATTACAGATAGAAACGTCACACCCAGTGGCCGGCCTCCACAATAAGCAGCCATGCTGTGACAAGGAAAGAACAGTTTACTCCCTTACGATACATGTGTCGTCTACTTGGCTCAAGACTCCCCAGAGTGCCCCCTAACTAGAACTCCCAGCTCCCTGAGAGCACCCCAGTCCCTGGGAGAGCCTGGCTCCTCTCTCCTGGTGTCCACACCCAGGACTCTTGAGCTCTCCCATGTTCCCATGGCAGTAAGATAAAACCCACTTGTTCCCTCTCTACACAATAAAACTGGCAACTTAGAGGACACGGAGATAAAAGACTGAGAGGTTTTTTTGTTTTTGTTGTTTTTCCTTCAAGTAACAAACGCTGGTTTGTCTTTCTCTGCTACCTCGGAGCTGTACCAGCATCAAAGCGCGTGAAACCGGCAGAAACCCAAGACAGGCCAGTTCTAGCCGCCCTGTGTGGAATCTGGCTGTGTGCAGCACAGAGTAGAGAAAGGAGCCTTGTGAGAAAAAAAAAAAATCACATGGGTGATCTAGACTCAAACACAAGTGCACACAGGCCCCTGAAGTTAGTTGGTAGCTTTGCTCCACGCTACTTTTAGTTTGGCAAATAAACAAGATGTGGACAGGAAGGAACACAAAGGACAGAGAAGTGGGCTCGTCCCATGGGTAAATCTTGAGCTGACTTAATGTTGTCTAGTCTAGAAAGCCTAAGGGGCTGGCAACAGACACCTAGATGTGCTAAGAACGGATGGGACTCTGAAGTCCATGTCGGTGTCTGCTCGAAGCCCACAGGACTATGTACAACGAAGAGGAAAAAGAATAGTGTATTCTCCTGATGGTGAGGCCCATAGTATAACCCTCATGCCAGACCCTGTGCTGAGAACCCACAAGGCCACCATGGGACAGGTGAGTCTATTCTCCCCTAGTTATAGACAAGTAGAACTGAAGGTCAGTTTTCCCAAGTCATGTTCAAAGGAAGGACGTCGGTCTGTTAACCTAATGTAACAGGCTCTTTCCGCAGGGATTGTGGGCATGATCTTGAAAAATGGCAAATAACAGACAACTGTAGGACATCAGTTTTCAGTCAGCTCATGACTCCCAAAACAGGTCTGTTAAAGGCCCATCCTTAGTACCTGTGAATGGGACCTTATTTGGAAATAGTCTTTAGAGAAAAAAAATCAACTTTAAGTGACCTAAAACAGTGGCTGCTGTCCTTGTACGGACAGGTAAATCTGGAAACAGACCAGCACCAAGGGAAAGTAGCCATGTTCATAAGGAGAATGAAGTTGGAGCTGTGCTGTGTACTTCAAGGAACAAGAATGGAACATGAATCTTTTTTTCATTAAGAAAATTTTTTACTCATTTTTCACATGCCAATCAAAGATCCCCCTCTTCCCTCCTCCCACCTCTCCAGCCTTCCCCCCCCCCCATAACATCCCTCTTTCTGAGTTTGAAGGGGGGGGTGGAGGTACTGTGTGAGTAGCAGCTCCTGCATCTCAAGCTTGATGGTCTGAGCTCAATTCCCAGAAACCTCATGGCGGGAGGAGAGAAAGAGCTGACCTCTGACCTCTGCATGCATGCCACGGCACACATACATGCACACAAAGAAACGTATCATAAGATATTAATTTTTAAAGTGACTGTGTGTGTGTCAGAGTGTGTGAGAGAGAGAGTATGGATGTGAGAGAAAGAAATAGCTAGAGTGAGTGTGTGTGTGTGTGTGTGTGTGTGTGTGTGTGTGTGTGTGTTTGAAAGAGGAGAAAGAAGGCCAAAAACATGTCTTAAAGTTTAGGTAAATAATAGGAAGATTATTTCTGGTGTACTGGCCTGAGGAATGGAGCTAAACTGTCAGTCACAGGAGAGAGGCAGGAGGAAAATGCGTGAGGAAGTTATTGGAGTGAGAGGTTTTACTGAAGCCAGCACACAGGGAAGAAAGGGCAGACACCAGAACCAGGGCTGAGGGGTAAGGTACTTGAAAGTAAAGTTTATAACGGTTCTAACATTCTCTGATAGCAAGGGAAGGGACTGGGAAAGAACAGGATGCTACCACAGTCCACCTGACCCATGGAGATGACCTTGCCACATCCACCCTGCCTTCTCACACCTCAGCAGGGCGCTTACGTCAGACTCTTCTTCAGTTACTGAGCTCAGGGAACATGTATTTAGCACTCATGAAGTGACTGGCACAGGAGGATGGAGGTGAGCGCCAGAGAAGTGCTGAGGGACCAGGTCGTTAGGAATCTCACGGTTGCTGTGGCCTGGATGGTGCTTTACTTCCCTGACAGCCTAGAACGCGCCTCCTTCCAGCTCCATCCAGCTTCACTGGGCCCACAATACCTTCCCCACAGGTTTCTTGGCTTCCATACTGAGTTTCTTTATAGATGACCATATAGTGATTTTTTTTTCTTATTTATATGTATACGTAATGTCACTTCTCCATCCTCCACCCCACCCCCATCAAGCTGTGAGACTCACAAAAAGCAGTTTCTATTCATCTCTGTGTATTCTGTGCTTTTGGGGATCTGGTACAACATAAATGATCAGTAAAGAGCTGACAAATCAAAGTTCCAAATATTCTAGAACTTAAGCAGCAGAAAGCTTAAAACAACAGAAAAAAAATCATAAATACAGAAGGCATGAATACAGAATTTATAAAATTAAAAATATAACTACTTCTTGGCCACATGGATTTCATCCAATCAACTCTACTCAAAATAAGAGGAATTCTAAGTTCAAGCTGCATTGAGAAAATACATTTCACTTTTCTGAGACCAACACAAGATTAACAACCCATGGGGTTAAGAGGCTGGGGAGATATAAGCATGGTTCTACCTACCTGCTTGCAAGAGTGCAAAACATCCCCCTCTAAGGAGGTAATTCACCAGCGCCCCTTGGATTACAAGTCTGCTTAGCCTTGGCCAACATTAGCATCTAAGGGCTCCTGTAGAACGTCCTGTGAACAGGGCTGCACACAGAAAACTGAAGCTTCCTTAGGATCCCATTGCAGCATCCTTTGTAACAGCACAGCCATCAAGAATCACTCAAGAGACCTCCTGAGAACCAGGAAAATAAACCTAGGAAGGCCCAACATCCACAATAGATAGAAAAGTAGATAGACAGACAGATAAGAAAACTTCCCAAGACATTGCCTTCCTACCACAGTGATACTTCATTTTTTATGTTTATCTGATATATAAAAATTATATATAAATATATATATATATATATATTTATTTATTTATAGGGTGCCATGTGATGTTTCAATAGATCTATATTGTATAAAGCTTACATTGGATTAAACATATTTATCACCTCAAACATTTATTGTTTCTTGATGGTAAAAATAGTTCAAAAGCTTTCTTCTGTCATTTTGAAATCAGTAGAGTATTGTCCTTATCTACAGTAGCCCAAGTGTACAATAGCACTCTAGCTTCTCACTCTTAGTATCACTTAGTAACCACTGACTGAACTTGCAACCATTGACTGACCCCCTTCCTCGCCATCCCCCACTGTCTCCAGCCTCAGATGATGACGACTCAGCTCTCCATTTCTACCATTTTGGTTACATGACTGTTCACCTAGTGAGGAATAAAATAAATTAGAATTTTTAAATAATTAAGCAGTGGTATTATACACTTATAAATCTCAATACTTGGGAGGCTGAGATAGGAGGACCAGGAAGCCAAGGCTAGCCTAGGCTACATACCAAGGCCCTCTCTCAAAAAGCCAAAGACTGAGAACATAACTCAAAACTCTATGGTAGAGTGCTTACCCAGCATGCACAAGGCCCTAAGTTTGATCCCCAGAATTTGTTTACCGGAAACCTAGCCAAATACTCAGTGGTCGTGAAGTCGTGGATGTTGGTGGAGTCTTACAACCACTGCTTTTCCAGCATGATCCCTAGCAACAACCTAAACATTTGCCCTCACATCCACACATGAGTTTAGTCCTTCTCCTTCATCAAGGAAATTTCTCCTTGCCACAGATGGAGACCACTACAGAAAACCACAACCCATCCCAATGCAGAGCGGTGGAGCCTGGTTCCAACAGATACATCTATGAAACACCCCCACGCCTAGAGCTCAGTGAACATTTTGGAAGAGGAAACGTGATAGTTAGGTTTACTGTAGCCGTGATGAAACACCACAACCAAAAAAGCAAGTTGGGAAAGAAAGGGTTTGTTGGGCTTACACTTCCACATGTCTGTTTATTGTCAAAGGAAGTCAGGACAGGAACTCAAGCAAGGCAGGAACCTGGAGACAAGAGCTGATGCAGAGGCCACGAAGGGGTGCTACTTGCTGACCCCCTGGGTTTCTCAGATGACTTTGGCTTGTGTCAAGTTGACATAAAACTATCCAGCACAGAGCAGGAAAAGTATAAGAGCCAGAGGATCAGGGAGTTGGCTGGGAGATGTTTGTCTCCTAGTAATGTCAGAAGCTACTCCATAACGTCTCACCGACTACCCATGAGCTGGACAAGGATGGCACCAATAGGTATGCCAAGATGGAAGAAAGCCCACATGGCCTCAGACCGACACAAGGAGCTATGGGCAATGCTGAGAGTGGGAGAAGCAGTCTTCTCTAAGGAAGAGCAGACACCAGTTAGTTAGCCGATGACAACGGTCAGCCCTGAAAATGTACATATATATAATGTAATAACATGTAATAACAATAAAAAAGAGGCCATGAATTGGAAAGAGAACAAGAATGATTATATGGGAAGTTTGGAGCAAGGAAAGAGGAAGGAGAAATGTTGTAATTATATTATAATCCCTGTCTTAGTTAGGGTTTCTATCGCTGTGAAGAGACACCATGATCACCAAAACTCTTATAAAGGAGAACATTTCATTATGGTGGCTCTCTAGCAGTTCAGAGGTTTAGTCTATTACTGTCATGGCGGGAAGCAAGGTTGCATGCAGGCAGACACAGTGCTGGAGCTGAGAGTCCTTACATCTTGATCCAAAGGCAACAGGAAGTGAACTGTCTCACTGGGTGTGGCTTGAGCAGCTATGAGACCTCAAAGCCCGCCTCCACAATGATGCACTTCCTCCAACAAGGCCACACCTTCTCATAGTACCACTTCCTTTGGGGGCCATTTTCTTTCAAACCATCACAATCTCAAAAAAATTTTTAACAAAGTTTTAGAGAAAAACCCAACTATATAATATTGTCATATATAAAAAGATAGAATTGGAAAAGTCCTACATCTTTGTTGCCCACTGCAGGAATGCTCATAAGCGATTATAAATTACAGAATTAATGTGTGTTAGTTTATATCACTCTGATAAAACATCTGAGAGAATCAGTTTATATGGAGGGAAAGTTGATTTGGACTTTATTAGTTCATCAGTTTTTAGAAGACTAAAGATGAGATTCATTTCCTTAAGATCCAGACCCTGGTTAAATAAATAAACATCAGGCCAGTCAAAAGCCCACTGTGTCTGAAGGAAGCATCCCATTGCCCTCCTTCAGTAGCTTTGTACAGTCAGGACACAATTGGCCAAATTACTCCGTTCCCCTATTGTCTCCCTACAGAACCCATTCCAACTCCTGATACTCCCCACTGTCAGCCTTTTCCAGGCCTTTATTGTTTGTTTGTTTGTTTGGACAGTGTCTCATTATCTAGCTCTGGCTGACCTGGAATTCACTCTGTAGCCCAGGCTGTCCTCGAAGAGATCTGTCTGCCTGACTCTGCCTCCTGAGCACTGGGATTAAAGGCATGTGCCACCACTGCCCAGCCTTCTTTCAGCTTTCTTAAACCCAGTATCTTCACATATGTTCAACTGCTAGACACCACACTACAGAGCCTTGTAAATCTCAGACAACCTTGACATTTTTTTCACTTAAAAACCTAGATTGTCTCATAGAAGTGTAATGCCCTGACTAACCTAAAACACAATGTTTTATCTAACCCCATACCAACCTTATATGGACCATGGTAAATCCACTTAATCTGCGTATACAAGATTTTCTAAACAGTGCCTGGGCAGGCTAAGCATATTCCCCAACGTTACACAGTGAGGGAAGATGAGTCAGTGTGGGCTCTCAAGCCATCTATCTCCAGATAATCTCTCCCTGCTTGCCCCCAGCGGCTTTGTGGTACCCAGACCTCTTCATCTACTTCCCACTCCTTTGTACTGCTTTCTCCCTCCATCTCTGCATTCATTTGGCCATCAACACCCTTGAGTTGTTGTATACTCTTGAGTATACAACACCTGCTGTATACTGACTGGGTGCCATGGCGGATGAAGAACAGAGTAAAACAGTATTGCCTCCCTGACTCTGAGTCACTTACAGTCCACCACAACACACAGGTGAACAGACAAGGCCACACATGAGAGTCTACAGTGTGAGCTCCCACCACAGGGCATCTCTCATTTTCCCTCTTCTCTTCCTTTGAGGTCCTGCACCTGTCACAATAGGAACAACATGATTCTTAAAGGTAAAGTTAGTTACCTAAACAGACATGCACATTCCTGACTCTCAGACTAGACCTGGAACCCGTCCCCCAGTAGCCTGTAGTTTTATGAATGTCTATGAATGTCATTTTGCATCAACTCACTAACAAGAGCATTGTGTCTTCCTGCTTCTCTCCACAGGAATCCAGGTTGAAGACAGAATGAAAAGGACACTAATCCGGTGATACCTCTCCTCAGAGCTGAGGTAAAGAAGCACAGGGAGATCCTACCCACTAGCCTTGAATGTCCTCTACCTTATCACAGGTCAAAGGATTCGAGTTGCAAACACCATTGTTCTTCTAGAAAGGACAGCCCACTGAAAGGGTATGCGATCTTGCCTGTGATCTGCTCTGTCTGCACAGGAGAGCGGCTAGCTGTGTTCCTTCTCCTAAACAAAGTGCTAAAACTGTCACATGGACCACCTGTTCAAAGGCAAACTCATGGGCATCCACTTCCTCATTTGGAGAACGAGACCAGTGGTGAGGATTCTCTAACACAGGGGTTCTCAACCTTCCTAACACCACAACCCTTTCATACAGTCCCCCATGTTGTGGTGTCCTCAACCATAAAATTAGTCCTGTTGCTTCTTCATAACTGTAATTTTGCTACTGTTATGAATCGTAATGTAAAGATCTGATATGCAGGATATATGATATGTGAACCCTGCGAAAGGGTTGTTCAACTCCCAAAGGTATAGCACGAATCCTAAATGGTCTTATAATAAAAACCCAGAGCCAGATATTGGGGTAAATGCTGAAAGATCAGAGAGACAAAGGAACAAGTCACTAGAGAAACTTCTCACCACTGCCAAATACTTGGGCCGAAAGGGGAGGTGAGATCCTGTCTCCACGAATCCTTAGACCGAATGCCCCTGAGTCCTCAGCCACCAAGGCACTAAATTCCTATCTCCTCCTGCCTTATATTCCTGTCTCAACCTTCCTAGTGCTGGGATTAATGGCCTGTGTGCTTCCCAAATACTGGGAGCAAAGCCATGAGATCTGAGATGCTGGGATTAAAGGTGTGTGCCACCACTGCCTGGTTTTATTTCTTTTAGACTGGATCAATCTTGTGTAGTCTAGGGTAACCTTGAACTCACAGAGATCCAGTCAGATCTCTGCCTCTGTGCCCCCCCCCCCCCCCCCGCTCCCCAAGTGCTAGGATTAAAGGTGTGTGCCACCACTGCCTGACCTCTGTAGTTAACTCTGTGGCTTGCTCTGCCCTCTGATCTTCAGGCAAGCTTTATTTGTTAAGAGTACAAACAAAATATCACCACACCAAGGGGTCACGATTCACAGGTTAAGAACCACTGTTCTAAAATAACATGTTCCATGGCCCTTGCTACAGGCCTGACCCAAATCAAGCCATATTGTAGACTTCACAACACCATGTGGCTCAGTTCCTAAGCCAATCATAATGAATGCAGAGCTCTGGCCACATGAGTATCCTGGAAGTATTTCTGCCCCCCTAAGCTTGGCTTCAAGTGCTGCAGGTGGGTGGGGAGACAGGTCCTGTGGCCCCAGAAGTGAGAAGGTGTCAAAGCACATGGCCTGTCCCACAGGCTGGGACTGGAGTCACACTCCATGCTGAGATGCAGAGAAAGTGCAGGAAAATCTGGGAAAATGGAAACACTGCAGCTGGAAGGCAACCCAGGTCCACTTTCCCCAGAGGCAGAAGGAGCAGAGTTAGACGCCAGCACCCAAAGAACTACTTTATAAAGAATTTTATATCCTCACCCATCCCAGAAAAAACACTCAGAAAGTTATGGCGGGGGTGGGGGGGGGGGGTGGGGCAAGCTGTTCAAATTAATTAAAAAGATGCAAGCTATTTACAATAGCCAGGAGATGAGATGGAGATGCCTGTCTACAAGTGAGTGGACAAAGAACAGGGGGTCCTCATGCACAGTGAAATTTCATTCAGCAGCCAGAACAGTGGAAGCAGAGAGTGGGTGTGGCTGGAGGTCATTACCTTACAGGAAATAAGGCAGATTCAGAAAGACAAATGTTGTCTCTTATCCATGGAACCTAGATTTGTGATTATCTGTGTGTGTGTGTGTGTGTGTGTGTGTGTGTGTGTGTGTGTGTGTGTGTGTGTGTGTGCTCCTGTGTTGTGATGGAAGGTGGAGATGAGAACCACCTAGCTAGCCCCAGAGCATATGAAGCAGAACAAAGAGACCTGGCTCAAACCAGGTGGGAGTCAAGGACTGTCACCCAAGGTCATCTTCTGACTTCGACTTATACGATGTGACAGGGAGATGCTTGCACTCATACACACAAAAGCATGCATACAGCATGCTTATTGCACACACAACATTAAAAAGCACTAGCTCCATTAAGGAGGGGGCCTCCATCACCAAGACAGAACCAATAGCACATTGTTTTGTTCACAATGACCCATTTGATCCACAGGACAGCCTTTTAAAGTAGGAACTACCATCATCCTCATTTTACAGATAAAAAATAGGAGCAGGATTGATGTTTTGGAACACACTTGTAATCTCAGCACTTAGGCTGAAACAAAAGAATCGTAAGTTTAAAGCCAGCCTATACAATACAGTAAGACTCCAAGGGGGCGGGGATTGAGGAAATAGCTTACTCGGTAAACATGCAAAGCACAGGACCTGACTTTGGATCCCTGGCACCCATATTAAAGCAGGGCACGAGGCACCTCTGTAAGACCATGTCACGCAGTGGGGAGGGGCCATGTGCTGGTTAGTTTTTATTGTCAATTTGACCTAACATAGAGTCATCTGGGTAGAGAGAATCTCAACCTAGGAATTTGCCTGGGTCAGATTGGCCTGTTATCGTGTGTGAGAGATTGTCTTGTTTGATGACTGATGTGAGAGGACCCAGACCACTATGGGCAGCTCTATCCCTACGTAAGTGAGTATGATGAACTATATAAGAAAGCTAGCTAAACCTGAGCCAAAGAATCAGTAATCAGCATTCTTCCATGATCTCGGCTTCAGTTTGCTTGAGTTTCTGCCCTAATTTCCTTCTTCAGTGGACCTTGACCTAAAAATGTAAGATGAAATAAACCCTTTTCTCCCCTAAGTTGCTTCTGATCCTAGTGTTTTATCATGACAACAGAAAGTAGACTAGAATAGGGAGGGAGGGACACAGAAGTGGGGGACAAGTGCATCCTTGGAGTTCATTGGCCGGCTAGTAGCCAAATCTGTGAGCTCTGGGTTCAGTGAGAAACCCTGTCTCAAAAAAAAATAAAAAATAAAAAAAGGTGGCACACAATCTTGGAAGACACCCAATGTCAGCCTCTGACTTCATACACAAATGGGAAAGTGCACCTGCATACACACACACACACACACACACACACACACACACACACACACACAGTCTAAAGTCAAATTCACAGAATAAAGAAACATGTGACTAAAAAGCCCTATGGAAACCGAGATACTCGTAATGGAAATTTTGTGTTCTCTAAAAGTAGTGAAACAGCCCCTGCTCCCATAACTCCATTCCACTAACAAACAAATACCTGCCCATAGCTGGACATGGCGGCACAGGCCTATAATCCAGATTGAAAGTTCAAGGTCTGCATGGACTACAACATAAGTATAAGAGCAGCCTAGGCAGGGTTGGGGATTTAGCTCAGTGGTAGAGCGTTTGCCTAGCAAGCACAAGGCCCTGGGTTTGATCCTCAGCTCAAAAAAAAAAAAAAAGAGCAGCCTAGGCAACTTAGCAAAACCCACCTCACTTTTTAAAAACTTCAAAGGGCTGCAGATACAGTTCAGAATTGTGAGAAATGAGTCCCTTAGCTTTGGGGTTTTTTTGGTTTGGTTTGGTTTGGTTTTTTGTTTTTTTTGTTGTTGTTGTTGTTTTGTTGTTGTTTTTGGAGGCAGGTTTCTCTGTGTAGTTTTGGTGTCTGTCTTGGATCTCGCTCTATAGACCAGGCTGGACTTGAACTCAGAGATCTGTCTGCCTCTGCCTCCAGGGTGCTGAGATTAAAGGTGTGTGCCACCACTGCCAGGCTTTACACCAGCTGGGAAGACAAGCATGGAGTGAAAAGCACATTACAACATTCTTCTTCTTTTTTTTTTCTTTTTTGTTTTTGGAGACAGGGTTTCTCCGTGTAGTTTTGGTGCCTATCCTGGATCTCACTCTGTAGACCAGGCTGGCCTCGAACTCACAGAGATCCACCTGGCTCTGCCTCCAGAGTGCTGGGATTAAAGGCGTGTGCCACCACCACCTGGCTGGAACCCAATTTTATAGGAAACCCCCACATGCGAATATGGGCTTAAATAGCTACGCCATGCATGCACATGGATTATGTGATCACACAGTGCATGGATTACATAAGACATAAGCTCCTAGGATGATTAAGCATCTTGCCTGGCTACTGGACAGCACACACAAGATGACATAGCTGGGGGAGTAGCTAGGGATTCTACCAATGGGAAGTTAAATTCATTCTATACTACATAATGAGGTGCAAGACAGCTCTATCTAAAAGTAGAAAATGAAGTTCGTGGTGCATGCCTTTAATTCAAGTACTTGGGAGGCATCAAGAAGCAGATCTCTGTGAGTTTGAAGCCAGCCTGGTCTACATAGCAAGACTCAGAACATCCAGGGCTACATAGAGACCTTGTCTCTAAATAAATAAAGAAGAAAGAAGCCTAATCTCCCAGACATTAAATCTTATAATCACTTATTAAGACTTACGATGTCAGGTTGGGGATTTAGCTCAGTGGTAGAGTACTTGCCGAGCAAATGCGAGAAAAGACTTACAATGTCAGCAGAGCGCTCATGTTGCTTGCCCACCTTCACATGTGTACTGGTGTGGCTGGTGTGGCTCTCCTTTCCTCCATGTACACACCCACATTGCTCTTCACACAGTCATGTAAGTAAGTAGTTCATGTCTTTTTTCTCCCATGCTACCACATAGGACATTTCCCAAGGTTTGCAGACACACGACTGACATCGGATCCTCCTGGGATGCCTGTTACAATCCCAGATTCTTGGGCACCAACCCCTATGTACTAAATCAGGAAATTGCATGCTTTTGACAAAGGCTGAGTTTTTTCTTACTAAAGCCACATTTGACAACTGCAGGACAGAAACTGTTCTTCTCCTTCGTCTCCTTTGGGGATCAGACAAATCCTAACATGGGATAGCGATTATCAGATGTTGTTGACCACGCTAACAAATGGAGCCGTTAGCTTTTAACTAAGTTCTCCTGAGTCCACCTAGATAAGCCTGCAACTGGGAGTTCTCATCTGGGGTGCTGCCAGCTGTCTATTTAAGGATCCCTCGGCCCCACGAGACCGGGAAAATCCTTCACACTTCTGCCACAATTGTTTCCCCAGAACACAGGCAAGCACACATTGAGTACTCAACTAACATTTGTTAAATGACAATCGGATAATGGGAAGACGGGGTTAGTGAAGGCAGAGTGCCCACTGCCTTATTAGCTTGTGTGTGTCTCACTGTATACTTCCTGGGTCTTCACAAGTTTCTATTCCTGTCCTAATTATAATTGTGTCCTGAGTGAGACATTGTACAACCGTCACCCAATTCAGATAACGTGTGGTTCTCACTCAAATGAAAACCACCCAAATTATATAATTTTGCAGTTGTTTATCACGTCTGTTCCTTCACTTCCACTGCCTAGAATATAAGGGTGCGCTCACGATCCTCCTGCCGCAGCCTCCTGAGTTCTGGGATGATAGGTGTGCACCACCACCACTGGCTCCTTCTCTCCTAACTGACCAATAATTTAATGCCATCTTAATCCGAGTCCTAGAAGACATTTTTCTAGAAGCTAAAAAGCTGATTCTAAAATGTATGTGAAAGAGCCAAGGAAGGAAGCAAGCCAGAACAGACCCAAACAAGTGAGCGACCTGGTTCTGCCTGCTTCCAGTCTCCCTGTAAGGCCACAGCAATCCAGGCAGTGGGGGCTAACTGCTGCGAACAACCTGGCCTAATTCAGGTGTTTCTGTGGAGCTGAGTACGGTGACGCAGGTAACCCCAGTCTCAGAAAGGTGAGGCAGGAGTGTGAGGACAAGGTAACTGGGCTACGGAGACCTTCACAGACCAATGCAGGAAAGGAACAGAGACACGAGAGGGGTGATGGGAGAGAGCTATGATGTCGTACCCTGCAAAGAGCCGGTGCTGATTACAAAAGAATCCATAAGAACTTTCTAGATGAGAGGGAGGTTTACATTCTCATATGGGTATTTGTGTGTGTGTAAATTTCTATGTGTGTCTGTATGTGTATGTATGCCTCTGTGTGTGTTTGTGTGTCTATGTATAACTGTGTGTATGTGTCTGTATATGTGTATATGTGTGAATGTATGTATATATGTGAATGTGTTTGTACATTGTATGTGTGTATTAATGTGTATATATGTGTATGAGTTTGTGTGTATGTGTATCTATGTATATATGTGCATCATATGTTTGTATGTCTATGTATATGTGTATATGTGCCTGTATTATGTATATATGTGTTTATTTGTGTATATAAATGTGTCTATATTGTGTATGTACATGTCTTCCTTTGGGTAACAGTCATATAGGTGTAATTATCCATCCACACTCATTGTACTGTGTACCCACAAATTGCCTTTTCGTGTATTTGAAATATGCCTCATTTTTTTAAATCTGTGTTTTTACATTGAGCAGAAATATCAAATCATGATTTATCCGGTATGCACTGTGCTTTCATCTTAGGATGATTGGACAGAAATGTGAGATTTTAAACAGCCTGGTTCCAGACACCAGCATGAACAGCAGGCCATCTTCCAGTTACCCTACAAAGCAAACAAGCAGTGAGCCACACCATAACTTACTGCACGTGTTTGTCATTGTGCTGGCTTTTAGTATTTGGTTGAATTAAATCTTACTTTAATATATATATATGGAATAGTTAACATATGAGAATAAGGTTTGCACACACCACTAGTGAGCGACATCACCCAAACTCAAATCCCAGTTGCAAGTCCACATTCTTTCCCAGACACACACACACACATACACACCACTTGAATATTGTCTTTGTTAGGGTTCCTATTGTAATGAAACACCATTGCCAAAGTTGGGGAGGAAAGGGTTTATTTTGGCTTACACACGTCAGCAGTGTAGTCCATCCTTGAAGGAAGCCAAAACAGGAACGCAAACAGGACAGGAACCTGGACATAGGAGCTGATGCAGAGGCCATGGAGGGGTGCTGCTTACTGGCTTGCTCAGCCTGCTTTCTTACAGAACTCAAGACCACCAGCCTAGGGATGGCCCCACCCACGTAAGCTGGGCCCTCCCCCATCAATCACTAATTAAGAAAATGCTCCACAGGTCTGCCTCCAGCCTGATGGTAAAGAGGCATTTTCTTAACTGAGGGTCCCCCCCCACACGTGACTTTAGCTTGTGTCAAGTTGACATAAAACTATCCTGCACAAGTATGTTTATGGCCATACCCAAATCCCAATTCACGGATTTCCCATTCACTCACCACGATCTGTGAGATCAGGTCTATGAGATTGGAAAATCAATGAGCAGGGCCTTTCGAAAGAGTCTGAAAACACTGGAAAGTTTTAGATTGTCACCTGATTCCCAGCCCTGGCTTTCATTCTCAAGCCCCTGTTTGCTTTGGAATGT
This sequence comes from Onychomys torridus, assembly GCF_903995425.1. NCBI lineage: Eukaryota > Metazoa > Chordata > Mammalia > Rodentia > Cricetidae > Onychomys > Onychomys torridus. Next base: position 16,000,601 of record NC_050462.1, on the reverse strand, counting down.
AGAGACTGGAAGAACCTAGTAAAATAAATGAGGAAACACAGAGCCCAGTGCACAGAGCACACGCGGAGCTTGCCAAGGGGCAGCGGGGAGGCGCGCCCTCTGTTTGGGTGTTAATCCCTACTCCCGACTGCCCCTGCACACAGAGCTGCAGCCAGCTCCTTTGGAAGGGGGGCTCCAAGCACACTGGTTACATTTTTCAATTTAACTAATTTGAAAGCCAAAAGTATTACTCCTGTATTCTCTGCTCTGGGAAGACTGAGGCAGGAAAATTAACTCCAGTTCAAGATTAGCCTAGCCTATACAGCCAGACCCTATCAAAGAACAAAACCAAACAAGCAGCAAACAAAAAGAACTGAAAGCAACTGGTAAAGGAAGACAGAAATAAGCTTTGACAGCTAAACCACAGCCTGCTCATTCAACCCATGGTCCTCCAACTATGGTTTCTTATTTTCGTTCTCATTGGTGATTTTTTTTTGTTTTGTTTTGTTTTGCTTTTTTTTTTTCAAGCCAGGGTTTCTCCGTGTAGTTTTGGTGCCTGTCCTGGAGCTCACTCTATAGACCAGGCTAGCCTCAAACTCACAGAGATCTGCCTGGCTCTGCCTCCCGAGTGCTGGGATTAAAGGTGTGCACCACCCAGCTCATTGGTGAATTTTAACAGGGAATTTCTAAAGGCCAAGTCTACATCAAAGCCAAGATTGATCTGTTAGGATCAAGCCCACCCCAAATTTTCAGAACCATCCAGTGACTCTCATGCACATAGTGGCCCTCATCTCAAGGAAAAACTAATAACCAGCTATCAGTGACCATCTTCCTTTCTCTTGCACCAATGATCATAAACCCAGAGGGCACTCACTGATGGATTCTACAGATTGGGTGAAGACCTAAATTCTGTAATCGCTATGAGGCATCCTTCTGATCCCCAATTTACTGATCTCTCAAACAACAAACCCCAAAACCCTCCAAGAGACTGTCGGGATAATTCTTCATTGTACGGGTTCTTGCTTCCAGCTTTGAAATCTCAGCATTGAGCAGAAAACACCGCCATTCCCTCAGGTGCAGCTCAAACCCATCATTAAGACCTGTGCATGAGACTAGTATGCTGAATGATAGATTTTCAAGGAGGTGCAACTCTTGAGACATGGAAGACGACACCCCCAAATGGGGACCTCAGAAGGAACTCCTCACACCCTGTCCTCCTCCTGATCTTGTGTCTCTTGCCCCTGAGTTTTCCTCCAGGGTGAGCATAGAAACTAGAACCCTTTCTGCCAGAGCCAGCCAGAAGACCTAAAAATATCATCCAAATCATCCCTAACCCTTCTGTGTAACAGCTGACCATGGAGACGTGAAGATCTTCAGTCCTGAAGGTCCTGCTCCTTCCCTCCCACGAGGAAGACACAGTTCAACAGAGGAGTCAAGAAGAATCTGGGCAGACAGACTTTGGTGCACATCACCATCAGCTTAGCTCTTCCTGCTCCTCTCCTGGCCCTTCACCCCCTCAACAGGCTTCTCTCCTGGCCCTTCACCTTTCCACACCATCTTAACAGCTATGCCTTACTGTAGTATCAGGTCATTTCTACTATACCTTTGTATGTTTAATCTGAAGGGTCCTGTGACACATAAAACTCTAACTTAGGCTTTTCTCTTGCTAACCTGTCTTTTGTTAGAGGAGTGTTGGTCATCACCTAATGATGATGTCACATCTTTTCTTCCCTACAGCAACAACCAGGCCTTAGACTCCATGTGTGGGTAGCTGCTTTTGGTCCCTTCCCTGTGGGTCAACCTCAAGACGATCATTGTAATTAGAGCAGTGGTTCTCAACCTCTCTAATGCTGCGACCCTTTAATACAGCTCCTCATGTTGTGGTGACCCCCCACCATAAAATTATTTTTGTTGCTACTTCATAATTGTAGTTTTATAGAAGAGCCATATCTCAGTTCCTAAGACCATAGGAAAACACATCTTCCCGACAGCCGCAACCCACAGGTTGAGAACCACTAAATTAGAATGTTGCTCAATGTTGCAGATGCAGACCTCTCCAGAGAAAGTCAGAACTGAATACTTGGAGCCTTGTTCTTCGCGAACCTCTCTGGGACTTCATCTAATCTGTACATAGAAATTAGCCACAACTCATCAAAATTATATATATAAATTGTATGGAAAGTATATCTCAATAAATTTTAACTTTTTGGATTGATCAAATGATGGAGTAATTAATGAGGCTTTACCATACTGCCCAGACTGGTCTTGAACTCTGGATGTATGGTCCTCCCACTCAGTTCACTTCAGAGTAGCTGGGATTACAGACCTGGCCCACTGTGCCCAGATCAAGGTTGACATTTTAAAATATCAGCAAAACTTAAAAGGTCAAGCACATGAATCTTGGAATCACACAGATGCAAGTTAGTACTGGTAAGATCCAGAAGCAAGCAGACTGGCTGTTAAAACACCTTGAGGAACACCTCAGTTCCTTCTGGTGCACTGCCTGGTACAGAGAGGAGAAGGCCTATCACGTGCTCTCATTCCTTCCCAGTGCTCATACTAAGTGAGGAGTTATACTTTAGTTATTGTTGTTGTTTGTTTGTTTTTTGTTGTTGTTTTGTTTTGTTTTGTTTTGTTTTTCAGACAGGGTTTCTCTGTGTAGCCCTGGCCATCCTGGAACTCACTCTGTAGATCAGGCTAGCCTCAAACTCAGAGATCCACCTGCCTCTGCCTCCCGAGTGCTGGCATTAAAGACTCCCAGTGAAGAGTTATACTTTTGAGCCAGGCACAGTAGCTCACACCTGGAATATTGGCAATCAAGAAGCCGAGGCAAGATGATTACCATGAGTCTGAGTCCATTCTCAGCTGCTTGGTAAGATCCAGGCCAGCTACACTACAGTTGGAGACCCAATCTAAAAATAATAAAAAGCATTAAACATCTTGAGTGGGTATTACTTTTAGAAACACACGGTCAATTATATACTGATGTCTCTATTGCTCCTAATGAAAACTCTGAGAGACACTCATTGTTTCCATAAATTAGAAACACAAGAATTTTATCAGGCAGTGGTGGCCCACACCTTTAATCCCAGCACCCAGGAGACAGAGACAGGAGATCCTTAAGAGTTCAAGGCCAGCCTGATCTACAGAGTGAGTTCCAGGACAGCCAAGGCAACACAGAGAGACCCCATCACGAACCCCCCTCAAAAACCGAAACACACACAATAACTTCCTGGGAAATGGTACCTCGGCCAAAGAACATGCTCTGCCTCTGTGTTATACCCACGGGCTCTGGTTTTCAGCTATAGATCCAGCTAAAATTGCCCTGAGGCTATCTCCATCCTGAGGAAGTGTACCTGCCTTTGTCTGAGAGTCATGAAAACCTAACATGGTCGTATACTTTTGTGTGCACTTTTGAGTCTCAGCCAATCACAACAGCCAAACTTCAGTCGGTTCCAGACCGCCAAATAATCAGAGGATGTTTCATGAAGATAACAGTTATGGTGAAAGCCACATGGGAAGAGATTTGTCCCTCGTGGGAGGGACAGGTCTGACTCAGCTCATGCCACCGCCTAGGAATGTGACCTTTGTTCGCCTCCAACCCCTGACCAGTGTCTAGAAGAACCAGACATTTACACTGTGCCCACAGGCTCAAGATGTACACCAAAATGCTATTGGGCCTGTGGTTTAGGGACATTCCGGTGCTTGTCTTCTGTCTTCCATGTGGCCTTCCTGACTTCTCAGCACTCCTTACAGAGGCCCTGTTGCTCTGCCCCGCTGGGAAACACTGAATCTGAGCTAGCTGAGCCTGTGTCTCCCAAACTGGGATTCCAGAGTAAAGTCCTTATGACCTTCACAGCCTCTGAGTTTGGATTAATCAACAATTGGAATGAAATGTCAAGTTGTCCCCAGTGAAAGTTAGCTGATACCTCAATTCCCTTCTCTATCCACCAATACCACCTGCCCGTGCCGTGGGCTGAGTCCTCCTAGCCTCTATATTTGGGGCAGCACAGCTCCTTGCTCACAGAACTCTGTTCAGTTCAACTTTTCTCAAGCTTGGTTTGTTTGTTTTTCTAGACAGGCTCTCATTCTATAGCCCAGGTTGGCTTAGAACTCACTGCATTGCTCCAGCTGGGTCTGAGCTTCCAGCAATTCTCCTGACCCAGCCTCCCGAACACCAACCACCACCACACTGAGTTCAACTTCTTATTTCAACGATGGTACCCATTGTTAGAGTTAACGTTACTCATGGTGCTTTTCTACTGAGGGTGGTCATTTGAAAGTACAGGCATTTCATACCTATTTCAGACTTCTGAAGAATATTTGGAAATGACTGGAATTGTTAAGTAGGAAGGTTAAAAACCGAGACAGCAAGGGCTCCAGCTGGGTTTCAGTGCCCCCAGGCCACCTTAGTTTTGTGACATCACTGTTATCTTAGATTTGAGTGGCTTCCAGAGAGCAAGAGACAAAGCTTGAGCCCTAGAAAAAGAATTAAATGAAGCCAGGCTGCGGTGGTGCATGCCCTGAATCCCAGCACTCGGGAGGCAGAGGCAGGTGGATCTCTGTGAGTTCGAGGCCAGCCTGGTCTACAGAGTGAGTTCCAGGACAGGCACCAAAACTACACAGAGAAACCCTGTCTCAAAAAAAAAAAAAAAAAAAAAAAGAAAGGAAGAAAGGAGGGAGGGAGGGAAGGAGGGAGAGAGAGAGAATAAAAATGAGGAGGAATGAGAGGAACAAGAAGAAGACTGGGCTGAGTGTTACAAAGAGCAGATGTCCACCCCCCCATCTGAAACACTCCTGCCCTTCTGTCCCTGACCCTCAACCTCTAGGACAGCTTTGTGGAAAAGCCAAAGCAGCTGAAAACTTCCCTCGGGGTCTCATTTTTCTCTATGAATCAGGGAGAATCAAGCTGTGACGTGATAGTTTTCAGGGAGAAAAGAATTAATATGACCTTTTATACTTTCAACTTCTCTCAATGCTCCCGCAGATGACTCTTAGAGATGAGGCAAGAGACAATTGAGCAATTCTCTAGAAAAACCAGCGACAGGTCGGCAAACTGAAATCCACCGCCTCTTACGCAGGTGTCCTGTTCCCTGGTGTACCCTGGGCAGAGGCTGGGCAACAGAGCTGGGTGACCTGCAGAGCGGGATCTCATCAGCCAGAGCCGGTGTCTCCTCTCCCAGCTAATCTGAAAGGATTAAGGGTGCTTGTGGAATTTAGTTTATGCCCTGCTTTCTTGACCCTTTCAGTGATTCTAATCCGTTCTGCCTTAGGACTTGGTCCAATCCTTCTGTAAGTAAAACCTTCGGTTCTACCATCCACCATAAGCACACACCTAGTTTATCTTCAGACTCTCAAGAGAGATGTCCTGGACAGTTCCTGATTCCCCCTAAAGCTGCAATTCTCAACATGTGGGTCACAACCCCTTGGGGTCGAACGACCCTTTCACGGGGCCATCTAAGACCATTAGAAACATCAGATGTTTACATTACGGTTCATAACAGTAACAAAATCACAGTTATGATGTAGCAACAGGAATAATGTTATGGCTGGGAGGTGGTGGCCCACGTCTTTAATCCCAGCACTCGGGAGGCAGAGGCAGGCAGATCTCTGTGAGTTCAAGGCCAGCCTGGTCTACAGAGCAAGATCCAGGAAAGGCACAAAAACTACACAGAGAAAACTTGTCTTGGAGGAAGAAGAAGAAGAAGAAGAAGAAGGAGAAGGAGAAGGAGAAGGAGAAGGAGAAGGAGAAGGAGAAGGAGAAGGAGAAGGAGAAGGAGAAGGAAGAGAAGGAGAAGAAGAAGAAGAAGAAGAAGAAGAAGAAGAAGAAGAAGAAGAAGAAGAAGAAGAAGAAGAAGAAGAAGAAGAAGAAGAATGTTATGGTTGGGGGTCACCACAACATGAGGAACTGTATTAAAGGTTGCAGTATTAAGAAGGTTGAGAACCACTGACCTGAAGAGAAAGTGGGAGAGAGAGAATGTATATCAGCTCACACAAGACTCCTGTATGAGTCAGAGTCTGGGACCCCAGAGAAAGAGCACATTTGGGGCAGTGAGAAAAGGGGGCCAGCAGGCTAATGAGGGAGGCCCAGAGAAGGTAGTTTCAAAGTGGACATTGAATGCTTACTGAGTCGATCATAAATTCCAGAATGATTGCTCAAACAGGACCAAGTTAGCAATTAAAGCTAATCATTATAAGACCAAGATATATTTCAATATGGTATTTAATATGTCTTTCATAAGTTGATTTTGTGTATGTTTGTATGTATGTGTCTGTATATATTTCTGTGTGTTTGTGTATGTGTCTGTATGCATGTCTGTGTGTCTGTATGCATATGTGTGTCTGTGTGTATATATATGTCTGTGTGTGTCTATGTGTGTATTTGTGTGGTGGGTGTGTGTCTGTGTGCATATCTATGTGTATGTGTGTAGTGCATTTGTGTTTGTCTGTGTGTGTGTGTGTATGTGTGTGTATATGTGTGTGTGTGTGTGTGTGTGTGTGTGTGTGTGTGTGTGGTATGTGTGTCTGTGTGTGTTGCTGAAGATAGAACACAGGGCTTTGGCACACTAGTCAAATTCTTTACTACTTACCTGCACCCCTAACCCTTAAGTTGATTTTTAAACAAATTTTATGTGTATGAGTGTTTTACTGCATGTCCACTTGCATGCCTGGTGGCCACAAAAGGCATGGAAGCCCCAGGAGCTAGAGTTACAGACTGTTCTGAGCTGCCATTTGGGTGCTGGGAATCAAACCCAGGTCCCCTTGGAAGAGCAGCCAAAGCCCTTAGCCACTGAGCCATCTCTCCAGCCCCTTAGGCTGATTTTCTAAACCTAAACTAAATAATTTTCTAATTATTCGCAGAAGTTATTTTTTTTTAAAAAGCACATTTTTCAGATTCTAAGAGGTTCATAAAATGATTTACTCTTATGTAATGAACATGAGTTTAAAAGGCCAGCACCACAAGGGGCAGTGGTGGTCTTTAATCCCAGCACTTGGGAGGCAGAGGCAGATGGATCTCTGAGTTCGAGGCCAGCCTGGTCTACAGAGCAAGATCCAGGACAGGCTCCAAAGCTACACAGAGAAGCCCTATCTAGGGGATTAGTGGGGGGGTGGAGCCAGTACCAGAGTATAATTTCTGCCACTTCAGAACATATTCCAAACCCAAGCAACCCTCATAAGTAATCACAAGAATAAATCCTAGGTCTTTTTTTTTTTTTTTTAGACATGGTCTCACTATGAAGCCCTGGTTGGCCAGAAACTGTGGCCCAGGAGAGCCTTGGAGTCACAGAGCTTTACCAGCCTCTACCTCTGGAGTACTGGGAATAAAGGCTTGAGCCACCACATCCGGCCCAAGATCTTTTTAGCTCCAATGTTTGTGGTAGATGATCTGGTTTCGACTTTGGACCCATTACTGGGTGACTAACCGTCACAGGCCTCACAGCATGTTCCGTGGATGAGCTGTCTCGTAAAAGCTCATGATCATTTCCACTTGGCTTCAGTCCTTCCTGGATTGAGACCTGGCCCTCTCCTCTGCAAAGTCAGAATTGCTAGGAAACTCACAAGACACATTCTGAGAAATGGAGAGAGACACCCTAGCTTCCTTCCCTGGCTACCAGGCACTCTAGAACTCACTGGAACTTTAATCAGCCAAAAGGAAGGGTTTTTGTTCCTGACTGCTGGCTGACCTCCACTCCCACACATTTTCTTACTCTCTCTGGCTGTAAGTTCACTCCGCTCTGTTCAGCCATCCACAGAAAGCTGAAGTCAGTCGGAACAAAAGACTGCTGTAAGCAGCTCATTCACAGCTAATGAGTGCTTGAAATACGGCTTCGGTCACAGAAAAAGACTATTTTTAATTATAATTTTATATATTATATAATTATAATTTAAACTTTAATTTTAAGATACATCATATTTAGTTTGGGGAGAAATTTTATAACTTGGAGAAGCATATTATATAAACAAGATATATACGTATACATATACATTTATATCGACTTTTTTCACTGTAAATTTTATGAAATACAAATACAGATGAAGTTTTGCTTTTTTGTTGTTGTTTTTTAAGACGGGATTTCATGTGGCCCAGGCTGGACCTTCGAACTTCTAATCCTCCTGTTTCCACCTCCCAAACACTGGGATTACAGGTGTAACCACATCAGATGTGGGTTTTGTTGCTGTTTGGTACTTGCTTGGGTTTTTTGCTGTTGTTGTTGTTTGTTTGTTTTTTGTTTGGGGTTTTTTTTTGAGACAGGGTTTCTCTGTGTAGCTTTGCGCCTTTCCTGGAACTTGCTTTGGAGACCAGGCTGGCCTCGAACTCACAGAGATCCTCCTGCCTCTGCCTCCCAAGTGTTGGGCTTACAAGTGTGAGTTGCCGTACCCAGTTACTTGTTTTATACAGTGCTGGGGATGGAACCCAGGGCTTTGGGCATGCTATGCAAGCACTCTGCCAACAGAGTCGCAAACCTGACTCCTTCTGATGGACTTCCAATGGACGTCGTCTCCAGCTGAGATGTGCTCTCTCTCCAGGCCACTTTCCAAGGACTGGTGCAGAATGTGAAGACCTCGGTGATGATCTGTGTATTGATGACCCGTTGAAATGATACATGTCAGGTTAAAGAAAATTGTTAAAAGTAACGTCACTTTCTTTTCATCTTTTTAATGTCCTGGTTATTCTCACTGTATTTCTGCTAGATGTTGTAGCTCTACAGCATGATACCAGACTCAGTTTACTCACGGGCTGACTCTATACCTTTAAGCAACTTAGCCTCTCTAAATGTGTCTTAAGTCATCTGTAAGCTGAAGAAAATACTGCTACTTCCCAAATAAGTTAGTAGGTTTTATGGGGGAAAAAAAGGGTTTCTTGTTTAGTTTGTTTGTTTGTTTAGAAAAGCTTAGGCAATGGCCGGGTGGCAGTGGCACACGCCTTTAATCCCAGCACTCCGGAGGCAGAGGCAGGCGGATCTCTGTGAGTTCGAGGCCAGCCTGGGCTACAGAGTGAGTTCCAGGACAGGCACCAAAGCTACACAGAGAAACCCTGTCTCGAAAAACAAACAAGAAAAGAAAAGCTCAGGCAAGTTCCTGTTCCCAGTAGTGTGTCGTTGTTCACGTTAAGTGACCTCAAGGCGAAAGGTCAAGCTTGGTGGTAGAGAGTTTGCCCAGTATGTACGGGGGCCTGAGTTCAATCCTCACAACTACAAATAAATCAATTATCAAAAAGAAAGTTACTACATTTTCAAAAATAAGAATTTGAGTGGGGGGGTCAGGCTTCTGCTATATTTTTCTCATACTTGTACGTTTATTTAAATTTTTAAATTACATTTCTTAACTAAGAAGAGATGTTTAAAGAGATAAAATTACTTCAAACACAGGCTTCTCTGAAAAAATCCAGAACAGGGTTTATGAGAAATAGTGGAGATAAATATCTCAAAGAACCCAGGCTCAATAAATTTGGCTTCAACTCTGAAGAGTAAAGTTTTATTTACAACTAGATTTCAGGGTCCAGTACTAAAACAATCTCTAGATAAATATACATTATAGAATTCTGTTCATAGAAATGTCCTCTCCTAGGTCTCCTGCTGAGTTCAACTCACACACACACACACACACACACATAGACACAAATACACACACAGACACACATACATAAACATACACATTATATACATACATAGACACAAATACATATACACACAGAGACATACATACATAAACATACACATATACCCACACATAAACACATTCACATACACACATATACATACATACACCACATACACACACCACACATGCACACACATATACACTCAAATAGACACACACATACATACACACACATACACACACAAATACACTCACATACACACATCACACATACATACACATAGGCACACATAAACACACACACATATACACATACACACACACAAATGCACTCTCATACACACACATCACACATACATACACACATAGGCACACATAAACACACACATATACACATACACACATATATGTATACACACACACACACACACACACACACACACAGGCTTCTTAAATTTTTTTCACTTGGAACCACTTTCACCCAATACATTTTTACCAGACCTTAGCTACACAGTGTATAATGCAGGTATGCATATCAGACACTGACACCAAGTCATAAAGAAATTTATTTTAAAATAATTCTTTAGAGCACATCATTTTACCATTTCTTCAAGATGAAAATAAATTTGCATGCTAATCAAATGAATGTTTACTTTTATATAGTGATTTATAGCTTGGCTGCATATTTTCTATTGCAGAGCAAAGAACATCCTAACGTTCTCCAGAGCTGACAGAAATTTCCATTTTATAATCGCTGACACCCCTTCCTACAAACGCATAGCACAGAATAATACAAGTGTGTTCAAAGCCATTGCAAAAATCGTTGAAAATTCTGTCCCGATCCCAAGCCCACGTCCACTTAATTATTTCCCCGTAAAACTCAAGTCAACAGTTTGAACAGCAGAATGCTCTGACACAATCCACCCCACAGACAGATGATACTCAAATACTGAAGAATGGACGTGGGGATATATGAAACCTTTTCTATAATTAAACCATTATGTTTCTATGAGAGCGGAGGGAAAAAATGCGTGTGGGTGTGGTGAAATACTGTAATTCAGAGCATACAGTAGTCCCGAGGCCGCGCCGAGGTATTAAAATAGCACACGTTGGCACTGAGTCCGAGAATGGCATGTACAGTGGAAAGGAGCATGCTGTGGTCATCACTGCACTGAAGTCACTCGATACAGCTGGCAGCCCTGCTGAAAACGTCTCAGACCCACGACGCATCTGACGTTGAGCTAATTTGCTGTTGTCCTACGGTCAGAAACCTTTACTTTACCAAATTTTACATAACCTCACGTTCAGTTATACCATCCAGTGTGCAGCTGTGACCCGCAATTTAAGAAACTGATATGTGCACCCTAGGCAGAGTGTGCGTGACAGTGTACGCACATAAACATACACATATCCTCGGCTGCAGCCACTGCGAGCAGACCCTGTGAGAGCTAGCTTCGTTCACTTATAAAAGGTGGCCTTGCCCACCTCCCGTCTCCTTCTCTTCCTCAGCTCTTGTCTCCAGGAATTGGTCTCTGCCCCTTCTCCCTCCTCTTCCAATAAACCTCCCATGTGAGCCCTGTTGTATGGTGTGGCTCCTTCACGCCGTTTTTAAATTATAACAACCAGGGAAACAGAAGTCTGGCAAATTAGGAAACTTTCAGATCCTCAATCCTCTCCAGCTAACCATTCTAGAAAAATCTTTATGCCACTTCCACCTATTAAAGCAAAGAAAAAGTAAGGACCCTGGATTTACGCTACTGGTCACAGGGTGGTTCCCGGCATCCCTTACTTCCACTCCGGAAGTACCAGATAAGATCTAGGCTTAGGACACTTAAGACTTTACCTCTCTGGAAGTGACAAGGCCACTCCAACTCACCTACACCAGTAGAGGCAACACAAGGAGCCAGATGCCTGTCCACACCCCATGCAAGAGAACCTGTTCTGTGCTCAGGAGTCCACAGATGCCAGTGTTGCCAACGTTGACATCATGGTGATCTCTGGCCTGTCGGCACCAGGTTAAGCAGAAAGCCTAAAAAAGATCCGATGTCTCTTAACTTTCCAAATGTCAGGTTTCAGTAAAATCCACACATCTAGCCAGGCAGCACAGGCCATTAATTCCAGCACTCGGAAGGCAGAGCAAGGCTAATCTCTGTGAGTTCGAGGCCAGCCTGGTCTACAGAGCAAGATCCAGGACAGGCACCAAAACTACACAGAGAAACCCTGTCTCAGGAAAAAAAAAAAAAAAAAAATTCACACATCTGTGGGAGTCCACCAGAGTCCAGCTCCGACCTGCTCCCACATATTGAAGGGTTCTTGGGTGCAGGAGAGAGGAATGAGGAAATATTGGGTAGAAAGGTAGAAAGAAACAATAAGAAGACAGAGACAGAGATAGCTTCAGGAGGGTCCTGGGTCAATATCCAGCCGCCACCCAGAACTTTATTGAAAAGGGCTTTTTATAATATCCCAAGGGGAGAAGCAAAACCTCCCCCTTGAAAGATCAAAGCACACCATAGAGCCAAGTATAGACCCTTCCAAACACCGGGTAAACAAGCCTGTGGTCAAATCATCCTCTTATGCAACCCTGCTGGGATTCTCTGACCCTGAGTAATTTGGGCTCCCACACACATCAAAATAAGAACGAGGAAAGTCTAAAGTTGAGTTTGCAACTACAATGAACAGTTTCCAACATTAATGTGACAGACACGAGAATTGTCTGACAAGTATTTTGAATGAATCATCACAATCAAGCTTCGACTGGGCATGGTGACTGGCACCTTAGTCTAGTACTCTAGGGGAAGAGGCAGGCAGGTTTTTATGAGTTCAAGGCCAGCCTGGTCTATATAGCAGGTTCCAGGCTGCACAGCAGGCCCTGGCTGCAGGAAAAAAAAAAAAAAAAAAAACTTCAGTTAACAATTATGAATATTTTAAACAAATGCACTGGGGGTGTGGCTCAGCAAGAAAGCACAGGATCCTGGATCTAACCTCTGGCACAGGAACAAAAGAGGAGAAGAATATGGTTAAAATTTAAATCATTTAGTCTGAACAAAGGAAAGGAAAGAAAACCTGTGGTGAGATATTGTGTGCCCTAATAACCTTGCCTGAGGATCAGAGGACAGAGCCAGCCACTAGATTAGACATAGAGGCCAGGCAGTGGTTGCATACACCTTTAATGCTAGCACTTGTGAGGCAGAGATCCATAGATCTCTGTGAGTTTGACTACATGAAACTGACTCAGTCTAGGAGAGAAACAGAGCCAGGCATTGGTGGCACACACCTTTAATCCCAACACTTGAGATCTCATGCCTTTGCTTGGGAAGCACACACACCTTTAATCCCAGGAAGTGAAATGGAGGGTAGAGAAAGGTGTGTATAAGGCGTGAGGAAACAGGAATTTACTCTCTTTAGGCTGAGGATTTTGTAGAGGTAAGAACTAGTGACTGGCTGTTCTGCTTCTTTGATCTTTCAGTTTTCACCCTGATATCTGGCTCTGAGGTTTGTTTGTTGGTTTGTTGGGGTTTTGTTTTGTTTTGTTTTGTTTTTTAATTAAAAGACCATCTAAGATTCGAACAACAAGAACCCCCCCTCCAAAAAAAAAAAAAAATGTACAGAGCAACTCTGGGGCCTGTGGACTGTGAGACAGTTCTAACAATCACTATCGTTGGAGACTCAAAAAATGGGCAAGAGCAAGAAGGAAATTACCAAGAGTAGCAGAAATAAATGAAGCTGGAAACAGAAGGAAAGGCAAATGTATGAAATAAAAGCTGGTTCTTTGAAAAGAGCAACTGATAAAGTTATAGCAAAACTGACAGAAAAGGGGAGGAGAGACAAGTCATGAACATCAAGATTAAATGTCACCAAGTGCAGTGTGGACGTCAAACGCCAAAAGAAACTAACACATAACTCTGCAGATGCAGATTTCATACCTTAAATGGAGTGAACCCATGTACCAGCTAGCAGGGGAGACCTCCTACAATCCCAGACTCAGTCAGGAGGATCCCTCAGCCTGTTACCCATCCTGGTTCAACAAAACAAAACAAAAAATATTTTATTTTAGGTAGCGAGGACTAGGGTGTTCACCGGACCAAGAGTTGCCTCCATCTTTCAAAACCAGAAGAGTGTTGTGCTGGGAGAAAACAGCAAAGAGCAGCTCACAAATTACAACAGGAACATCTTCATGATGCCCAAAGAGGCCATGGAGGCCTCACATAAAATGCTTTTCAGTAGTAATGGCTCCTCCAAGGGCAGACCTCGGCTGATGCGGTGACCAAGACAAGGATCAGAGGACAATTTCCATCACTGTCTCCATCACCATCTGCACTACAATGCCCCTGAACTTACTTGTGCTCCAGGGACATCACCGAGATGTGATGACTATAGATGACTTCAGGACCCTGAGCAAGCTTGCACTCAAACATTCTTTAGGTCAACCAGGCCTCTGGCACCAAGAAGCAATGCTGATGTTGTGAGATTGAGTGCTTGCCCATTCCCCCCAACAACAACAACAAAAATATCACTCAAACAAAAAAGCACAAATACCACAATTCATCCAATAACAAATACTCGAATATTCCTGTAACCATTGTGGAAATTAAACCCGTAATGTTAGAACTCCTGAAAAGCAAATCCCAAGTCAAGAGAGTTTCATTGGAGAACTCTACCAAAGCCTTAAAGCAGCCACACTCTTCTGTAGTCGGAAGGTTTCTTGGGTCCTGAGGACACGCAGATGCTTATAAAATAATCACTCAGAAGTTTATATTAAATATAACTGCTTGGGCTTATTACTGACTAGCTCTTACACTTAAGTTAACCCATAATTCTTATGTGTTTAGCCACGTGGCTTGGTACCTTTTCTCAGTTCTGTCTCATCATCTTGCTTCCTCTGTGTCTGGCTGGTGACTCCTGATTCCACCCTTCCTCTTCCCGTCTCTCTCCTGGATTTTCTGCCTGGCTATAACCTGACTCGCCATAGGCCAGGGCAGCTTATTTATTAACTAATGGGAACAACATATATTCACAATGTATAAAAAGACATCCTCTGCCGAGAAGAATGGGATGCCAAGATGAAGCCACACACACACACACACACACACACACACACACACACACACACACACAGCCAAGAAGAATGGACAGCGGAATTCAAAAAACATTTAACAATTTCCAAAATGTAAAGTCCTGAATCATGACACGGCATTAGTAGAATTCAGGTGTTTCTGGTACATGGACTGCTCTCACCAAATGTGAGGTCAAACTGTTGACCTTGTGTACATCCTAGTTCACAAATGAGTTTATTAGATACGCTAAGCCAATAGGCTGAAGATGATGCCCCAACACTGCGAAGAAACCTCAGGTGACTGTACAGGCAGCTGGCTGTTTCTGTCAACTCACATTTTTTTTAAGCTGCTTGCATGCACTTCCTGTTATTATTTTTGTTAGGTAATATTTCCTTCTTGGGTCTCTGAGGAAGTTGAAGATTAGATAGTTACAGTTAAAGTTTAGATAGTTACAGTTTTCCTTGTAAGAATTTTAGAAAAGAAACTCACTAAGAGGTATAAGTATATAAATTTGAAAGACGTTATAAGATAGTACTGTTATTAATATAAGTTAGGGTAGAAAGTGAATCAGGTACATTTTGGACTTACCAAAATAGGATAGATAATGGAATTATTTCCTCTGAATTTGTCAAATGCAAATGGACTAGTCATTGTTTAGGTATTTATTACTTTTATATATTATATGTAATTATTGTACTTTTGTATATAGTTTTTCTTATATTAGTTATAACTTTTTTCCTTTTTTCTTTTTATTAAAACAGAAAGGGGGGGAAGAACCAAAACCTGTTATTTGGTTCCATGGTTAACCATACAGGAATCCTCTTGGGGTTAGGGTGAGCAAATTTGTGTACCATATCCCAGGAATCAATTCTTGTTATGTAAATAAGAGCATTTCTGTGGCATCAGGTTGCAAGTAATTTTGATTAGCTGTACAAATCTACCATTCTGTGGCTGTAGTCGGGTAGAGGGGAAATCCATGTTTTCTTCCTAGGCAATGCTTTTTGGAGTTCAGTAAAAACTAGGACTTGTATATACCTCATCTGCGCTATCACTCTCCTATTGTGGGAGAATCTTTTTGTACACTGTGAAGATGTGTCTCTGCCAAGACGCCTTCTGACTGGTTTAATAAAGAGCTGAATGGGAAAAAAAAAAAAAAGACATCCTCCAGCACTCTTCCATAGCTTTTCCCCAGGAAACAAGAAGGGAATAAATGGGCTGCGGGTTGACCACAATCGTCTCCTTTCTAGAGCATCAAGTGGATGTCCCCACTGAGGAAGCTGAAGGAGCCACTGCCTCATTCAAGATGCTTCCCAGTCATGCCTCCCACCACACCCCTTTGCCTCTTCCCTCAGACCTTAGCACACACAGCTCTCCTGTTACAGTCTCATTGAAACCCAAAGTAGGTGAAGGCCCCCTCTTGAGTGCCTTACCTCTTTCTATTTTCACTGCTGACTTCTTTTGACAAAGTCTCCCTATGTTGCCCAGACTGGCTTTCAACTTCTACGTTCAAGATATCCTCATATCTCACCCTCTTGAGTACCTGGGACTAGAGGATCAAGTCAGCCCCCAACTACCTTGTATGTTTTTGCTGTGGTCCTTGCTGTAATTTTAGTTAATTATTTGCCATAGTGATATGGCTAATATCACTCGTCTTAAGTACCAACTCGATCGGGAGAGGAAACTAGAATGTCTTATTCACTCTCCATCTCTGGCTCGGAGCCCAGAGCCATGGACCTACACATCATTCAATCAATATTCACTGAATGTGTTAGTCAAGACTTTCCAGAAAAGCAAAATCAATAGAGGGTGTGGGTGTATGATCTCAAAGCAAAATATGCAACCCCCAATCAATGACCTAAGCAAATTGATCTGTGTATGTGTTCATCTTCAAGTATGTACACAAAGACTTATGGTAGGCAATTGGCTCCCATGGTTACAGAGCCTGACAAGTCCCAGCACCTGCAGGTGAGTCAGTAAGCTAGTGATGCAGGAGGGTTGATGGTAGAGCACCTGTCTAAGTCAGAAGCCTGACAAGGGCAAGCTGGAGACCCAGGAGGAACCAATGTCAAGTTTGCAGACAGGAAAGGGCTGATGATCCAGGTCAAAATCAGGGAGGCAGGGGGGATTTTCTGTGAATGGAGGAAGGGTCCATTCAGACTGTCATGGGATTGGATGAGGTCCATGCCCTCTGGTGTGGAGAATCTGCCCTATTAAGTCTACTGATTTAAATAAATGCCAATCAACAACATGAAGAATAGCACTCAGGAGGATTATATCATGTTTCTGGCCAGCCAGAGCTACATAGGGAGGCTCTCTGTCTCTCTCTGTCTCTCTCTGTCTCTCTCTCTCTCTCTCTCTCTCTCTCTCTCACACACACACACACACACACACCACATACACACAGAAAGAATAATAGTTGACCAAATATTTGTGCATCCTGTGACCTAGTCAAGAAGACACATCAAATTATATAAATTGAGATAACAATAAATGATTATATAAAAAAAACAAAGCCATGCAGTGGTGGTGCATGCCTTTAATCCCAGCACTCGGGAGGCAGAGCCAGGTGGATCTCTGTGAGTTCAAGGCCAGCCTGGTCTACAGAGCGAGTTCCAGGACAGGAACCAAAGCTACACAGTGAAACCCTGTCTCAAAAACACAAAAAAAAACAAGAAAATAAATTAAAAATAAAAAGGCCAGTGAGATGGCTCAGCAGATAAAGGTACACACATACACATAAACAAATGTTTAAAATTTATTAAGGAAAGACTTGAGGCCAGGTGTGGTGGTGCTCGCCTTTAACCCCAGCACTCAGGAGGCAGAGGCAGTCAGATCTCTTGTGAGTTTGAGGCCAGCCTGGTCCATGGAGGAGTTCTAGAACAGCCAGGGTTGTTACTCAGAGAAACCCTGTCTTGAAAAACCAAAAAGCAAAGGAAAGAAAAGACTTGAAACCTCCCACCACTTGGGCACCGAGGCAGAAGGATTGCAGTGAGTTCAAAGCTAAACTAGGCTTCAAAGGGAGGCCCTATCACAAAAAGAAGAAGGAGAAGATGGAGGGGGAGGAGGGGGAGGAGGGAGAGGAGGAGGAAAACAAAGTAATGCCTGGACCGCAGAGATACTGAGTGAGTACCATCTCACAGCAGCTGCTAAGATGCCACATGCTCCCTGGGTTGTGTGTTTTTGAGGTTTCTAGCCCTCACGATGGTTGCTCTCCTACCCTGGGGTCGGGAGCCACTGGAAGAGACAGCTCAATCCTGTCCACGTGGTCAGGAGCTACAGCTCTCCCTCTGCCTTCCCTCAACCTCAAACACCACACACACACACACACACACACACACACACACACACACTCACACACACACACACATATACACACATACACACTCACACATACACATACACACACATACACACACTCACACACATATACACACACACTCACACATACACATACACACACACTCACACACACACATACATACACCACACATACTCACACACACACACACACACACACACCACACATACACACACACATACTCACACATACACATACACACACCACACATACTCACACACACATACTCACACATACACACACACATACACACACACACACACACACACACACACACACACACACACACCCCTCCCCACATAGAAGCGGCCCTTTGTATTCCCTGCTCTATTCCCGCAGTTCCCAAGGCCTAGCCAGGGAACACTGCCTGAGACAGCCACTAGCCTATTCATTGCCTAGTCACAGGAACAGACCCCTGGAACTCAAGCAAGTCAACACACACTAGACACCTTCAGGTCACCAGCCCCTTATGTGGGCCCCAGAACATCCGAATGCTGGCTGAGACCCACCCTAGACCCAGTCTGCACAAGGATAGACTCGGTTAACATTTTCTGCTCTCCCTAAGTGCTTCTGGGGAACACGTTCTTCTTTAGGTTGTCAGCCTCTGCCTGTCCTATCACCTTTCACTTTTATTTTATTAACTTCTGCTTGAACTTTTCATGGATATTTATTTTCTTCAACCCTAATATAGAAACCAGTGGAAACATTCAAATTCCTCAAATTCTAATAGAATTGTGTTTACTTTAGTCTTCCATTTTTGTTTGTTGTCTTGGTGTCGCTGGGGAGTATTTATTTTGTTTGTTTTTGCTATTATTGCTTGTCATTTTATCAAGACACAGCTGCAGGTAGCTCAGGCTGACCTAAAACTCCCTATGTATAATCAAGCTAATCTGGAACACTCGATCCTCCTGCCTCAGACTCCTGAACATTAGGACTACAGGCATGTGCTAAACGTCTGGTTCTGTTTTCTGAAATGCAGACTGGCCTCAAACTCACAGCAATTCTTCTGCCTCAGGTTCCAGATTGTTGGGATTATAGGTGTAAGTCACTTTATCCAGATACTTGTTGCAAATTATTCCTCCCAAACTTGGTCAGTGTGTATGGATATATAAGCACATACATGTATACCTACCTATACACACAAATATGTGCACAAAATATTCAGGACAGAGATATTTTAATACATTTATGTGTTTATTATTTGGGTGAGGTGCTAAAGTGTGGAGGTCAAAGGACAACTTGTGAGCGTTGGTCCTCTCCTTCCAATACTTGGGTTCAGAGATCCACCTCAGGTCATTGGGCTTGGCGGCAAGTCCCTTTACCCACAAAACCATCTCTCAGCCCACTATGTTATTCCTCATGATCTTATTCATTAGTCATCCCTATGGATAGAGCAAGCGACTTAATACAGGCTTATCAGGTCTATTATTTGGGGGAAAAATGTGGAAACTGACTCGGAGATAGAGAAACGCTTTTGAGTACCACATTTTTTTTACTCATCTACCTGTTGGACGTCCAAGCTTCTTCCTTATTTTGGCAACTGTGGGTGGTGCAGCAAAACCAAGCACCTAGTGGGCAGCCCAAGACTGGCCCAGCTTTCCTATCTCAAATTAGAAGCAAGCTAGCAAGAAACCTTGGACTTCTTCATCCTCACTGCTCTCCCATCAACCCAGTAGTGATGATATCATCCTGAATGCCATTGGCTACCAAGACAGCCTGATGGGTTTACTCCACATGATCCCTGTGTTGGTTTTAATAAGCAGCGCTGTTACTGTGCTACATTTGTTCAACCCTTTGAAACTGTGTTACTTTGCCTGTCTAAAACATCCAATTGGTCTAATAAAGAGCTGGGTGGCCAATAGCAAGGCAGGAGAAAGGATAGGCAGGCAGAGAGAGTAAAAAGGAGGAGAAATCAGGGAGGAGAAGAAGAAAGATCAAGGAATGACAAGAGAAGGAGCTAGAAAAGAAAGGGCCACCCAGCCAGTCATGGAGTAAGAGTGAAAGAGAGATATACAAAAATAAGAAATGGAAAAAGCCCAGAGGCAAAAGATAGAAAGGATAATTTAAGTTGAGAAAAGCTGTCTAGAAATAAGCCAAGCTAGGGCCAGACATTTATAATTAAGAATAAGCTTCTGTGTGTGATTTATTTATTTATTTATTTATTTGAGAGCTGGGTGGTGGGCCCCCAAAGAACAAAGAGCCAAAGAGCAAAGCGTAAAAGAGGTAATAAAACAACCAACTACAAGGAAAGCCAGAAGAAAAGGGGGGCGGGGAGAAGTGAAAGAAAGAAGAAAGAAAGAGAGGCTAGCAATTTCTGGTTCTCTGAGATATGAGTGCAATAGTCTAGTCAGCAGCTTAGGGTTCTTTTGATCTTTCCAATCTACTCCTTCCACACAACCACAGACCCCTTTGCAGAGGCCCCGGTGATGAACCTTCCTAAGATGAACACATTCCTAAAAAGTTATATGTGAACAAGATATTTATAAAACCATTCTTTTCCACTGACTGTCATTGATTTCAGAGGGACTTTATCATCTTAATCTCCCTCCTGGCAACAAGGAGGCACATAGAAAGTGAAGAATTCTATAATTTAATAAAGACTTGTGCTATCTCTATTGTTTTCATCTAGAGAGGCACCTAAAAGTGGCTTTTCCCTAAACCCTCGAGCCAACACGTGCCTCCTCACCACCAGCAGCCTAGTGCCTGGACTGGTCACTCTCTGACCTGCTTCCTCTTCCCCCCCCCTCAGCTGTAGTGAAACGCCATAGGCCAAATGCAACACGGCAGAAATATGTTTCCCCAGAGTTCTGGATGTCCACGCTCAAGATGGCTGCAGGAAGAGATGGAGAGATGGAGTAATGGCTTGGTAGTGAAGAGCCCTGGCTGCTTCTTCCAGAGGACTGAGGTTTGAATCCCAGCACCCACTTGGTAGCTGACACCCACCAATTCTAGTTCCAAGGGATTCAACACTTCTGGCCTCCACAAGCATGAGAAACACACATGGTGATTAGACATAAATGCAGACAAAACACCCAACACACTCAAAATAAAAGTGAATAAATCTTTACAAAATGCAAGATGATAGCTTGGGTCCTGTTCTCTGAGGCATCTCTCCTTCAGCTGTCTTCTCCATATGTCTCTGCATGGTCTTCCCTCTGGACCTGTCTGTATCCAAATTCCTCCTCCCAAGGACATATTAGATGAAGGAGCATGTAGCACAAATTTTAAAGAGTCTTATTAATAAAAAACAAACCCAAGGCCAATTATTGGGGTGAACACTGAAAGATCAGAGACAGAACAAGCCACAGCTCCCTCACCTCACAGTTCCTCAGCTGATCCTGTTTCCTCAGACTGGAAGCCTCTGAGTCCTCATCCAGAATGAATCTCAGCTGAACTGTTGCTCAAAAGCCTAAAAGTTTAACCAGCCCTAGTTCCTGGTCCTCATGCCTGATATACCTTTCTGCTTCTTGCCATCACTTCCTGGGATTAAGGCCTGAGTCACCAAGCCAGGCTGTTTCCAGTGTGGCCTTGAACTCACAGAGATTCAGGTAGATCTCTGCCTCTGGAATGCTAGGATTAAAGGTGTGTGCTATCACTGCCTAATCTCTATGTTTAATATTGTGGCTGTTCTGTTCTCTGACCCCAAATAAGTTTATTAGGCTGCACAATATTTTGGGGAACACAATACCACCACAGGAGCATCATCCATGCTGTTCCCTTTGTCCACTCCTTTAAGGCCTCTCTGAGTACAGTCACATTCTGAGGGATGAGGTTAAAGCTTCCACATGAATTTAGAGGAGGACACAACTCAGTCCATAATACTGACAAAAAATATATTTGGCCAGACATCATGGAACACACCCTCAACCCTAGCACTCTAGAGATAGAGGCAGCCTGATCTTTGTAAGTTCCAGGCCAACCTTGTGTACACAGTGAGTTCCAGGCTAGCCAAGACTACAGAGTAAGACAATAGATTAAATAGATAGATAGATAGATAGATAGATAGATAGATAGATAGATAGATGGATAGATAGATAGATGGATAGATGGATAGATAGAATGTAGGTAGATAGAGAGATGATAGATATATAGGTAGATAGATGGATGGATAGATAGATAGATAGATAGATAGATAGATAGATAAACAGAGGATAGATAGATAGATTGATTGATTGATTGATTGATTGATTGATTGATTGAATAACTTTCTGCCTAAGTAGGAAGAGAAGGGGAAAGGCCATTTTATTGTTCCTAAGTCAAAAGTAAAAAAAATTTACTCAACACAAAGTTAGTTTCTTGGGGTAACTCATCTCTCTTCTCTACTGGAAACTACGTGACAGTGAGTCTCAGCCCTAAGGTTGCTATAGAGTCACCCAGAGCTATGGATAAGGCAGATGGCCAGCTTCACCCTCAGTTTCTGACCCTCTGGGCATGAGATGGGACCTAAGAATTTGCATTTCTAGTGGATCACAGTCGGGGCTGCAGTAAAAATGCAGGTGACATAATGTTCTGTTTTGACTCCTTCACAGTACACCCGGAGTCCAGCATGAAGAAGTACAGTCATTGTCCTTAGGGAGATGAGTCGGTCTCAAACAGCCAAGGACTAGTTTGAGGTTGCATAGCTAATTCGTTAGTGGAAGACCAGGGACAGAAAACCTGATCTGCTGATGGTCTTGTCCCTCTGCATCAGAGAGGAATCTCCCAACGATGACTAGTGTGAGTGATAACTACTCTTCACTGTCCTCTTGACACAGTCTAGAATCCCCTAGCAGAGAGTCCCTATAAGAGACTGTCTAAATCTAGTTGGCCCATGGGCATTTCTGGAAGAAACCGTCTTGATTGCATGCATTGATGTAGGAAGGAAGCGCTTCACCCGCCCACTGTGACCAGCATGTTTTCCAGGGTTTGGGCCCTGCACTGGGTGAGAGTAGGCAGAGTGAGCTGGGTAGTGAGCACCCATGCATTCGTGTCTCTCTGTGGATATCACATGACCAGCTGTTTTATGTCCTACCTGTCATAATGGATGGTAGCCTGGAACCATGAGCTAGAACAGACCCTTTGTCCCACAAGATGCTCTCTCTCTCTCTTTCTCTCTCTCTCTCTCTCTTTCTCTCTCTCTCTCTTGAGCTGAGGACCAATCCCAGGGCCTTGCGCTCGCTTGCTAGATAAGCGCTCTACCACTGAGCTAAATCCCCAACCCCACAAGCTGCTTTTTATTAAGGTATTTTGTGAAAGCCACAGAAATGGGACCCGAGTTAATACTCGCACTAACAACAAAGATCGCTGTTCCCTGCTAGGTGTCCAGGCACGGCTGCTTCTCTTGTGTAATTCGCGGCACTCAATGGTATGGTGTAGATTTTACAGGCGGGAAAACTCAGGCTCAGGTAGGCTAAGAAGCGTCTCCACTGTCACACAACCAAACACACGGCAGAGACAAAACAGGATACGCCTGGTTTTAGAGCCGTGTGCTTAGCCATTCGTACCCTTGAATAAAATTCTCTTCAAGCCCTTTCATCCTGTAGCTCACATATCTGGGTCTAGGGCTTCTGTTGTGACCCACACACAGTAGTGGCACAAAGCTATAAATACAGCTATTCCACAGCAGAAAAAAACTGGATTGTAATTTCTAGGCCAACCTAGTTCAAGTCCAGCATGTGAGCCTGGGTGGTGGTAGCGCACGCCTTTAATCCCAGCACTCCAGAGGCAGATCCAGGCGGATCTCTGTGAGTTCGAGGCCAGCATGGGAAACAAAACAGAAGTAGCTGACCGGTGTGATGGTGGTGATAATGTAGGTAAGTGAGGCGAGTGAGCAGCTGACCCGTCTTCAGAGCCACGAGGCAGCTGGGCTTCCCAGATAAGTGATGTGGATGAGTCAGGGAGGCACCCACAGCCGGGAAACTTGTCTCACCAAACCTGCCAGGTAGGTGAGTCCCACTCCAATTTCAGTGAGCCAAATTTCCTTTGCCGTAAGACCTCTTGTCTAACCATCTTTTTCTTTTCTCTTTCTTTTAGGACAGGGATGTAAACCAGAAAGAATTTATTTCTTCATTATTATTATTATTATTATTACTATTATTATTTATTTATTTGGTTAGCATACAAAGAAATGGGTTCACTGTGACCTTTCCATACACATATATCATTGTTTTATTATTATACCCCACCATGGTCCTCTCCCATTCTTCTTCTCTTCATTGTCCTTTTTCTTTTTCTTTCTTTTTTTTTTTTTAATTTTTCTTTCCTTGTTTTTATGTATAATGGATGTTTTGCCTACACGTATGTCTGTATACCATGTGCCTGTTGCCTGCAGAGGCCAGAAGAGCAAACTGGACTCTTAGGACTAAGGTACAGATGGTTGTAAGCTGCCGTGTGGATGCTGGGAATCAAACCTGTATAATCTGGACAAGCAGCCAGTGCTTGTAACCATGGAGTCATCTCTCCAGCTCAGGCTGCCTTTTCCTGTCAGCCATTTTCCCTTACCAACTATTCCCCGCCCTTTCAAGGCTCCTGAGAAAGTCGGGTTTTGAGGTCCACAGGGAAACTTCACCTGCACCCTTCCCTTCCATCTTTTCCTTCCCCCCAGCACATCCTCCAGAGCTCACAGGACAGTGGTGTAACCTCAAGCTTTGTGCATGACCTTCCAGGTAAACACTAATTTGGTTCCCATGATACCATCCTTTTCAGTCATTGGCCAACTTTGGATTCTCAGAGCCTCCGTGACTCATGTGCACACAGCATTCTCACCTCTCCCTCCTGATGACTGGCTTCACTGGGCACAGATAAAGAGCTGAGAAGGGGAAACATGAGCTCAGACTCTGCTAAGCCTGGAGATGTGCTGGTGACACTCACTGGCCCACCACCTCCTCCAAGCATCTCCAGGACATCAACAAGGAAGGGTTAGCCAGCCCACCGAGCCACACTACCTTTCCATCACAATACCAAGAGGGAATCTGAGGCCCCACTCACTATGACAGTCATGGTTTCTCTTCTACTTACTCAAAAAAGAGTGATCTTATATGCCTGGCAATACAAAAGAGACTACCAACTCTTCCATCCTTCTCTTCAGCACTGTAGTAGTATATATTGCACGTCCTTTTCTGGACAGAAAAACAAAGCCAGTTCCCTGCAGACTGTCCAAGACCAGGGAATCATTCAATGCCCTCCAGTCTAGTAAGCGCTGAATATCTGCTCAGGGCTTTACCTTGTTCTGCAATAAGCGGCTCTGGGCCATGTCTGCATGCAGGAGGAGAGAGAAGGAAGAGTCAAGCTTTCAGGTGATCCATTGCCCTGCTGGTCCTTGTAGCAGACATAGAAGCAGAGGATGAGGGAAGGTCTCAGATGGGTCACTTGAGGGATACCACCTCTGTGCAGGAAGAGCCATAAACTGAGGCAGCAGCAGCTGTCTGTCTACTTCCTAGGAAACCTAGCTTCTCCAAGTTCTTTGTTCCTAAGAAGAAATGCTGTGGAGTAATCCTTTTGTACACTGTGAATATGTACTGCTATCATTGGTTTAATAAAGAGCCAAGTGGCCAATAGCTAGGCAGAAAGAAGTTAGGTGGGACAGCCTGACTGAGAGAATGCTGGGAAGAAGGAGGGCAGAGTCACCAGGAGACTCAGAGTGAGGCAAGATGAACATGCTGTACTGAAAAAGGTACTGAGCCACGTGGTAGAACATAGATGAGAAAAAATATGGGTTGATAAATATAGAGCCAGTTAGAAACAAGCCTAAGCTATCAGCCAAGCATTTATGATTCATAGTAAGTCTCTAGGTGGTTATTTGAGAGTGGGCTGGTGGGACAGAAAACTCTGCCTACAAAGAAAAGTCGGAGGGGGACAGAGCAGGTGCTGGATACCCAGGAGAGAGCAAGATGGGGGCTTGCACACTTTCTGAAATCTCTGCAATATGTTCACTCAGTGTGATCAACACAGATAATCATATATTAAAAACTGAAATGTCTTGAACAAAATAAGAAATCAACTGTTAATTATGAGACCAAAACAAGGCTGCTGCTCTCACTGGGTGGACACTAGAGCTATGTGACCTTGGGCAGCTTCACAGAACATCTATGGGATCATACGTGTTCCTTATGGAGCCATCATGAGAAGTAAATGTCGATACACTTGATGCTCTTAGAACAGTAGCTGGCATATTATTGGATCTCAATAAACTTTATATAAACCACAGAGATGGTCCTAACATCAGAGTTGCCTCGATAAATAGATCAGAAACCGATGATATTGTAAGGAAAAACTACACTTAAGCTTATCATCCCAGCACATGGAGGGTAGAGGCAAGAGGATTAGGAGTTTGAGGTCATCCTCAAATGCAGAACTAGTTCAAGGCCAGCCTGAGCGATGTGAGTTCTTGTCTCAAAACAAAAAACAAAAGTCTTCCCCTTACTGTGCTGCAGCCCTTAGCCCCTGTTTTCCATCCAATGGGACATATTTTCCATGTCTAACAACTTGCATAAGATTACATGAGCTTGAGGCTGAGTCACCATGGCTATCTGCCAGACTTCCGTTATATTGCCATCATGGACATGAGCTATGTACCCATCCTTAAACTGCTCAGGGTCAGCAGAGTGCTGAGCAAGACCAGCCTGCAGGGACCATGGCCACAGGTCCAGGTTGACTTCATGGATAGTGTGAACTGCTCCATAATCCACCACATGAAAGACTTAAGTAGAAGTCCAGTTGCTCAATTTATTGGAGTCATAGCAAGAGGCTTCCAAGACAGAGCTGACCCTGCCGCTGGGTCCTGGATCTGCACCACTTGACCCACAAGATTACCTGCAACTGTTAAATTGTTTGTTTTGTATGTTAAGATAAATAAGTACGAAGGTTGAGTCACAGGATGGAGATTATTCTGTGACATGAATTAACAGTTTAAATAAGGATCTAAATTGGGGCAGCATATCTTGAAAATGATGTTTCTCTTGCTTTTATTACCTTGCTGATAATTGGAGTTTGGCACAAAGAAATCCTATTCCTTTTCTTACCAAGTTCACACGTCTTATGTGCCAGTCAATGCAGTGGGTCATGGCCATTTAGGTACTGAAATCTCTTACCTCACAACCCCTCACCTGGAAGCTGACAATACAATGTCCAGTTGTACCCTGCCTCTGTCTTAGATATCCCAAGAACAGAAGCATTCTCACGGGCCAAGGTCAAAATTGAGTATCAGGTGAAATTATCCTTAAACCTGGTGGGCTCTGTGGTAGTTTGAAAGAAAATGGCCCCCAAAGGGAGTGGTACTATTAGGAGGCGTGGCCTTGTTGGAAGAAGTGTGTCACTGTGGGGGTGGGCTTTGAGGTCTCCTATGACCAAGCTACACCCAATGAGGACAGACCTTCTTCTGCTGTCTACAGATCAAGATACAGAACTAAGCTCCTTCTCCAGCACCGTGTCTGCCTGCATGTCACCATGTCCCATCATGATGACAATGGACTGAACCCCTGAAACTGTAAGCCAGCCCAGTTAAGTGTCTTCCTTTCTAAGAGTTGCTGTAGTCACGGTGTCTCTTCACAGCGATAGAAACCCTGACTAAATCAGGCTCCGTCCTTGAATGTGCCTCCCTTACAGTGTCTAAGCACTTTGGACATTAACCAGTGTTGGTGTATGAAGCAGGGGTGGTAGAAGTGGAGAGATGGTACAGTAGTTGATTAAGATTGCTTGCTGAGCAGACATGAGGACCAGAGTTCGGATCCCAGCACCCGTGTAACCAAAACTGCAAGCTTTACCTCAAAAGAATATGAGTTAGTAGAGTTGGAATTCCATCGCTGTCCTCTGCCCTCTAAGCATACAGAGGTGCCTACACAACCCCACTTCTCAACCTGTGGCTGGAGACCCCTTTGGGGTCAAATAACCTTTTCGAAGGAGTCACATATCAGATATCGTACATGTCAGATATTTATGATTCCTAACAGTAGCAAAATTACAGTTATGAAGTAGCAATGAATAATTTTATAATTGGAGGAGGGGTCACCACAACATAAGGAACTCTATTAAAGGGTCACAGCGTTAGGAAGGTTGAGAATCACTGCTCTATACGTGCACATATATCCCGCCTATACTTCCTGCCTGGCTACTGGCCAATCAGCGTTTTATTAAACCCGTGTACAAAAGGATTATCCCACAGCAATGCCCTCAGCACACACTTCCACTTATGAGAAACAGAGGTTTAGACCTAAAACCTATCCCAAGTGACCACCCAGAGCCCGGCAGAGGAAAGGCTCCAATTC
The DNA here is from genome assembly GCF_903995425.1 of Onychomys torridus. Lineage (NCBI taxonomy): Eukaryota > Metazoa > Chordata > Mammalia > Rodentia > Cricetidae > Onychomys > Onychomys torridus. The sequence continues at coordinate 15,972,366 of NC_050462.1, read as the reverse complement.
AAGTGAGGCTGGTTCCCCAGCCTGAGCGCTGAAGGAGCCTACAGTGACCTTCATTCAGGCTTGTGGCAGAAGGAAGAAACACAGGGTGAAGCCCAATGCCAAGGCCAACACCCACACTGCCATCCCTCAACTTTGCCCTCTGGGATAGCCAATCCCAAGGCAGCCTGGGGTGGAAGGTGGTGCCTTTTGGTTGGAATAGCAACCGAAATGGGTCAAACAAACTCATCTGGGGCTGGGACTGGGTTGTTTATTACTACCCCGGATGCTAATGGCAACTGCATGGTGATTGGGAGCTCCCAGCTCCCTAAGCAAACAGTCTCAGGTCACCCTAGATTCAAAGGGCAGTGCAGGGCTGGCCTGCACGCATGGCTGAACTAAGGCCGCTGAGACCAGCCTTGAATTTGTTATGTAGCCAAGGGCAACCTTGAACTTCTGATCCTCCCAAGTGCTGAGATCACAAAGTTGTGCCTATTATGATAACTATTCAATAAGATGACTATCAAACCCAAGCCAGGCATGGTGATATACACCTGCCATCCAAGCACTCTGGTGGTAGAGACAGGAGGACCAGGAATTCAAGGCCAGCCTGGGCTACAGGAGACCCTGTCTTTAAAACAAGTAACACACACATATATGTGTAGACAGAGACCAACTTAAAACCCAAGAAAAAGTCATCAGGCCTATTTCTGTTTTGTCTTACCATTAAATATTTCATCTGTTATCGTTCTTGAAAAAAGTATGTTATTTCTGCATTTTTATATGCTTTGATAAATACTTTATTACAACTTCAATAATAGATGAACCTTGGTTAAAAGAAGAAAAAGGGCCGGGCGGTGGTGGTGGTGGCGCACGCCTTTAATCCCAGCACTCGGGAGGCAGAGCCAGGTGGATCTCTGTGAGTTCGAGGCCAGCCTGGTCTACAGAGTGAGTTCCAGGAAAGGCGCAAAGCTACACAGAGAAACCCTGTCTCAAAAGAAGAAGAAGAAGAAGAAGAAGAAGAAGAAGAAGAAGAAGAAGAAGAAGAAGAAGAAGAAGAAGAAGAATTCACTGAAAGCCAGCACTCATTCAGGAGATTCTAGAGGATTCCAGGCCAACCTGGGCTGCATGGGGAGTTCTAGGCCTGCTTGGTACAGAGTGAGACTCTGTCACAAAAGGACAAAATGATTCAAGCAATCCATGAAAAACCAGCCTCACTTGAACAGACAGAGGTGAGGCAAGGCCCTTCGAAGAGAAATGGATGCTCTGAGTCTGCCTTTCCTTTTCTTTAGATTCATTCATCCGAAGTAGCTGAGAACAAGGAGCTAATCTTATGTATGACCCAACCTCGGCTCAAAAGTATGTCTTCTCAAAAGTATGTCTTCTCTTAAACAAATCTTCCCCTGCGGCAGATAGTTAACTTCTGTTCCTCAAAGCCTGATTGATGGTTGATCCACCCAGAGCTCAGAGCGGCTCAGCCAGTGCCTGTTCGCCTGGATTTGGTTGTTCCATTGTGTTCTTGTCAGAGCACAGAACCGAGTGGTCTTTAAAGTGCTGGGCACACAGGCTGCCCTCAGTCACGTGGCTGTGTCACCGCGTGTCACCGAGCACAGCCTTTTTACAAGGTATAGGACGCATTTGTCTCCAGGAGCCGAGCAGGTGACACAGACTGCTGAATTTAAGACACAGGCTTATTTCAAAGCCTGACCCGTTGGCGTGCGCCCACCAACAAAGCATTTCCATTCACTGAAACAATACTTTCCTGGCCAAATAAAACAGCCTATCCACAGGATCTGGCCATAAAGCGCCGCCACCAGAACCAACCCAGTATGCTTCTCAGCTGACACTCCGGCAGTTCTCAGAAGAGAGCACTGTTCATTTCACAGGCACCTGACAGAGAAAAGAAAAAAAACAAAAAACAAAAAAACGGAAGCTCAGTTATAGTGAGGTGTCCGCAGCGAGCAGTTTGGAGGATATGAACCTGTACTTCTTTTTTTTTTTTTTGGTTTTGGTTTTTCTGTGTAGCTTTGCTCCTTTCCTGGAACTCGCTTTGGAGACCAGGCTGGCCTCGAACTCACAGAGATCTGTCTGGCTCTGCCTCTTGAGTGCTGGGATTAAAGGCCTGCGCCACCACCGCCCGGCTGCCTTCCGGGATTCCCATTTCCCCTAACACCGCAGACCACTGCGCTGGATTTGGGGCTTTGTTTTTGTTTTTCCTATCCTCCTAGTTTTTTTCTCAGGGGTGGGGAGGGTAGGGGGGTTAAACCTGAGCCAGGCATGGAGGAACACACACACCCATTGTTCCAGTTAGCCAGAAGACCGAGATGAGAGATTGTAGCCCTAGAATTTAGAATCTGGACGGCAGGGTGTTGGAGGGTAAGGGGTTAAATCAAAGTAGGCTGACATTCCAGCAACAGTGGGGGGTCAAAGTCCTCTTAGAATACTCTGGACCAGTGTCCTTGGCAGCAAAGCCTTCTCTGCCAACACAGGCACACGTTTCCCCTGAGCCTCTGGCATGGCAGAGAGGTACAGGGCAGCATGCCAAGGAAGGATTCTGCACCTCAACAGCAGTGAGGAAGCTGGCTCCCAAATTGGTGTGAAGGGTCTCCAAAGGAACCTGATTTTATTGAGAGGAAAATATACACACACATACACACACACACACACACACACACACACACACACACACACACAGAATCTTAGCAACTGAGTAAACAAGCCTCTAACTCAGGTAGACTGGGTGTTGCCCCATAGGCATAAAACAAGAGCTACCCTGTGGAACTGGAGATTTTCTAAATAGTCACATTAGAAAAGAAAAAGGAAACAGAAGAAATTAATCTGGATGATACATTTTATTTAAATGAATAAATTCAAGATTTTTTTTTCAACATGTCATTGTTACCAAAGAAGTTGAGGTTCACTCTTTTGAGGTCTTAGTCCCATTAATAAAATAATTCAAAAAATGGACTCAGAAGGAAGCCTGAGAACAATTTTACTAACACTTGAGAGAAAAACAACAGGACAGGCAAGCTAAAACTCCCCAGTAGTTGCCAGGAGACTCAGGGGTCAGAGAAACAGCCAGAAGGCCCAGAGAGTTGAGGGAAACATGCCCAGGAGTGCCAAGCTGTGGACCTGACTTTAGGGGACACTCAATTCCAGATTCTACTATCCCAGGGCAAAGGACTACACCAGGACTCACAACCAGAAAGAGAGGGACATCGTGTTAAGAAAGGAAAAACAGCCAGCCGTGGTGGCGCACGCCTTAAATCCTAGCAGTAGGGAGGCAGAGACAGGTGGATCTCTGAGTTCGAGGCCAGCCTGGTCTACAGAGTGAGATCCAGGACAGGCCCCAAAACTACACAGAGAAACCCTGTCTCAAAAAACGAAAAAAAAAAATGGAGGAGGAGGAGGAGGAGGAGGAGGAGGAGGAGGAGGAGGAGGAGGAGGAGGAAAAACAGCCAGGCGGTGGTGGCACATGCCTGTAAACCCAACCAGCAGGAGACGGAGGTAGGCAGGTGATCTCTGCGAGTTTGAGGCCAGCCTGCTCTAAAAAGTGAGTTCCAGGACAGCACAGAGAAACCCTGTCTCAGGGGTGGAGGTGGGGAGGAAAAACATGCCCAAGAATTAGAATGAGCTAATGAGCTGAGGAAAGGCCCCAAAAGTTCTGAGTCATGTGGTCCATGACCCTTTAGAGGACATTTGCATAATGCCCTCCCCTCTCCAGTTTGTATAATGAAGGATTCTCAGGAAAGGATTCCAGTCTTCCTGTGCCAGCTCACTTTCTCCATGTGTTAATGTTGATGTTTCAATCCACTTTCCCAGGCTTCTGCTACATAATCAATTTATAGTATGGTACTGCGGGCCGAGGAGGATGTAGCTCGGCTGGTATCATCGTCTGCCTCGAAGCAGAAAGCCCTGGGTGTGCCTAAAGTGGGTGTGATAGGACGTATTTATAATCCCAGCCCTTGGGAGGTGGCAGCAAGAGGCTCAGTGGTTCAAGATCATCCTCAGCTACATGTCAGGTTCGGGGCCAGCCTGATCTCACGGGACCCTGTTTCAAATAAATAACTGCTATCAATCTTACTTATTTTCCCCCTCACAGTCTCTGAACTTTGCTGTTCATTTTACGATTCCAGCTCATCTCATTCACAGTAGCCACATTTCAATTGCTCAAGACCCACATGCCGCTAAGGACTTCCAGCTTGGGGCCACGCAGATCTAAGCCAAAGAAACTCCCCAAAGCCCATATTTCTTGTGGAGTAGAAGTGAGCAACTCGGAACTCTTTAAGGCCACAGGGAACTCTCATTTCCAATGCTGCCCATCCTATGTCAAGACTTTGGTGCTAACTCTAAGCCCTCTGCCATCGGGGTTCAGAGTCCCCTGGTGTCCCTTCACGGCCAGTGGCTCTGCAAATCCAATCAGAGGCCATTGTGTTGGGCTCCGTTTTTGCCTTTGGAGAATGCAGCCCTCAGCATGTCCTCTTTCAAGCATGGACTGTTCTGGGGCTGTCTTCAATGCTGCCATGACCAGCAAGTGATTAGAGTGATATTTTTTATGTGCCTGAGTTCACAGAGCAAATTACATAGTGTGAGTGGGCATGGTGATTAGTGGCTGTGTGTGACGACCAGAATCGCTGTATTTGCATGTTTCTGAATAATGCGATTCTTATCTCCATTATATGGCAATGGGGTCGAAATCGACAGCATTATTAACTGTTTCACAGTGAACACAATTATCTATTCTGTTTTTTTTTCTTTGTGTCTCTTTTGTTCTCTCTCTCTCTCTCTCTCTCTCTCTCTCTCTCTTTCTCTCTCTCCCTCCCCCCCCTCCATCTCTCTCTTAAACCAAAAGCCACTTCATTTAGCAGCCCCCAATAGCTCTTCCAGACAGAAGTTTCCCGTGGGAAGATATTTCTAAACCTTATCAATTATCCATACGTATCCCAATCTAACTTGTTTCATAGAAAAAGAAGCTGCAATTGTGAACAGGAGAGATTTACGAAAGGTTACAGACAGAGAAGAAAGCTGGCGGGGTGGGGGGGGGGGGGGTGGTAGATAGGGGGGGTAGAGGGCTTACTCCACATGCTTAAGTCCCTAGATTGATTCTCTCACCTAGAAAAAAAAAAACTAAAGAAAATAAAATGAGGCAGGTCGGGCGCTGACAAAGACCTGTTCTCTCTCCCATTCTCAGCCTCTGGTGTTGCTGAGTCTTCAGAACAATGGGATCCCATATTCTGCTTTAATTACATGTTGTGCATTTTGGTCACGCATCCTTTCTTTTCCTGCTGAAAAGATGAAGAAATTGGGTAAAATTATCATCTGACTCCCCCAACACAAAGGCCTTTTCAGTCGACTAAAGAAGACGCTAACTAGACACTGACCGGACAAACATCAATTTCTGCAGCCATGACGTGAATGTACAGAGCGCTCGTTACACTGATGGTGGGTTATAAAGCAGAACCAGGAAAGCTGTGATTAAGTGCTCACATGGCTGCTCCCTCAGCAACGAGGCTTTTACCCGTCAGCCGTGCGGTGGTGGCCGTTTTGATAGCAAGGGCCAGAGCAAAGTAAACAAATGTCCACAAAGACCCTTTTCAAAAAGACATCCAAAAATGAATCCCAGCAAATCCTTCCCTTAGAAATGTTGCTTAGTTAGGGGGGGGGGGTGGGGAATCACTTCAATTAAATTCTAACGCGTGGGTGCTATGGTGACGGGAGAAGCAGCCACAGGGGTGCACAGGTTAACTGCCTCTGCGCAAAGAAAAGAGGAAACCTAGGGTTTGCTATGAACATGATGATGGGCATCGCTTACCATACGAGGGAGTTAAACACATCCATGAGCAGCTGTAAGAATGACTACAATTGGTAAATATGGGAGTGGAGTATTATTATGTAATGTGTAATGCGTAATACATATATATATATGCGAAGTGCTAATGACATACCTTACCACATGCCTTAAGATAGCTAGAAGGATCTATTATGTCTTCATCAATAATCAAAGGTCTTGTTCTGGGACTAGAAGTCATAAAGCAGACGATATTGGGCCATACTCAGCAGTGGGTGAAAGATGATGAAATACTTCAGGTCTGCACACCAACACTCCAACCTTCCCCTGAGCCCACAGACCGCATTAATTCTCCTTGGTAGTGTCACAACATGCAGACACGCACTGTCTTCCCTCGCCTGTGCATTCCGTATAAACATGCGGTACCTGCATTTGTGAGGATGTGGAGGCTCCAACAGGGCTGATATCACCCATTTATCGGCTCAAAGGAACCTTCAGAGAGAGCTCTTGCAAGGAGGGAGACACCATCCTTGCTGCGTGACTTCCAGCAGAGAAGAGGATATCGCCACCGTCCCATAATTTACCTGTAGACTACAACACGGGACTAGCTGATTTAGCTAGTGCCGTTGAGAAAAGTGTAAGATGCTGAGGTATGGAGCAAATAGCAGGAGACGAGCGCGACGAGATGATGCCTCCAAGGGGGTGAGATCAAGGAAATCTTGATATTAAGAGTTCAGGCCCCGGTACAGTGGCTTTGATCCCAGCACTCAGGGGGCAGAGACAGGTAGATCTCTATGAGTTGGAAGCCAGCCTGGTCTACCTAGTAAATTGTAGGTCAGCCAGGGATACACAGAGAGACCCCCCCCCATATTAAAATAAATAAATAAATAATAAATAAACAAAAGTTCTCAGGGGAGGGACTCTGAGGCAACTGGAAGGGCAAGAGGAAAGGCCTCAGGGTAGGAACAAGTGACCGTGGCTGGAGCCAGTGAGCCAGAGGAGAGGGAGCCAAGTAAATGCCCTGGGGCTCAATCATGTGCTTGGCACATGATCAATACTCAGTAAACCTTTGCTGAATGAACAAACCAACAGGCACATGGGCACATGTCAGCTGGAACGGCAGTAATTTTGCCCCCTTTTTGCAAGAGTGCAGATGACCAGGGCACAAAAATAGAGAATGGTGTCAGGTGAGTAAGATCGGGCATTCTCTAGGAACAGTTGAAAATGAAAAGTGAGTCAGGCCTGGCTGTAAAGATTGTAATCCCAGCTACTCAGGAGGCTGAGGCAGTCTGGGCGATCCAGGGAGACCCACATCTCACAATAAAAAGCACAAAAAGGTCCAGGGACATAGCTCAGTGGTGAGGGGGATTATCTAGCGCGCACAGGACCCTGGGTTCAATCGCCAGTTCCCACCCTGTGAAAACTGAAACATTCAAGGGAATCTGTAATAACCCCAAATTACTGCCAAGGAGCATTGAAGCCAAAGAGCTGAGTGCAGGCTGACGTCATGTGGGGCAGGTTCCAAGAAGGCAGGACAGATGTAAAGTAGACTTTGAATCGCACACAAGAATGTGGTAGGTAGAACAAACAGAGAACAGCGAGCTCTCCAAGGCAATCAGCCTGCATCACTGTACTCCAACGGAGCGACATTGATTTCTGGACATTATGTAAATCATTCCGTGCTGGCCTGCCCAGGCAAGGGGGAGAATCGATCCCGTACATAAAACACAGAACCTGGGTTCCAATGTTTTTATTTGAGGTTGCCCCTTTGAAACTCACAAGCCTCCCCTTGAGTGGAGATTTGCCCATCTTAGCTTATTTTATAGTGAGATTGGGGAGAGCCCCCCCGCCCCCCACATCTATAAGGGTCTTCTCATTCTCTATCATTCTCTCACATTCTAGAATCACACCCGCCTGCTGTTCTCACTGGACTGGCTTCCTTCCTTTTCAGCACCACGTTCATTAAACCCTTGCAGCTCTCCGGAAGCATCCAACTGCCTAGTAGAAGGTCTGTAAGATGTGAGTCATGGTTCCACCACCCACCCGAGGGAGGCCCAGCCAGAGGATAGGTGTCATCCATCACTCACGATCCTTTCTTCTCGTTACACCACCCAGGATCTAAGCAATGAAATTTAGTCACCTCTAACTCTCAAATGAGCCTCTCCTTCCTCTGTAGCCTGTTTACCCCCATGCCTTTTTCTTCCCTGAAGTTAATTAAGTAATAGCACAGCTTATTTATTTTCTTTCCTGTTCTGTTTTTTCAAATGGTGCTGGGAGTTGAACCCAGAGCCTGCCATATTCTACTGAGCTCTCCCCACAGACTACACCCAGGTTTTTTTGGTTTTGATTTTTTTCTTTAAACATCCTTCTGGGAATCTTTCTGATCTGTTGGCCTACTTTTCCACAGCTCCCAAACACCCTGAATTTTTTTTAAGGTTATGAACAGATACCCCCAACCTAAACATGTCAGAAGTCTCCGTTCCTTTTTTTACAGTTCCTGCTATTGAGAATGCCCTTGCCCAACCCTGTATCTACATGTATTCTTTTTTTTCCCCTTTAGGTAGTATACTTTTTAGGGTTTTTTTTTGTTTGTCATTATTATTAATATTAATAATTAGTGTTATTTGTGTGTGTGTGTGTGTGTGTTTGTGTGTGTGTGTGTGTGTGTTTGTTCAGGTTTGCGTCCAGACACACACATGTCATGGCACATGTTGATATCAGACAACTTTTGGAGATTTTTCTCCTTCCACTATGGGATCCAGAAACTGAATTCCAATCCTCACACTCATACAGTAAGTGCTTGTACCCATGAAACCATATCCCTCTTTCTTTAGATATAACCTTACTGTGTAGCCCAGGCTGGTGTCAAAGATGTGATGATCTTCCTCTCTCCCTGAGGTTGTATGGACTCCTGTGATTCACCACCCAGACTCAGCTCAAGCGGAGCACAGTGATGTCAATCCTTGCACTTGGGAGTTCAACTGGGCATTATGGTTTGCAGATGTGCAATCTAGCATGTGGGAGTCCAGTTGGCATCCTGATTAGCTGTAATCTTAGTACTGCCAAGGCTGAGAAGCAAGTTCAAGGCTAGCATGGGCTACAGAATGAGATTCTGACTCACTATCTCCCTTTCCCCACCCAAAAAGGACAAGAAAAAGAAAACAAATATCACCAATTCTGTAAAATTTCCTCTGATTTCTGAATAAAATAGGATGGTTTTTCCCTGTACAGATCCCATAACATCTCAAATAAAACTCCATTTTACCATTTATTATCTAGCTGTAATTGTAGTAGTTACATTGATTGGCCTTACCTCTCATGGACCACACTCGAGCCAGATTCCTATCCCCTCTTTGGTTTTTGTTTGTCTGTTTTGAGATGGGATCTCTCTGTGTAGTCCCCCAGACTGGCCTGAAATTCACAGAGATTCCTACACCAGCCCCCCTAACGGTTAGAGTTATAGATGCACACCACCATGGCTGGTTTCTGTCCCATTCTTTTTTTGTTTTGTTTTGTTTTGTTTTGTTTTTCAAGACAGGGTTTCTCTGTGTAGCTTTGAGCCTGTCCTAGATCTCACTCTGTAGACCAGGCTGGCCTCGAACTCACAGAGATCCTCCTGGCTCTGCCTCCGAGTGCTGGGATTAAAGGCATGTGCCACCACCACCCGGCTGGTAACTCAAATCTTACTGCGTCCCATTTCTAATTAAACTTTATTGTGAATCTGTATGTATAGGGAAAACAAAGTACAAACACCACAAGGTGGGATGCTATTTGCAGTTCCCAGCATTCCAATGCCTTGGAGCATCTCCTCGTTGGATAAGGAGTGGCGACTATATTGACAAAGAAATTGAACAGGGGGGGTTTTGTTGTTGTTCTTGTTTTTGTTGTTGATGCTGCTTAGTTGGTTGTCGGGGGGTTGGCTTTGGCTTAGTTTAGGGTTGGGGTAGATTTTGGTTTGTTTGTTTGTTTTGGTTTTAGATTTTGTTAGTTTGGGGTTTGTGGGCTGGTCTTAATACACAGCTCAGGCTAGCCTGTCTCTGTGTTGTCCAGGCCAGCCAGGAACTTTTGACGATCCTCCTGCTTCCGCTTCCCACGCGCTGAGATTACAGGCTGAGCCATCATGTTCCATTTTCATGTGATTGGAACAATGTTACACACATTGCCTCATCTTCACAGCCATCACCGGACCAGGGAGTGACTGCCAGTTTGTCAGGAGAATTAAAAACTGAGGACAAAGAAATCATTAGCCATACCTCCCACCGGAAGTCCCAAATCCCAAGGTTCCTTGGGCCAACGGGATCTCTTGATTGTCAGGACACCGCTGGACCCATGTCTTGAGTTTTTCTTGAGCGTGAGCGATGGCCTTAAGGATAATCTTATCTATGCGTAACTCATCCATCCTGACAGACAAGAAGTTCTGGGTTGGAGAGACATGGAGTTCCCCTAGTTTGTACCAGTGCACCGCTCCATGACTCACCTGTTCACGAGCATCCCCGACACTTGACTCAAAGGACTTGCAGCATAATGACAGACCAGAGGCCATAATACCAAGCACATGACATAAAGCAACTAGACCATATTCTTAGCATCGTTTCAAAATCCAGGATGCCAGGGGTCCCCTCTCCACCCAGCCAAGACATGTTGATCCTTCAGACCTCAGCTAACCCCTTTACACCACAGGAAGGTCGCTTTCTCAGTCGCCTGTCTCCTATCTGCCGCATCCGTGTGCTCACAATAACTGCCATCATCACCTAGGACACATGACATGGTGATTGGTAAATTCTAGATAGAAGGAGGAATGTCCAAAGTGAGTGAACTGAATAAATGCTATCATCATTCCCAGACTGGATACTTTGGGGGAAAAAAATACCCCGATAATTTCTAAAATGTCTTTCAAAAAACGATGCCTTTTTGACATCTCCTCTCCTAACATATTAAAGAGGATCCTGGGACTCTCTGGCTGCCATAAGAGACTCCAAGATCAAGTACTAAAGTCTTCTGAAGTATTGTGTCTTCTCATTTCCAGGTCTGAAGGCAAATGTTATCTATCAGATGGTGCCTAGGATGCTTTGAACAAAAAGAAGTACTCAATACTGCTCTGAGGTCCACTTAACCAGGTACAGGCTAAAACAAGGTCTGGGCACAGTAAAACTTGGGGGCTTTTAACCACCCCATTTCCATATTTAGTAACTCCCCCGTCAGCACTGTTTCCTATGACTCCTGATGGGCTCTGTCAATCTAGCTCAAGATAGCCTTCATAAGGACAAACATGGAAGGAGTCTTCTGTGGTGATGTAGTATCCCCACTATATTGTGCACCCTCATAAAGTTTATCTGAGGATCAGAGGGAAAAGCCAGCCACTATAGTAAACATAGAAGTCAGGCAATGGTAGCACATGCCTTTAATCCTGTCACTTGGCAGGCAGGGATCCATCTGGATCTCTGTGAGTTCAAGACCACCCTGGGAACAGAGCCAGGCATGGTGGTGGTGGTGGTGCACACCTTTAATCCCAGCACTAGTTAACCATTAAGGTCTGGAGTCTGTACAGACAGACAGGAAGTGACAGAGCTGGGCAGAGAGGAAGTGAAATGGCAAAACAGAAAGGCATATAGGCGTGGGTAGACAGGAAGCAGATCTCTTTGGAGACTGAGGTGTTGGTGATGTGAGGTTGGCTGTGGCGTGTCCTATTCCTCTGGTCTCTCGGTTTTTCAGCCCAATATCTGGCTCCGGGTTTTTATTAATAAGACCATTTATCAATTCGTCTTACAGTCTTCCATGGAAAGGTGAAAGTTGGGGAAACACAGCTTGGTATAATGTTCCATTCATTTCTTGTCCTCAAAGAGAGAGGCAAGAAAGTGCACTAGATGACGCCTGAGGTTTGCAATTCTTTATATTCCACGATTCCAACCTATAAGCCATGAAAGAAAGAAAACAAACAAACAAACAAACAAAAAAAAAAAACCTGTTTTCAGTGCTTGAGGACTGAGTCAAGGGACATGAACACACTACCCAAGTCTACTCTCCCACTGAGCTATGGCCCTCACATAAGAGAAAATAAGATTCTTTTGTCTTTTCCTTCCAGTGCATAGCCTGAAGACAGGCCTAGAAAACTAACACTAGAAATGAGTCACAAATATTAGAGCAGTATTAGATCTCAGTGCAAGACACGGGCCAAACCAGGGCTACACAGTGTGCTTAATCAATCAATCAATTAATTAATTAAAAATGTGTATGGTTAGTGGCTGAAAAATTCAATTTATTTTCATTGATTTTTTTTTTTTTTTTGAGACAGGATCTCTGTGCAGCCCAAGCATGCGTCCCACTCAGGAGCCTCCTGTCTCTATGTCTTGAATGCCGGGGTTACAGCCATGAACCCAAATCTCTAGTTTCTTGAGTCCTCTTGAATAGATAGATGGTCCACCCCAGCACTTGCAAAGTAAGGACAAGATGAGAGTTCAAAGTCATTCCTAGCTACATGGTGAATCTGAGGTTAGCTTGGACTTCGTGAGACTCTGCCTCAAAATGAAAATAAAATAATGAACATTAACCCAAATTTTGTTAAAACACACGCTCTCAACCCGACTCTAAATAAATGCTTTCAAGGAATATATAGCCCCGAGATCTCCATTCATGACCTCCTCAGGGTTGAACGAACACACTCCCTTGTCAGGCAAAGAACCCAGAGCCCAGATCATAAATCACACATCACGGCAGCACCTGGCTATCTGGAATCTAAGGCAGAGAAAACTTGACCTGAGGTCCCTCTAACTCATAAGCTATTGGAATATTTCTTCAAGCACTCACCACATCAGCACCTCAGATGGGTAAGAGGTTCCAACTTGCCAAGCAATTCCTGATTGGCCTTGGTGACTGGAGGCTCCTGACAGTCCAGAACTTTCTCTGCCCCTTCCTCCTTCTCTGTCTAGAGGTAGAAATGGGAGGCTGGAGGGCTATTTGTTCCCTGTTAACAAGGAACAAAGAGAGCCCTGACTGCCCCATTAGTCATTGGTCCCTGCCTTCTACTTCCAAGACTGCCTTACCCCTAACTGACTTCTTTTTGATGCTATTTATGAACTGGAACGTGACCCTCCGGGGAGGCAGGCCGAGGGCATGTGGGGGGCATGAATGGGATCTGAAAGCTGCATTTCTGCTCGGGGCTGGCATTTGGGTTCTCAAGGGTATATATGGCAGAGAAAACATGGCATTGGTTGTTATTTAGGGCACAGCTCTCTAGAAAGGAAAATTCTTGAGATAAAGTCACAAATGTAAAGATATGCAGTAGACAAGCTCTGGGCTTCTGTTCCTGGGAAAGATCCACAGCCAGGCTTGCTAATGACTCCAAAAATGGAGGGTTTCTGCTCTTTCTGAATGCTATATATTTTTTTCTATCCAGTTTTGTCTCTTTCTAATATTTTGTGAAAATTACACATTTACAAGGGTTCCCCAACTTTTTTTTTATATGTGTGTTCATGTGTGTGTAGGTCAGGAGACAATCTTCCTTTCTTTCTCTGTCCTTCCTCGGGAGCCATCCACCTTGTTTTTTGAGACAAGGTATCTTAGTCAGGGTTTCTATTGCTGTGAAGAGACACCATGACCACAGCAACTCTTATAAAGAAAACATTTAATGAGGGGCTCGCTTACAGTTTCAGAGGTTCCATTATCATCATGATGGGGAGTATGGTGGCATGCAGTTAGATGGGGTGCTGGGGGAGTAGCTGAGCACTCCACATCTTGTAGGCAACAGGAAGCCGACTGAGACACTGGGCAGTGTCCTGAGCATAGGAAACTTCAAAGCCTGCCCCACAGTGACACACTTCCTCCAACAAGGCCACACCTCCAAGTAGTGCCACTCCCGTTGGGAGCCATTTTCTTTGTAACCACCACACAGGGTTTCCCATTGTCCCGGGATTTGCCAATGACACTAGACTGGCTGGCCAATGAGTCCCAGGGATCCATCTGGCTCAACTTTCCCAGTGCTGGGATTACAAGCCTATGCCTGTTTCCTTTCATGACCTGGATTCTGAGAATTAGATTCAGATTCTCATGTTTGTGCAGCAAGAATTTTCCTGGCTGAGCTACCTCCCCATATCCCTTCCCTCCTTTCCAGACAAAGTTCTCAAGTAGCACAGGCTGGCTTTGAACTTTCTCCATAGCCAGAGATGGCTGTGAATGCCTGATCCTCCCACCCAATCATCTCCAGTTCGAAAACATAAGGACCCAAGGACCCGAGTTCGAATCCCCAGCACCCATGTAAAAAGCCGGGTGTGATCATGTGCACCTTTAACTCTATTCCTGTAAGGGGAGTTGTAGCAAGAATCTTAAATGGTCTTATTAATAAAGTCAAACCCGAGGCCAGTTATTTGGGTGAATTCTGGAAGATCAGAGACACAGAACAAGCCACAGCTACCTCACCTGGCCAGTTCCTCAGCTGGTCTTGTTTCCTCAGACTGGATGCCTCTGAGTCCTCATCCAGAATGGATCTCATCTGAACTGTGCTGCTCCAAAGCCTGAATGCTAAACCAGCCAAATGCTTAACTAACTTAGTTCCTGGTCCTCAGGCCTTCGGGAGTGGAGACAGGAGGCTTGCTGGCAGCAAACCTGGTTTCAGGTTCAGTGAGAGACCCTGCCTCAAAGGGGAAAAGGTAGAGAGTGTAAAGCAAGACACTAAGGTTGGATTGGGTGATTCAAGAACTCCATCTGCAGAGTGCTTACCCAGGAAGCGCCCACAGTCACACCCTCCTCCCAGCCTCCTCTCCTAAAGCTGGAGCCCTTGCCCAGTTCTGGCCTCACCTCCATCTTGCCAAATGAATCTGACCAATCACGAGGTGTTTAGATGTCTGTTAGCAATGCCTCACGAACAGACATTTTGACTCTAATGTTGGAATGAAAAGCAGCAACTTTTCTTGGGCAGAGACCTCTCTGAAGGTCTGGTTCGTCCTGGTTCAGTGGGGGTGTCCTGGGGGGGAAACCATCCTGGGGGTGGAGAGCAGAGGGGAGGAGCTGACTGAATTAGTCCCCTCTGGGGGCAGGTGCTTTCCATTACTCACCTCATGTAGTTTTTACAAACACTCTTTGACTTGCTCCTCACTAGCCCCATCTTATAGATGCTACAGGGGAGGATGCTGAGCCCCAAAGATGCTGGACAAGGACATATAGGTCAGTACTAAAGACAGGACATGTGGCCCAGTAGGAACCAGCATTCTTCCCAAGTCACAAAGTCACCTCTGTTGAATTGCCTCAGCTCTGACATCCCTTTTCTTTCCCCCACCCCCACCCCCACCAGAAATAAACCTGCTTCCCAAGATGGTTTCAGCCGCTCCGAGAGGATTTGCGGTTTGGTTTCATTATTGGCACCTAGCCAAGCAGAGCCTTGCTAAAAGTGGGAGAGACCCTATAAAAAGCCATTGTGCTGTGCCATGGTCCAGCTGTTCTAGAAAGCTTCCGGTTCTGACCCCCCACACTAGTCTGCTTTCCTCCCTGTTTCCCTGCTAGGAGTTGAAGCATGATTCCCTCAGAGACACTGAAATCCCAGAACTGTGTGGCCTTATTCAGAAGTGAGATCCTGGCCGGGAGGTGGTGGCGCACGCCTTTAATCCCAGCACTAGGGAGGCAGAGGCAGGTGGATCTCTGTGAGTTCGAGGCCAGCCTGATCTACAGAGTGAGTTCCAGGACAGCTAGGGCTACACAGAGAAAGTCTGACTCCAAGAAAAAAAGAAAAAAGAAATGGGGTCCTTAAACTAAGCATGGTGTTACATGTCTGTAATCCTAGCCTTCAGAAGCTGAGGCAGGAGGAAAGCTACAAGTTGGAAGCCAGCCTTGGTCTATATGGGGAAAACCTGTCAATAATAAATAAACAAATCAATAAGTAAATCGAAAAGAGGAAAAGAATAGGCCTCTTGTAAATAATCAAGTTAAAATGCAGTGGTTATGGTTGGCCCTAATCCAAGGGAATGGGGACATCTATCACTAGGGGAAATCTGGACACAGACACAACAGAAGATATGGAGGAGATGCCATCTACAAGTCAAGGATTCCAGAGACTAGAGAGTCTCCCTCCCTGTCCTTAAAAGAAATGACCTCCTGAAGACACCGATGTCCGGCTTCAGCCCGAGAACTGTGAGGCAGTATGTTTCTGCTGAAGACAGCATTCCTCGGCACCTCGGTCCAGGCCCCTCATTGCTCTCCCCACATCTCTCCAGCTCTGGTCTGGTTTCATGACTTGCAGTCTTACATGAATGCTCAGCGATCTTGATCAGACTTTGGTTCCCTGGAGGAGGAAGGAGGGTCTCTCAGGCCCTCTACTTTGAAATTCAATCCCCTAGTCCCCAACAATACAAATTCTGACCCTGGTCCAGCTGCCCAGGAAGAGGGAACCCAGGACCAGGGGAAGGGAGACCAGACAGTGTAAGAATACCCATGTCTCATTTTGTTGAGCTTTTACCCGTCTGTCTTCATCCACTAAGCAGAACTGCAATGTATGGCTACTATGATGTATAGAAAGCTCCTTTTTCACAAAGATGGTTACTGTCTCTAGCTGACCTGTTCTGTGTCCTCTATCATCCATTATCACATGGTCAGGAGCCAACAAAGCCCTTCCCTGAAATGACCAGGAGGATCATAATCTAAAACCGCAAAGCATTCATCAAGTTTTTATCACAAAAATTCTCCAGTGTCGTCTTGACCGAAATCTCTTAGCCATCCTAACTACAGGCAGGAATAAGGCATAAATCATCACTGTTGCCACGAAACATCATATTGATTTAGTATTTAATCATTTATCATCTGAGAGATGCCTGAAGGGGGAGAGTTTTAATGCAGCCTTGTAACACACTATTAGATTTCTACCCTTGGTTCTTTTAAATAGGACAACATACAATTCTAGTTCACCTAACAAAGCAGCATGATTTGATTTGATTTTAGTGTGTTGTCCTAGCTGTCCTGAAACTCACTGTGTAAAACCTCTGCCTCCCAAGTACTGGGATTAAACACAGGGGCCACGTGCCAGGCTTAGGCATTTGGGGGGGGGGGTGGGGCAGGAGGGAGTCTTGCTATGTAACTCAGGCTGGCCTCAAACTTGAGCTCTTCCGGTCTTTGCCTTCCAAATGCTGTTATTACCAATGCGATGACCACACCTGACTTCAGTCAACCAACAGGAATCCAGGACCTGCCAAGTGGCAAGCACCGTTCTGGTGCAGTGGTAAGGACAATAGAGTCCCCATTTTTCTAAACATCGTTGTAGTCAATAACCAAAAATAAAATAAAATTTAGCTGCAGGACAAGGTAAGTATGACCGGGGAAAATACACCTATAATATCCATCTTTTCTGTAGTCAATGCTGTTCACGGACATGAGCCTGTGTCTGTTTCAATGCTGGCATGGAGGTGTTTGACTATTGGTCAAGAGGATGGAAGTGTGCTGGCTAGTTTTATGTCAGCTTGACACAGCTAGAGTCATCTGAAAGAAGGAAACCCCAATTAAGAAAATGACTCCATGAAATCAGCCTGTAAGGCATTTTCTTAATTAGTGATTGATGAGGGAGGGTCCAGCCCACGGTGGGTAGTGCCACCCCTGGGCCAGTGGTTCTGGGTTCTATAAGAAAGCAGGCTGAGCAAGCCAGGGGAAGCAAGCCAGTAAGCAGCACTCCTCCATGGCCTCTGCATCAGCTCCTGCCTCCAGGTCCTGCTCTGTTTGAGTTCCTGTCCTGGCTTCCTTTGATGATGAACAGTTGGTATAGAAGCATAAGGCAAATAAGTCTTTTCCTCCTCAAGCTGTTTTTGCTGTTTATCAGAATAGTAACCCTAAATAAGGCAGATGGGTGGGCGGGTGGATGGATGGGTGATGGATAGGTGGGTGTATGAGTAGATGGGTGGGTAGGTGGCTAGGTAGATGGGTGGGTGGGTCAGTAGATGGGTAGGTAGGTGAGTAGGTAGATGGGTAGATGAATGGGTAAGTATTTATAAGCATGGTTGCACAGGTAGATGTAACTTAATAATTCACTTTATCCCTACGAAATCATGTACATCCTTCAATGAAAAGTCAATGGGGCCATATCTTGGTGCAAACCTGTAATCTCAACGGCTCAAAAAACCAAGGCAGGAGGGCAAAAATTCAACGCCTTCCTGGGAAACTTACTAAGATCCTGTCTCGAAATAAAAGTAGGGTCACAGATGTGCCTCTGAGGCAGAGTACCAGCCTAGCTCAAGCAAGACACGCAGGTCAGGTCGCAGGAGAGGTTAAAAAGAAAGGCCAGGCAGGGTTCACATACACATACACTAGCCTCTACTGTGTGTTAGTGGGTCAAAGTGGGCGTGTCGGAGAGAAGCGGAAACCCGGGGCGATGGGAAGGGTATGGTCAAAATTATGATATTACATGTGTGTATATAACTAAGATAACGGAGACCGCAGGCAGAAGTCTGGGCGTTCCTTACGCTTTTGTGAGAGAGATTAGATGATGTTATGGTTTGTCTTTCCTTGAAACACAACTCATAGGAAATATAACGTGGATTATGTTGTGTGTCTTTGGTGAGACCATCTCAAGTTAATTCCTCAAATATGTATATTGCTGTGCCAAGCCCGGGAAAGGTTCTTTTGTTTGGGGGTTGTCTTAGTTAGGGTTTTATTGTTGTGAAGAGACACCTCAACCAGGCAACTCTTATAAAGGAAAACATTTACTTGGGGCTGGCTTACAGTTCAGAGATTTAGTCCATTATCAGTATGGCAGAAAAGTATGGCAGCCTGCAGGCTGACATGGTGCTGGAGAGAAGCTGAGACTTGTACATCTTGATCCACAGGCAGCAGAAAGCGAACTGTCTAACACACTAGGTGTAGCTTGAACATATATGAGACCTCAAAGCCTGCCCCCATGCTGACACACTTCCTCCAACAAGGACACATCTAATAGAGCCATTGCCTATAGGCCAAGCATTCAAACACATGAGTCCATGGGGGCCATACCCGTTCACACCACCACAGGGGTTTAGCTGTGGATATGTGTTTTGCTCTGTTTCCTTGAGCACCAAGGCTACAACCCATGGCCACGCATGCTAGGCATGTGCTCTACCACTGGGCTTCACCCCCAGCCCTGTTTGGGTTTTGTTATCATTTGTTTTTTTGTTTGGGGTTGTTTGGTTGATTTGTTGGTTGTTTGGTTGGTTGAGGTATTTTTGAGACAGGGTCTCACATAGCCCAGGCTGGCATCAAGCTCACTGTGTAGCTGAGGATAACCAGGAATATTTGGTCCTTTGCTTCGACTTCCCAAGGGCTGGGATTACAGGTGTGTGCTCTGGATCTAGGTTTCCAAGGTGCTGGGGACTGAACCCAGGCCTTTGTGCAAAGCACCCTATTGACTGAGCTACATCTCTAACCTGGCTTGTTTGTTAGTTGGAGGAGGGGGAGTACTCGAGTACATACTTACATGATTAGATGCACTCACCACCTGGAAAGGCCCTGGCTTGTGGAGACCAGAGGTTGATATTGAGGTGTCTTCTTCATCTTTCTCAAATATATATGTGTGTGTATGTGTGTGTATAATATTATATATATATATATATATATATATGTATATATATATATATATATATACACACACACACACACACACACACACACACACATATATATATATATATTGCGATGCACAGGAAAGGTTCTTTCATTGGGGTTTAGCTGTGGTTATGATTTTGCTCTATTTCATGGAGGGCTAAGTCAACAACCCAGGGCCAGTACTCTATCACTGAGTTTCACCCTTTCTTCACCTTATTTTTCTGTTTTGGTTTTTCGAGACAGGGTTTCTCTGTAGCTTTGGAGCCTGTCCTGGAACTCACTCTGTAGCCCAGGTTGGCCTCGAACTCACAGAGATCTGCCTGCATTAAAGGCGTGCACCACCACTGCCTGGCTCCTATTTGTTTTTGAATGACTAAAGCTTTGCCTTGTTAGCTGGGAGTGTTGGTGATCACCCGGGCTAAGGCAAAGGGACTGAGAGTTTTAAGGCCAGTACTCTCTATACACAAGACCCCATCTCAAAAAACCCAGAAGTACATAAATGAATACATAAGTTCAAGTTCAAGGCTATGCCTTTCCCCAAAAGTGACTTCCTGCAGGGCCTTTCCTGTCCATTCTACTTAAGTTTGCCCTCTCTCTTGTCCTCAGCTTAATCCTGTTCCTGGCAGTTACAGCCAATGGTTCTCAACCTGTGGGTCGCGACCCTTTGGGGTTTGCATATCAGATATTTACATTATGATTCATAACAATAGTAAAATGATAGTTAATGAAGTAGCAACAAAATAATTTTATGGTTGGGGATGTCACCACAACATGTTTTAAAGGCTCTCAGTGTTACAAAGGTTGAGAACCACTGAGTTAGACCATTGCACCTGCTACATATTTTACACACTTAGTATTTGTCTCGACCTACAAGAATATCACCATGATGAAGCTGTTCATTTGCTCAGTCAGTCAGTCAGTCAGTTGTTAGGAGCATCCCTGGGGGTCTAGAGTCAGACTTAGCCTGGAATGGAGAACTCCAAGCCTGCCACTGCTCTCTAGAAACTTACCATTGAACTGGGTACGTCAAACGGGCGAAAATACAGAGTAGGCTATAGTTTGTAAACAAAAGTGGGGCAGGACCAAGGAGGTGTGTCCCAGAGGATGTGAAGACCGCAGCCTGTCTCCCCTGAGGGGAAGGCTGTGAGGAAGGGACTGTGTTTAGAGTCAGGCTGGAACTTGATGACGGGATTGGCAGCCGAAACTTTGGCTCCTCTGTAAGCGGCGTATATTCCTGAACAACAACAAAAGCAGCTGGACAGAAATGATTTATTAAGATTCGTCTGGCGGACAAAGAGCAAATACGTCAAACGTATGACGGATGGGAGAGATGAAACTCTGCTCTGAGAGGTCAGCGAGTGGAAGATGGGAGGGACCAAGGAAGGTGATAAATGAGGAGAGCTGAAGATGGCAGTGCCAGGCAGACTTGGCAGAACAGTGACTCGAAGGCATTTTCCAAGGTAGCACATGCCTGTAACCCAGCACTGAAGCAGGAATGTGAGTTCGGGGCTAACCTGGGCTACACAGCAAGACCCTGTTTCGGAAAATAAGCACAAAATGCAATAAGAGGCATTAGCCGCCAACTCCAACTCTCCAATTAAAACATGTAAGACCATCAACCACTGAAAAGGACCTTTGGGGTGTCAGTAAAGGACACCCTAAGGCTTGGCTGCCTGTGTGGAGAGAGAAGTGGAGACACAGAAAATATAGGATATTATTCTGTGTAAAACCAACTCAGTGAGCCAGATAAAGAGAGACGAAAATTGCAGAGAAAATGAGAATTTCTATTTTAGATGAATCCCATATGGGTTAGTCTCTTAATTTACTTAAAGCAGATGGCTGGCCCAGGACAGACTAATTTATTACCATCCTGTCATTTGGAGCCACGATTTCCTGGGGTTCCTAAGCAACTCTAAGGGAAATGTCAGGTTGCAAGAAGTTTCCTGAACAGATCATATGAAGTATGCACATCCCAATGAAAATGTCTCCTTTCCTCAAAATCACAGCTCCTTGACTGTAGCCGCCAGCTCTGCTCTCTTGCTAGAGACAGATGCCTGGTTCTTCCTGTCTGCCAGCAAGCAGTTCTGCGAAGTTCTAGGGAGAAGAGGGACCACAATAAAGGCTGAGGCAGAACGCTGAAGAAAGCTTTACTGCTGGATATTTCATGTTACACACACACACACACACACACACACACACACACAGAGAGAGAGAGAGAGAGAGAGAGAGAGAGAGAGAGAGACCACATACAGAGAGAGATAATGAATGAATTACACACATGCACACACACACACACACACACACACACAGACCACATACAGAGAGAGAGATAATGAATTACACACATTCACACACACAGACACACACACAAACAAACACATACATACACACCACATACAGAGAGAGAGATAATGAATGAATTACACACATACAGACAGACACACACACACCACATACAGAGAGAAAGAGATAATGAATGAATTACACACACACACACACACACACACACACACACACACACACACACACCACAAACAGCGAGAGAGAATGAATGAATCACTATGTGCCAGGCCATGAAAGAATGGTCCCATCCCCTACCTCCAGCCCGTAGGACTCTTAAAGGGTTTAAGTTAGGTGCCACGGACAGTAGGCAGGCTGTTGTGGGTCAGCTCATGGGTCTGTCACAGTGTGAGGAAGCCACCTTTCAGAAACAGGACAGACAGCAAGCGGCAAATGCCAGGATGAGACCATGTTCCCTGTGATGACAGGTAAGTTGACAGCACAGCCTGTGAGGGGCGTATTGACGTAAGGTTAACAGGAAAGGGGAGTGCCGGGTGCAGAGCGGAGGGCTAGCACGGCTTGGATGTAGCGTGAGTCGGCCCCCACGTTTCATGGTCAGGAATCCTGTAGTGATGCTGAATGGTAGCAGAAGTGTTGAGCACCCACTTCAAGAGATGGGGAGCACCCTTGATATCCCAGCCTCCATCCTACAGACCTCCAACATGTCATCTTCACAACACTTAGGAGCTGAGTAGCAGCTGTTATTTCCCCAATTTACAGACGATGAAAGTTCTTTCTAGTATAGAGGCCAAGAAACTGGATCAGCTTAGGAAGAACAGTCGAAACTCAACTCCAAACTTCAAAAGGACTTTAAATCCTGGCTGTCCTTTAGTTTTGTTTGTTTGTTTTGTTTTTACAAGGTCATATACAGATATATCTAGATAGCTGGTCTTCAAACACTTCACAGACCTACAGAATATGGCATTTTAAATGTTTTTGTTGTTGTTGTTGTTGTTGTTGTTGTTGTTTTTGGTTTTTCGAGACAGGGTTTCTCTGTAGCTTTGGAGGCCATCGTGGAACTCGTTCTGTAGACCAGGCTGGCCTCGAACTCACAGAGATCCACCTGCCTCTGCCTCCTGAGTGCTGGGATTACATGCGTGCGCCACCACCGCCGGGCTGTCCATTAGTTCTAAGACCTTCCTCAAGTCTCTAGACCTAAACAAGACTGCTACCATGGAGTGGGTTTTACAAGTCTCTATCAAGTTGTATAAAACTATTTATAACCACATATAGACTCTGCAGTGCTGGGGACTGAGCCTGGGGTCTCACACACACATGTTAGGCAAGTGCTCCCTCCCTGACAGATATCCCCAGCCCCAACTCCAATTTAAGACACAATTACTTATCAAATATTGAAAAATTGTCAGACTGGATTTAATAGAATATTTAAAAAGATAAAAAAAAAATTAAAAAAAAAAGCTGGGCAGTGGTGGCGCACTCCTTTAATCCCAGCACTCGGAGGCAGAGCCAGGAGGATCTCTGTGAGTTCGAGGCCAGCCTGGCCTACAGAGCGAGATCCAGGACAGGCTCCAAAGCTACACAGAGAAACCCTGTCTTGAAAACAAAAAACGAAAAGGTGGAGAGCAATAGAGGAAGAGAGCTGATACCTCCACACATACCCATGTACATGTGCACATAGCTGGACACACACACGCGCGCGTGCGCGCGCGCACAACCTGACTTCAGTGAGTTTATATCTAGTAAAGTATTTCAAAAAAAGAACAGGAAACACTTCCCTGCTTTGCAGATTTCTTTGGACCTCAGAGACAGCCAAGGCCCACAGGTACCCAGGCCTGGGCAAGAGGACTAGATGGGACCAAGGACCTGGGCTGCTCTCCCCTTTGGTCAGAGAAGCTTCTTGGTGCAGTGGCCAGCAGTCGATGCTGAGATATCTAACTGCTAAGTGCTGAGAGTTAGCGCCTGAGTGCTCGGCCCTAAACAGGACATCTCTCTCGACACACCATCCCACTCCGCCCCTATACCGCCACCAAGTCCCAGGGAACATCTCAGAAGAGGAGGCAGAGAGAGATGTCAGAGTGGAGGGTGGGGAGGATGCTATGAAATGCTCACAGCAGCGACGGTCACCTGCACAAGATCCGTTCAGTCAAAAGTCCGGCAAAGATGGGGGACTCTCCGGGCCCTCTCCCTTCCTAAGGAGCTATTGGCTCCTCCTTCACGGAGGAGGGCGAGTATTTTTCGTGTATTTATTCATTTGTGTGTGTGGCCACTGGTGGGTTGTTCATGCTCCTGTGGATGACCCCACACCCACAGACATGTGGACAGCACTATTGGATTAGTGCATTATATATATACATACATATATACAGACAAGTACCATGTATGTATATACACACATATATATACACATCTATACAGAAAAGCACCGTGTGTACACACACACACACACACACACACACACACACACACACACATATGAGGTCATAAAGTTAAGAGGATTTTGTTGGGGTGACGTGAGGGAAGTTGGGGTGGGGTATTGGGGGCAGGTGGATATAATCATGTTTCATTGTATACATGTACAAATTTCTCAAGAATAAAGAAAAATTAAAATAAAAAAATAAAATAAAAAAGCAATAATTAACATTGGCCTGGAAACATTGTTGTAAGGGCTGAGGTGTGGTGTGTATCAAGATGCCTAACCCAGACTGATGAGGCAACACACACTTGAGAAGTAAGTGTGCCCAATGCACGCTTGTAAACCCAGCACTTGTGAAGCCGAGGCAGAAAAATTTGCACAAATGTGGGGCCAGCCTGGGCTATCTACATATTGAACAACAGGCTCGCCAGCGCTACACAATAAGATCCTGTCTCCAAACGAAAAGTCTAACTCAAGAAGTAGAGTCTATAATAAAATAAAATTTTCCTCTATTTCCTACACACACCTCTATCATCATTCACCCAACTCTCCTTTTTCATCCTTTTAAACATTTTTTTATTTATTCTTTGACAATTTTACACATATGTACAATGTATCTTGATCATATCCCCCTCAACACCTGCCCCCAGATTCCTCAGCACATGCCTGGCCTCCTGCCTCCCCGCCCTGCGTGTCTGCTTTTATATAACCCTAATGAGTCCAACTCTGACTCTTCCTACTTGACTTGGGGTGAAGGGTAGAAGGAGACAGTGTCCCCTGTAGCCCAGGCTAGTCTCAAACTCACTCCATGGCCGACGCTGACCCTGAACTCCTGGTTGTCCTGCCCTTCACTCCCTGAGAGCTGGAATCACAGCCGGCGCACCATCACACCCAGCTCCTGAGGCTGTTTCTAACCCAAACTACGGCCAGCAAAAGAGCAACCTGCCCTTCCCCCAGCTCCGGTTGAAAATGTGACACCCTAGCACTTGTCTCTCCAAAACAGGCTGAGGAAACAACAAAGCCTGCTGCTTGCAGCCATAAAACCCACTCGTTTTCTCAACAAATATTTGCTCAGCCCCTACTGTGTGCCCTGGAACATTTTCTTCCCTGTGGAGCCTAGGGCCTCCTTTATCTCTCCAGTCCAGCCTTGCCGACCCAACAGGAGTCCAGTTTACCATCTAGTCCCTCTTTTCCAGCCAGACTCTCGCCACGGTTCCCTCTGCCTTTTCTCCTTTCTTTGGAGCTTCATTTCAATGTCCTTAATCCCCTCATTGTTAGCTCCTCTCTCAGAGTCTCTTTGCTGATCTCAGTAAGTCACACACCAGCCTGTGAATAGAGCCAAACGGGGCTGAACTACACAACCTGTTCGCCTGAGCAGATCTAACCGGTGACTGCTCACATTGATCCGAGTCTATGAGGGAGTCAGTGTGGCAATAATAGGCAGTACTTGACATTGAGGTGATGGAAAAGCTGCCGTATTGGTAATGACTGAGGTTAGAGAACTACCATGAGGGACTGGGGATACAGCATAGTCTTTCCCCAGCACTTGTAAGGCCCTGGGTTCAATTGTCAATCACACACACACACACACACACACACACACCCCAAAAACAAAACAAAACACCCCACAGACATACGCCAAAGGAGTAAATGAGGTAGGGTAGGGAGTCACTGGAGAAGGGAAATCCAAAAGAGACAGTGGATGTTTAGTCACCTTGTCTGGATTTGTTCTCATCTAGAAGACACACCTCGAGCACTGTGTCTGTGAGGATGTTTCTAGAGAGGATTAACTAAAGGAGGAAGAACTATCCTGAATGTGGGTAGCAGCACTTCCTTGGACTTGAGTCCCAGACTGATAAAAAAAGGAAAAGAGGAGAAAGCCAGGTAAGTGAACCAGGTGAGAGAGCCAGGCGAGAGAACCAGATGAAAGAGCCAGGTGAGAGGACCAGGTGAGTGAACCAGGTGAGTGAACCAGGTGAGAGGACCAGGTGAGAGAGCCAGGTGAGTGAACCAGGTGAGTGAACCAGGTGAGTGAACCAGGCAAGAGAGCCAGGTGAGTGAACCAGGTGAGAGGACCAGGTGAGAGAACCAGGTGAGCAAGCCAGGTGAGTAAACCAGGTGAGAGAACCTGGTGAGCAAACCAGGTGAGCAAGCCAGGTGAGAGTACCAGGTGAGCAAGCCAAGTGAGCAGCAGCACTCGCCTCTCTGCTTCCTGACGGCTGAAGCGATGTGACCAGGTGACCTGCCACCTCCCAATCCCGCTGCCATGCCTTCTCCACCATGACAGGCTGTACCCTCTACCTGCGAGCCAAATGAAACCTTCCTTCCTTAAACTTTTTGTCACGTTCATGAGAAAAGGAACTAACATGGACTCCAGGGCCAGATACTGAAAAATTAGTCTATCCGGATAGACAGTCATAAGGAAGCATGAAAGAACACTAGGGCCATGGGCAAGAGGAGTGTGGAGCTAAAATCTTTACAGAATGAGGATATGTTGTGGGAGAGAGATCCTATGCACTAGTGGTGTCTATTTGACCTTGGTGGTTAAACTCGGCACGGGGAAATGTTCTGGAAGCCATAATGAGGACGCCCACCTGTTTGCAAGCCCATCATTTAAGGAGTGCGGAAAAGGAAATGCTCCCCTGCCACCACCACCTTCACACACACCACGAAGGAGCCAGTGTTCCTAAGAGAACCAGGTCTCCACCGAGGAAGGATGAAAACAAGAGCATCTGGGGATGTGGTTACTATGGTGATGCTCCTGCTGCCTCTCAACACGGTTTCAGACCTTGGAAAGGTGAAGAGCTGGGCAGATGGTGCAGTGATTAGAAGCACGTGCTGCTCTTGGAAAGGACCTAAGTTCGATTCCCGTATCGGGCCATTCACAATGTCCTGCAACTCCATCTCGACAGGGATCTAATGCCTCTGGCCTCGGAGGGCACCAGTACTCATGTGCACATACCCACACACAGACATACACATAATTAAAAAGTAAAATCTTAGAGAGAAAGAAAGATATTGGGAAAGTGAGATAAGGAATTGGAAAAAGGAAATGTATAAGGCCATGTAGTTGAAAGTTTCTCAGGTCCCACTGGGCTCCGAGGTCCCCATGTTTCTCTGGTCCCACCTGGCCTCAAGGTCCTGCAGCCACTTACAAAATAATCACTCAGAGGCTTCTGTTAATTACCAACTGTATGGCTATGGCAGGCTTCTTGCTAGCTAGCTCTTTCATCTTAAATTAACCCATTTCTATTAATCTATGCATCAACACATGTTCTGTGGCTTCACCTGCGTCCCATCACATGTTGCTCCTTGGATGGAGGTTTGGCGTCTCCCCCAAATCTCCTTTCTCCTTTCACTGTCTCTCTTGGATTTTCCTTCCTGGCTCCATCCTGCCCTGCCATAGGCCAGTGCAGTTTTATTTATCAACCAATCAGAACAATACATATTCACAGTGTACGGAAAGACATTCCACAGCAAGGCCATGTGGGGATCAGAGTCCTCTGTGGAGCAATGACCTTGATGAGAATAAACAAAGACAGGACATGCTGAGATGAGTCCCCAGATCCAGGACAGAGAGCAGTGGTACAGCTGTGGAATGTGAGGTGCTTGGAGGGTTTGAGGTGACTGTAAACTTATAACCTACTGAAAGACCCTTTCACAGTAACAAGGCATTGCACCCCAGAAACACCCACATTTTGGACAATAACTTAGGAATCTGCAGAAGTAGTAGACTTCCAGATCAGACAGGGAGTGTCATTTAAAAAAAAAAAAATGGAGAGGTAATGGAAATCCCTAAAACTATTACCAATACCAGAAAGCAATGGAGACTCCAGGTGTGGTGGTATAGGACTGTAAACCTGGCGCTCAGGAGTGGAGGCAGGAGGATCATGAGCTTAAGGTCAGCCTGGGCTACAATGGTATGTGTGACTTCTGTTACTGTGATAAAATACTATCACCAAAAGTAATGTATAGAGGAAGATGCTATTCACCTGACAGATCCAGAGAGGTAAGCATCCATCCTGGCAGGGAGAAATAGCATCAAATGGCAGACATGGCGGCAGAAGCCAGAAGCTGGGGGCTCAAGTCCTTGAACCTTCTTCTCGAAGAAGAGAAAGAGCAAGTCGGAAGTGGAGGGGGGCTTTAAACTGAAGGCCTGCCTCCAGTGGCATACCTCCACCCCGCCACTCCCCCACTCCCCCACCCCCGCCCCGAACAGCCACATCTCCTAAGCCTTCCCAAGCCTTCCCAAACAGCTCTACCAACTGGGGACTGAGTATTCGAATGCCTGAGCCTCCGGGGGACATTTCTCTTTTAAAACACTCCAAGAGGAAAACCCCATCTGAAACAAACAAAAAGACATGTTCACCTTATTACAGAGAGTCCCTTGTGTAAGTAAAGCATACATTGAACTGTACGTCATAATTTCATCACAGTATTTAAATAGTCATTGTTCTTGCTAGAGTGAGACTTACTGCTCTGTGCTGGAGAACTCAGCAAGATGTAACCAGCACTGGGAAGCCTTTCATCTTTGCTGTAAGCTGTAAAGTTCTAAATGGACATACGTGAGAGATTTTTCTGACTCTAACAGTCTAATAATGGAATTAGGGATACAGCCCAGCCAGCAGAGTGCTTGCCTACAAAGCCCTGGGCTCAGTGCCCAGCACTGTATAAACCGGGTGTGGTAACGAATGCCTGTAAGCCCAGCTCTTAGGGGGATCACAGCAGGAAGATCAGAAGTTCAAGGTCATCCTCGGCTGTATCAGGCCATTCTAAAATACAAGAGAACCTGGACAGACAGACAGAAAGAAAGAAAAAAGAGAGAGAGAGAGAGAGAGAGAGAGAGAGAAAGGAGGAAAGAGAGAAAGAAAGAAAGCAAAAAGAGAATGTAATATATTCTTATCTTTGCATTATAAAATATCTGAGATTACCTCCAGCATTTAGGGTAACGCCTAAAGAAAAGATTAAACCTGTAGAAACTGCTGTGGCTTCCCGGTCTAAATGAGTTCCAACCCCTTTATGTCAATATCTGCCGAGTGCTGAAACATTCGTCATATAATCCTCATAACAATCTGCACAGTAATTATTTCCATTTTGAAGATCAGAAATCTAATGTTCAGAAAGATAAAAATGACTGGCCATGACCCTGTTGAAATAGCTTTTGAGTGACTGGAACAGGATTCACACACTCACACACACACACACACACACACACACACACACACACACACACCATGCTCACATGCCAGTTAATATATAATATAATATATAATATAATAAGTAAATGTTTTTAAAAGTTAAATACAAATAATAACAACAAAAGTAATTTGTGACTTCATGGACCTCTATCAGTCATTTCATGGGAAAATAAGAGTTGATGAACCCAAGATTTTTCCATAGCCTCGATGCATGAAGTAGATTTAAAATGTAATGTGCAGCCGGGTGGTGGTGGCACACGCCTGTAAACCCAGCACTCGGAAGGCAGAGGCAGGTGGATCTCTGTGAGTGCGAGTCCAGCCTGGTCTACAGAGCTAGTCCAGGACAGACTCCAAAGCTACAGAGAAACCCTGTCTCGGAAAAAAAATGTAATGTGCATGAATTTCTCTCTCTGAAATTCCACAGCTAACAAGCTAGATAAGCAAGGTGAAGTCAGGTTGGGCTTTGTAGAGACCAGCTGTAAGGCTGGCCAGCCAGAAAGCCCCAGAGAAAGCTGCTCATCAGCTTTTGGGCAGGCAGGTACTGTTGAACAAGTGTTTGCTCTGCAAAGTATTCCCATTTCAAAAGCATACACAGGCTGGGGGTGGGGATGGGGGGACAGTGGCATAGCCCTTTCCTACCCAGCACAAGGAACTAGGTTCAACCCTAGCACCATTAAATAGAGAGACAGACAGATGACAGATTTAAAAAAAAAAAAGCACCCACGGAAAAACACCATCAGCAACCACAGTGACTCCAAATGTAGTCTCTAGGAGCCCAGTCCTACAAAATAAAAGGTCAGCTCATGGGTCAATGAAAACACAGTAGTCACACATGAAATTCAGCACACATGAAACTCATGGGAAGTGGGCCTGATGTGTCAGATGGACCTTGGGGCTTTATGACAGGCAGCTGAAGAGGCCGAATCAGTTAAAAGCTCTGAGTCAGCGTTCCTTCCTAAGCTACAGCCTTGATAAATTCCTCTCCTCTCTGGAGACAATGGCTTTGTTTGTGCGCTGGAAGTAACACTGTAACTAATATCCTTGTACACACGTTTTAACATACATTTTGGATTGTTTCTTTAAAAATAAATTTCTAGAAGTGCAATGTCAGGGGTGGGGATTTAGCTCAGTGGTAGAGCGCTTGCCTAGCCAGCACAAGGCCCTGGGTTCGGTCCTCAGCTCCAAAAATAAATTAAAAAAAAAAAAAAAAATAGAAGTGCAATGTCGAACATTGGCAGAAACTGACTCCTGAAAATGTCAGTTATGCCCCACTGATTTTCATATTTCCTGCAGGTGCTAAAGAGCTGAGGGTCTAGTGATGAAACCTCCACATACATAAAATGCAGTTGATGGAAGCTGATGGAACATCCCGGGCCAACATGTTTTAAACGACAATCGGGGTAGCGACAGCAAGAAGGCTGTTGAACACAACATTCCAGAGCAAAACCATCTTAGTAATATCCGAGGCTTTTTGTTTTGTTTTGTTTTTCGAGACAGGGTTTCTCTGTGTAGCTTTGGTGCCTGTCCTGGAACTCACTCTGTAGCCCAGGCTGGCCTCGAACTCACAGAGATCCACCTGCCTCTGCCTCCCAAGTGCTGGGATCAAAGGCGTGTGCCGCCACCACCTGGCCTCAGAAGCTATTTTTAAAGTTTAAATCTGAGCTGGGCGGTGGTGGCGCACACCTTTAATGCCAGCACTCAGGAGGCAGAGCCAGGCGGATATCTGTGAGTTCGAGGCCAGCCTGGGCTACAAAGCAAGTTCCAGGAGAGGCGCAAAGCTACACAGAGAAACCCTGTCTCGGGGTGGGGGGGGGGGGGGGAGTTTAAATCTGAAAGTATGGATTAAATTACACGGACTTCCCATTAGCTCATTTATTAACTGTTGTTGATGTTGAAGACAAGGTCTCATGTAACACAGGCTGGCCTCAGATTTAGCATGTAGCCAAGGATGACCTTGAACTCCTGATCTTCATGCCTCCACATGCCTACTGGGACTACAAATGTGTATGCCCCCACACCCATTCAAATGCTTTATTTTTTACTTACTTATTTTGCAGCACTGGGGACTGGGCTCAGTACCTCACAAATGTGAGGAAAACACTGAGCTGTTTTCCCAGCTCTCATTTACTGACTTTTATAGAACTGGAGAGAAAACAGGCTTTTCTATTTTTTTTTATTTTTATTTTTTTACTTTATTTATTTATTTATTTATTTTTTTTTTTGAGCTGAGAATCAAACCCAGGGCCTTTCGAGGTGAGCACTCTACCACTGAGCTAAATCTCCAACCCCAGCTTTTCTTGATTAGGACCGGTTTTCTCATAAGAATCCCAAATGTTTTTGTGTCTAAGATATATTTTCCCAGTTCAGTCTCCATTTGAACGGGGAAATTAGATTTGCATGTTAATAACCATAACTTATAGTAATCTTTTTAGGCACCCTATCAACATATTGTCCCTTTATCCTATGTCAAAATGATGACACTGTACACATTTGTTTAATTGAATAGAATGATAATTCTTAACTGCATTCCAATCAAACTTTCTTCCGAGTATATTGATGTTCAAATAAAATGGAATGACCCAGGCACAAGATGTCTAAGTCCACCCTGGTTTACATAGCAAGCTTTAGGTCAGCCAAGATAACAAGACCTTGTCAAAAAAAAAAAAAATGGAATGAGACTTAACTAGGTATTGATGTACTAATGTAGATGAGTTCCATGGACATTCTTGTACACTTACCACACCCAGGGTCTAGGGAAGTACCTGGTCAGGCACACGGCAGCTGTCCTATAGTTGCTGAAATTGTAGATAGATAGACAGATAGATAGATAGATAGATAGATAGATAGATAGATAGACAGACAGACAGATAGATAGATAGATAGACAGACAGACAGATAGACAGACAGACAGACAGACAGATAGATAGATAGATAGATAGATAGACAGACAGACAGACAGACAGACAGACAGATAGATAGATAGATAGACAGACAGACAGACAGATAGATAGACAGATAGATAGATAGATAGATAGATAGATAGATAGATAGATAGATAGACAGATAGATAGATAGACAGATAGACAGACAGATAGATAGATAGACAGACAGACAGACAGACAGACAGACAGACAGATAGATAGATAGATAGACAGACAGATAGATAGACAGATAGATAGATAGATAAACATACTTCTGTGATGTACCCCCAAGGAATACCTTTATACCTCCAACATCTTACCTCACTACTGTTCTTGCAAATATATATATATATCCACTAACGCCTTCTTCCCAACAGCCTGTGTGACTGAACCTGTGCACAGTCAACCACATTTTGATAAGTGATTCCAAGAGTTATGTTCAGAAAATGCACTTCGCTTGTTTGTTTTTGAGACAGTCTCATTACGTAGCTAGCATAGGCTAAGCGCACACACACACACACACACACACACACACACACACACACACACAATCCTCCTGCTGCAGCTTCCTAAATGTCGGGATTACTCGATGGGTGGGTATGCTGAACCACGCTCAGCTCCAGAAAATGCTTCCAAGTCACACACATTAAAGCAGCCATGGAGACTGGAAGGTAAACTGTAAAACTCATCTGTGGGTTTGACGGTGGTACCCCATGTGAACACTCATCCTACAGCCTCTGAATGACACACTAACTCACTCTTCCATAGCTCCCTATTCCCCGCCCTCCTAAGCACCATTCCACCACTATCCAGTAAAAGAAGCAACAGCGAAGATTCAGTGGGCGTGGTGCATGCCTTTGATCCCAGCGCTCACCAGGCAGAGGCAGGCGGATCTCTGCAAGTTCCAGGATGGGCGCACTATACCCAGTGAGTCCCAGCACAGCCCAGGCTACACAGACAGACCCTGTCTCAGAAAAGCAAAAACAACAACAAAAGATTCTGTTGATCAAAATAAAGGCACATGGAACTTCTTCTGGGTGCACACACCCAGTGACCAAAGGACACAAAAATAATTGGCTTAGCTGAACCTGCATCTCACACTAGGTCCTGTGTTTTGTGGCAGAGTATTCTATATTGGTTTTTCTGTGGTTTTGAAATCATAGCCCCGGGGAATGTGGAACACAATTATGACTCCTAATTTCATTTCTTTGGCAAGTTGATAGAAATAAACCAAAAATGTGATTGAGAGCCAATGCATGCTATTTTAAAAAAATGTAACAACCAATCAAATAAGAGGTTGGTTTCAAAAAGAAATGTCATTCTCCTTCTATGGAGCTTTTTAAAATAAACAGTGACATAAATCCTCTGCCGGGGACTGAACAGGAATGAGGCTCCAGAGAAATTAAAGAATCCATAGGAAATACAGTACATGAGGCACCTGGAAATGTCTCCACTCTGTCCTCTGTGAGAAATTCAATCACGTGGCGAGCAAGCAAACGTTGCAAGCAGCGGGTGGGCCTCTTTCTCAATTACTGTAAACTGCATTCTCTAAAACAAAAGACCATTTACCCGGGGATCAAATCTACGCTCAGCATTGTTCTCCCATCGGGCGACTTCTGGTTTTAAAAGATGCTTTCTCTTGTACTAAATCTAGTCATTAACTCCTTTATCACAATAACAACAACAAATTCCCCCAGCATAAATGCAAACTAAATAATAATCTGGTTTTTATCGCAATCTTTCAATAAAAACAAAAGTTTAAAAACTATGGCGATGCTAAGAAAGAAATAAAGGGTGATTTTGGAAATTTTTTGAGTTGGATGTGCCTAGAGTGAACAAGGCACTAGAATCAATCCTTGGCACATAGCAAAACAATAAAAATAAAATATAGGCTGGGCAGATGGAGCTCTGAGTTCGAGACCAACCTGATCTACAGATGGAGTTCCAGGACAGACAGCCAGCACAGGAGAGCCCTGTCTCAAAACAAACAAACAAAAAAGGTGGTTGAGCCTACTGCAACATTGCAGAACAGAAAGATTAAAAACAAGACATGCTGTTGCTTTACCTTAACTACTAGTACATTGTTGAGGGGTAAGAAAATGACCTACAATTCTCTGTGGGTCAGGGGTAGAGCCTAGCATGCACAAGGCCCTGGATGGCACCCACAGCTCTGCCGAGAGCAATAATGAAGACATACAGATACAAAACTTCTAAAATATCAAAACATAGGCCTGCCAGATTAACCTTCAGAAATACTAAAGTGCACAACGGGGCTGGGGAGCCTGCTCAGTCGACAAAGTACTTGTCTGCCAGCACAAGGACCTGAGCTCAGTTCCTAGAACTCACTGGAAAACCCAAGCATGCCACGTTGTAAACCCAGTGCTGGCGAGGCAGAAATAGGAGGAACCCTGCTGCACACGGGCCTGTATATGTGTGTGTGTGTGTGTGTGTGTGTGTGTGTGTGTGTGTGTGTATTCCCCTATATAGTAGTAGATTTTTGTTTTAACATATGATTTATATACAATTAATATTTGGCTTTAGATGATCAACAAAAACAACAAATAACCATAAATGAACCTCTCTTTCATGCTAACACATGTCCAGAAAATGATCCAGGACAGGTTACCTTCATTTAAAAGCATTTTGATATTTTCATTACTAGAAATTTCTTGTAAAATTTAGGATAGTATAGCTGCACACCTGGTTTCTTTTAAAATTTGTATGCATTTGTTTGTTTGGGGTTTGACCTAGCCCAAGCTGGCTTTGAACTTGTAAAGTGGCTCAGGAGGACCTTGAGCTCCTCCCACCTCCTAAGATCTGGGCTTTATAGACAGGCACTCCACTATGCATCCATTTCATATTTTGAAGCAGGCTCATATGTAAATGCATGCAGCCATTCTATGGAGCCTGTCTACTTTGAGAACTCCAGGTGGACTGGCAAATGGCTACTATCAGTGTAAGAGGTGCAACGTCAGAATCAAAACCATGCACATCACTTCTGAAATAGATGCAGAGTGCACAGCTGAACTCATGAAAAACAAAATCCAAAAAGTAGCCCAAGGCAACCAATAGAAGCAACCGTTCTAGGTCTCGAGGCTACAGAGGAGAATATTATCAAGGTACTTCAGCTTCCCCTCTCTTATTATATTGCTCTGCAAGCTTGCTTCCTTTCTGTGCATTTATCTGGGGTGTGTGTGTGTGTGTGTGTGTGTGTGTGTGTGTGTGTGTGTGTTGCTAAAGATGAGACTCAGGGCTGTACATGCTCTACGGCTGAGCTATGACCCCTGTCCTTTTCCAAAGGCTCTTTGATCTCCAGGCTCAGCGTCTATTCTGAACCTTCTGAATCAACCCATAAGCTATTTGTTTCTCTTTTTAGTCTGTAACACTAGGAAAGCCAGTGCACCCAGACCATCTGGGCCACCACAGAGAGAACATCGCCACCACCCACCAACTTGAGGAGGCAGTGTAGTTGTGAGGAAGAACCTCTGGAGACAAGTCTACTGGAATATGTCCTCCCAGATGGAACAGTGTATGTTTGATAATATGAACAGTCAGTTTCAAGGCTTGAGATATGTGTTAGAGTGGGTTGGTGAAGGACAGAGCCATGGCTTTGTCCATCTGATGCTATACATTCTCCATTGCATGTCTCGAGAAACAAAACAAAACCAAGTTTCCATTGGGTTAGAGAGAAGAGGAACAGTGGAAGCGCTATCTTGTCTTGGGTATATCCTGCATCAGACAATGATTTAGGAGCTTTCTATGTATCTGTTTACGGTAGCACCCAAGACATACAATGTTATTATCCTCACTTTACAACCCAGGAAAAAGCTTGAGAGGAAAGTAATTAG
This sequence comes from Onychomys torridus, assembly GCF_903995425.1. NCBI lineage: Eukaryota > Metazoa > Chordata > Mammalia > Rodentia > Cricetidae > Onychomys > Onychomys torridus. The sequence goes on along the minus strand of NC_050462.1, from coordinate 15,936,379 downwards.
CTGAAGGCACCAAAGTTAGTTCTTGGTGAAGCTGAATTTCAAACTCGACCCCTTCGGTATCCATGCTTCCTGACTCAGTGGTTCCAAAGGAAATTTTTTTGTGGTTTATTTCCCCCATTCACATCATTAAATTAAAATGTTACTAACATTTTTGTGCAACAATAATTTTTATTTTTATAAGTTTTATGTCTTCAATGAAACTTTGAGGTATTTAATCAAATCCCACATTCTGCTACCAAGGAACTTATAATCAAAGTTCAACTAAGCCATAAGTAAAGCTTGGATGGCTTCTCATTCCCTTTAAAAATTAATATGTGGGGATAGGGAAATGGCTTAGGTAGGAAAATTTATACCCCCAGCACCCTGGTAAAAGTCAGGCATGGTGGCAGACATCTGTAACTCCTGTATGTCGAGGTTGGGGGTGTGTTGAGGTTGGGGGTGTGATGAGGTTAGGGGCATGTTAAGGTTGGGGTGTGTTGAGGTTGGGGTGTGTTGAGGTTGGGGGTGTGTTGAGGTTGGGGTGTGTTGAGGTTGGGGTGTGTTGAGGTTGGGGTGTATTGAGGTTGTGGGTGTATGGAGGTTGAGGGTGTGGTGAGGTTGGGGGTGTGTTGAGGTTGGAGGTGTGGTGAGGTTGGGGGTGTGATGAGGTTAGGGGTGTGTTGAGGTTGGGGTGTGTTGAGGTTGGGGGTGTGTTGAGGTTGGGGGTGTGATGAGGTTAGGGGCATGTTAAGGTTGGGGTGTGTTGAGGTTGGGGTGTGTTGAGGTTGGGGTGTATGGAGGTTGAGGGTGTGGTGAGGTTGAGGGTGTGTTGAGGTTGAAGGTGTGGTGAGGTTGGGGGTGTGATGAGATTAGGGTTGTGTTGAGGTTGGGGTGTGTTGAGGTTGGGGGTGTGATGAGGTTAGGGGCATGTTAAGGTTGGGGTGTGTTGAGGTTGGGGTGTATTGAGGCTGTGGGTGTATGGAGGTTGAGGGTGAGGTGAGGTTGGGGGTGTGTTGAGGTTGGGGGTGTGTTGAGGTTGGGGGTGAAGGTCAGAGGACAGGAAGAACAGATAGGACATAGACAGGACAGACATAGAGACTAGAGATGGTGAATCCAGAGTTCCCTGGCCAGCCAATCTAGCCAGTCAGCGAGCTCAAAGTTCAGCGACAGCCCTTGTGTCAGAAAAGTAAGGCGGACAACAGCTAAGAAGATGCCTACTGTTGTCCCTCACCTCCCTCTCACTCATGAGCACATACACACACACAAATACAACAAAACACCCATGGTTCTGTTAAAAATGCCAGACAAGATAGACCCAGGCTGTTACTGTTAGTGACAGTTTGAAATAAGATGACAGTGAGCAGGGTGGTGGCGGCGCACGCCTTTAATGCCAGCACTTGGGAGGCAGAGCCAGGTGGATCTCTGTGAGTTTGAGGCCAGCCTGGTCTACAGAGTGAGTTCCAGGAAAGGTGCAAAGCTACACAGAGAAACCCTGTCTCGAAAAACCAAAAAAAAAAAAAAAAAAAGATAACAGTGAGCTAAAAAGATGGTACCGGCCTCTACAGGGATTTGGCAAAAAGTACTGGGGTGCTGACAAACATTACTTACTAATTTTGTTGCCCAACAAAGCTGAAGGTGAGTGGCTGCCCAGGCACCAGCTATGTGGCTCTCTCCATGACTGAATTTAATTTTTCCCTCAAGCAGAATCCAAGTCTTTCTACGCGCAAATGAAAATAAAAGCATTGCCGGAAAAAAAAAAAAAAAGAAAAAAGAAAAAGTTATTCAAAAATCAAGATTATAGAATAAGGTCACTGGCTAAAAATAACGTTGAAAGACAGTTCAGCTTTCAGCCTTCCATACTGTTCTATTTTTACCCTTCTATCTTCAGTGGGATCGAGTTTTTCCATGAGCAGTTTATTGATCATTTGGAAAGTTTATTAAAATAAAAGATAAAAAAAAGGTTTCCACTGTAAAGAGACATGGTGAAACTTTTTTTCTCAGAAGAAAGCATTCAACCCCATTACTAATAAAAGAAATCTAGATTAAAATCAGCTGCCTTCTTTAAAATATGAAGTAGACTAGCAACAAAGACCCATCCCCCCCCCCCAACCTCCCACCCCCCACCCCCGCCCCGTTATCACCAACTCAGGGTTTGTCATACACAGCCTCACAAAACAGCCTCTGTGGGGTCTGGAGACAGCTATACTCTTAGGTGGATTTTCTGGGTGTCTTTTAGTAATGTTGCTTGATATGTTCATTTATTGACATAGCAATTGCAGTTTCTGTCACCTACAGAAAGAAGCCTTGTGTATCAAGATGTATCCATAAAGACAGTGGTAACAGTGCTGTGTGTCATCAGAAAGGAAGGGAGGGAAGAGGAACAGAACAGATGAAATTAAATCCCCATCATGATAACGTGTGTGTGTGTGTGTGTGTGTGTGTGTGTGTGTGTGTGTGTGCGCATGAGCATACACAGAAGCAATATTATTTTTCAATTGAAAGTGATGTTGTGCCGGGCGGTGGTGGCACACGCCTTTAACCCCAGCACTCGGGAGGCAGAGGCAGGCGGACCTCTGTGAGTTCGAGGCCAGCCTGGGCTACCAAGTGAGTTCCAGGAAAGGTGAAAAGCTACACAGAGAAACCCTGTTTCAAAAAACAAAAAAAAAAAAAAAAAAAAAAGGTGATGTTGTGAGCATATGGTGGCATATGCCTATGATGTCACATATACCTATGGTAGCACTTTGGAGGCTGAGACAGGAGAATTGCTCTAAGTTCGAGACTATCACAGTCTACCTAGACAGTTCCAGATCAGCCTGGGCTACAGGGTAAGATCCTATCTCAAAACAAGAAAAATGAAAGAAGGGAAAGACAGAGGAGAGAGAGAGAAGAGCTGTAGACAAATATTGAGGTAGAAATCATTCACATTACTAGGTTTAAAAAGCAAAAAACGAAACTTTTTTATTCATGTGAATAGTGTAGGAGTGATAGAAATTTAAAAACAGCTGGTGATGGCACACACCTTTAATCCCAGTCTGGTCTACAGAGTGAGATCCAGGACAGGCACCAAAACTACACAGAGAAAGCTTGTCTCGAAAAACCAAAAAAGAAGAAGGAGAAGAAGAAGAAATTTAAAGACAGTGGCCTCTGAGAGGGTAGAAGATATGTTTAGGAAGGATTAAGGGAATGTTCTGAAGTGTTATTAATGTCCTTCCAACCTTAATGTGTGGCTTTTGAAGGTAGGAGCTATACTTGGGGGATTTGGTTTAGCTCAGTTTGGAGTGTTTGTTTTGAGACAATTTCCATATACAGCCTAGCCTAACCTGGAGCTCTGGCTCCTCCTGCTTCAGCCTCTAAATGCAGTAAGGCTGGTTAAGGAAGGGAATGGCTCAGTTGCCTTTAGCCTACCGGCTATGGGTGGGTTAGGACTTCTGTTGGTCTTTTCTGTGTTGAACACACAGATTGCAAGCCCAGCACCACTGTGAGATCTTTGGCAACAGTTAACTGCAGCTCTCACATGATTGAGTCTGTATGATAATGAGTATTCAGAGACTGGTAATTCCTGGGGGGCACTCACCAACCTAAGACAGAATGCCTGTGTGGACTGGGCAGGTGTCTCCATGACGGGTAAGGTGACCTGCTGATGTCCCATGCAACCTAAGTCAGGAGCTCATTTTTTAGTAAAAGAGAGGGACATGTAGGGCTCTGCCCCCCCCCGCCCCCCCCCCCCCCCCCCCCCCCGTTTTGGGTAACTGTTGCCTTGCTTGCTGACTTTGACCTTGATATCCTCCCATCCTCCCTATGCTAATTCTCTGCCAGGTTCCACCCTCCTGAATGCTTAAGGGAAGTTCCTTGTCAGTGTATCCTGCATATTGGGCGTCAACAGCTTAGATGCAAGACTGTAAAACATCAGAAGCAGCTGGGCAGTGGTGGCACACGCCTTTAATCCCAGCACTCGGGAGGCAGACCAGGCGGATCTCTGTGAGTTCGAGGCCAGTCTGGGCTACCAAGTGAGTTTCAGGAAAAGGCGCAAAGCTACACAGAGAAACCTTGTCTCAAAAAAAAAAAAGAAAAGAAAAGAAAAGAAAGAAAGAAAAAAGGAAGAAAAAAAAAATCAGTATTGAACTTCTGCCCTCCTGGGTTCTCCCATTGTGCTGTAAGCCTGAATTTAAGACCTCCTCCCTCCTTCAATAAATGGCATTTGGCATTCAAAAAATAATAATAATTTTAAAGATTAAAAAAGAAAGAAACTAAGAAAACCAACTGCACATCCTCATGTAGGAAACAAAATCTCTAGATGTCTGTAACATCAATTTTTTTCTTACTTTTCCCTCCTAGGTTTCTTCAATAAACATGACAGCAAGTAAAGCAAACATAAACATACAAAGACACTCAACTGTGGTTCAAGAAGCCCGCCTGTCCAGATATCCCTTTCCAGCTCGAAGGACAGTGTGCCATTATCCTTGAGCTTCTCCACAGTTCCACGGCAGGGTGCCAATGCAGCCCCTTCTCATGAGAAGGTCCCTGATGGTATGCACTTGCTGGTCATTTGTTTTTACATTTTGAGACCGCTCTGAGGGCCAACATTAAACAAAGAATTGGATCATGATGGATCAAAGTGACAGTAGACTTTTATTTCTACATCCCAAACCTCTCTGGCGTCCATAGGAAAAAGCTGCTTCACACAAAGCAATTTGGATGCCTTACGAGCCAAAAAGTAGCTCTTCTTTGCAGGTGTCCTGAAAAGCTCCCAAGATTACGTTTTGCCTTTAGCTGTTATCCTCCAAAGAGCCCAGCCCCGCGCTTCACCCTCTATGACGAATAAATCAGCTGGTCTTCATGTGACTGGGACACCTTCTGTGCCAGGTCTATTCACAGCCAAGGCTGGGCATCAACCACCTCATGCTGGTGCCTATTCACATCTGCATGCAGCCCAGAAATCTCAGCACAGGCCCCCATCCCCTCTCTCTAAACCCCTGCAGGATGCATCCAAACAGAGAACTGTGGTAGGCGGGGCCAAGTGAGAGCAGAAACCTAGCTTTTTGTTGGGGTACGGCCAGGGAAGTTGGTCCACACGCACAGCGCTAAGAGAAGCTCCTGTCCATCAGCTTGGCTTGGAGCTGGATGAGGAGTGGAAACCACGTGTCCTTAGGATCTGGGTGTCTAAACCACTGGACCACTTGGCGAAAGCGCCCCATGGGGCGGGCCATCATAACTGCGGGTCTAAACTGAACACACCATCCCTTCTGCTTCTTCGGCAAAGCCTTTCCCCTATACTGGACCGCCCACTGACCCCCTGGCCAGGGCAGGAGCTCTTCTTTAGACCTCTCCTCTCTTCATCTTCCACATTTCTAGACCCCGTAGACTCTAAATACCTGTTGGGCAGGGTGCCACATGCCTGTAAACCCAGCACATGGAAAGCTGAGGAAGGACCACTAGTTCCAAGCCAGCCTGGACTACATACTGAGACCCAAGGCCTCGTGGCAAGTACATAGGTGCTCACACTACCAGCAGGTAAGGGTTCGAAGTCAGGGAGTTAAACACTCCCAAGGAGTTTTGTGATGCACACAGAAAGCCTGGCTTGCCTGATCCACTTCTTGGACTTCTAAAGTAGCTGCACTGGCTGAATTCAACTCAGATACTTCTGGTCCGTGCTTTTTGGCTTGTTTTGTTGTCTTAAATTATCTTTTTTTTTTTTTTTAGCTGAGGATCGGACCCAGGGCCTTGCGCTTGCTAGACAAGCGCTCTACCACTGAGCTAAATCCCCAACTTAAATTATCTTCTATGTATGACACTTAAAAACACTCTATGTAAGTGTTTGGCCTGCAAGGGCAGTACTTGAATGGTTGTTGTCTGAGGAGACCAGAAGGGAATGTTGGATTTCCACTGTAATTGGAGTTACAGACATGGGGAGGTGGGAATCAAACTCTGGAAGAGCAGTCAGTGCTCTTAACCACTGAGCCCTTTCTCCAGCCCCTGAGTTCACATTTTGATACAAAGTCTGACTATCTCCTCTTTCTTCATCTTCCTGTCTAGCCATCCGGGCTGGAGCCAAGGCCAGTGTCCCTGACCTCTCGGCTACTGGCCACAAGAGTTTTCTTCTGCCTGAATCCCCACCACCACCCCCACTTCACACTGGGCTGCTTGTGAACATGACCTTCCCTGCCTGGGTCCCTCTCTTCTCCCTGCCTTGTTTGGAAACCGTCATTTCAAGGCTTGTCTGCCTGCCTCTGTGGAGCCCCGGGGAAAGCTGAGCCCTGGACATACGTTTGTCATTGTTCTTTCCCCAGCTTGCAAATATTTATTTTTCTGCCATACAAGTAGTACTTATGAGGCTTGTCTTATAATTGCACAAATTGTATGTTATGAAATCAACAGCAAAGGCAAATTTTCCAAGAGACAGTTTTCCTGCCCGATGTTTTAAATAAGACCGAGAAATCATTGTTTGCGACACAGAATATAATTCTTACTTCGAAAGAAATGTTGGTGTCTTTGGGGAGCTAACAGAGAGAGAGTCCAAAATGAGCTTCAAACTTGGCTGCCCTGTGTCCTCAGCTAAGCTTTGCTGCCTAAATGGCTGCTGGGTATTATGCTGCCAGAAAGGCTACTTAAGGCCTTGATTAATTTCACAAAATGTTAATGAGGCAATATTAATCACTATGAAAGTTTGGTTGTCAAAAGAAAAAGAGCAGGGGGAGACAGACACTATTACATGCTCCAATGCCTCTTTTTTTCTTTCTTTCTTCTTTTTTTTCAGGCATTCTAAGGACTAGAAGGGAGTTCATCTCAGCTCCCACAACTGGGTCACCAGCTCTACCAGCTGCAGTCTGTGAGTCTGAGCTATGTGGACTGGTTCTGCAGCTCAGAACTTGCCCGGAGGACCATCCTACCCGCAGGAAGTGGAAAAGAGAAGCCCTTCTGTACCTTTGCATTTGACCCGCCCCGTTTGTTCCTGCCTTCCTGTTCACTGATTCCTAGTATCTCCTAGGTAAAGAAGTCACACAGGAAGTCGGGAAGGGGAGAGCTGGTACACGATGAAGCAAAGGGTTGTCAAGTGGTCTGCGCCTGTCATGGAACCAGAAAACCACGGGACTAGCTGCTTGGTGTGCGTCTGGGGTGAATGCCAGGCTTAACTCGAAGTGGTCTGGAGTGAATGCATTCATCACATACCAGTTCCTCCCAGAACGTTACATTGTTATCTTTATTGGGATTAGAGTGTTTTTATCCTTATTAATCCATGTTAATTTAGTGTGGAGAAATCATACAAACAACACTGTAACTTAATAAAATGAGATATGCTCATGATGAAACATTCACTTGTATTTCCTCCAAAGGAAGAAGAACGTTTTTTCAGACAGGCTGGCCTTGGCCTCACAGTCCTCTTCCTGCTTTGGCCTCCCATGAGCCACCACGGCTGGCCATCCAGGCTGCTTTTTTGTTATTGTTTATTTGTTTTTCAGTTTTATTTTCTTGCAGGGCTGGGGACTGAATCCACGCTTGCAAATACTAAGCAAGTGCCTGAGCTACAACCCAAGTCCCCTCTGTTCAATTTTCATATTGCATTATACTTACCATTTGTTTTGTTTTGCTTTACTTTTTTGAGACCTGGTCTTCCTGTGTAGAGTCTGGTCACACACTCAAATCCTCCTGCCTCAGTGTATGACAGACTACTCACAGACTTTTATACTTACAAGTCTTTGTGACAAGGAGGCTGGAGAGATGGCTCAGAGGTTAAGAGCACTGACTGCTCTTCCAGAGGACCTGAGTTTGTCCAGTTCCCAGCATGCACGTCCTGCAGCTCACATCAGCCTGCAACTCTAGCCTTAGGCGATTCACTTCCTCTGGCCTCCAGGGACCCTGCATGCATGAGCACATACTCACACATAGAACTTTTTGAAAAGGTTGGTAACAAACTTTTGACTTGTGTTTAGAAACTAGTTACGCATCGTTTTCTTTTCTTTCTTTTTTTTTTTAATTTTTTTTTTTTTTCCGAGACAGGGTTTCTCCCAGCACTCGGGAGGCAGGGGCAGGCAGATCTCTGTGAATTTGAGGCCTGTTCTACAGAGCTAGTTCTAGGACAGCCAGAACTACATGGTGAAACTCCGTCTCAAAAAATCAACAAAGCCAGAAAAAAAAAAAAAAAAGGAAATCTAGTAAATAAAAAAATTACCACTGCCCATACCCTTCAGGCATTCTTATTTACTTGTGGTTGGTATTGAGAGCTTTTTAAAAGGTTGAAATACCTATTATTTTAAAGATGGTTGGCTAAAAAGACTAAATGCCTTAGCAGTAAAATTGCTACATTAATCAATCACAATACATCTATTTTAAAGAGTATTAGATATTGTAATTCACAAAGATCCGCCTGCCTCTGTCTCCCGAGTGCCGGGATTAAAGGCATGCGCCACCACCATCACCACTGGGCAGTCATTTGCTGTAGAACAATCCTGTACACTATGAATATATATTACTCTCATTGATTAATAAAAAGCTGACAGGCTGGTAGCTGGGCAGGAAGTTAGGTGGGAAAGCCAAACTGAGAATGCTGGGAAGAAGGAGGGTGGAGTCAGGGTCGCCAGCCAGACATCAGAGAAACAAGACATGCTAGAGGACAGGTAAAGCCACAAGCCACGTGGCAAAATGTAGATTAACAGAAATGGATTAGTTTAAATGTAAGAGCCAGTTGGTAATAAGCCTGAGCTATTGGCCAAGCATTTACAATTAATATTAGCCTCTGTGTGGTTATTTGGGACCGGGTGGTCCGTTTACAGTCACTGGTTTTCTTAAGGCAAGAAAAGCAGGTGGAATATTACAGAACTATAAACAAAAGCAGGAAACACTGAAGCTCCCCTGAGAAGGCATTCCTTAAGCCAGTGCCTGCTTGAAGATTGGACTAGTTCTGGGGCTTGGGGAAGAGAAGTCTTGAATAAAGAGAATGAATGCATCACTCTTGCAGGCTGCCTTAGGTGGTGCAGACTCTGAAAAGCTTGCTGTAAATCCACCCCCACCCCCACTCTTTTTTTTTGTTTTGTTTTGTTTTTTGTTTTTTGGACAGTCTGTCGCCCAGGCTGCCTTTCATGCTCATGACAGTTCCACCCCAGTCCCTAGAATCCTGCTATCTCAGGTGCCTCAGCATTAGGTGGACGCTTTTTAAAACACAGATAACTGAAACAAATGTTTGCTAACAGGCACCTCCCACACACCCTCCATGCCTTTTCAGCAAGCTCATGTTTGTCTATTCTGTCCAGACTTCACCAACAACAGAGTGGGCAGCTGGGCAATATTCCAGACTCCCCATAGGAACCCAGCAGAAACCCTTTAAAATCACATGGGATTGGAGTCTCCTGAACCCCATTTCTCTAGACTTTGCACCAGGCTGAGGGGTGGGGGGACTATTTCATTATGCTTCTATTTGATTTCCGCTTAACTTGTTTTTTGTTAGAAGTTGATAATAAAGTTTTTAATTTATTCTACCTGTTTTTCCAATTCTCGTGGTTTGTCTTTATAAACCCAGAGAGAAGGAAACATGAAAACAGTCAATGCCACCAGTGGCTTGGCAGCTTGCTTTTTGGTGTGCATCACCTTACTGTTCCCACATGGCTCTAATAGGTGGCATTGCTTGAGGGTCCACAGTCACATGGCTGTTGCCTCTGAGATCAAATATCTCAAGGCAATTGTGTTCTTCCATTCCAAACCTGGCACACAAGCCCTGAGTGTTTATGTCAAGCATATATCAACAATCGATCTCAAAGCATCCTCAAGTCAGGGAAGGGGGTTTGAGCCTGCAATCTTGGCACTTGGGAGGCTGAAACAGGATTATTTCTACAAGTATTCAGCCAGTCTGGGCGATATATAATGAGTTCCTGGCCAGTCTAGAATACAAAGTGAAACTCTGCCCAAAATAAAACCAAACAAAACTATTTCCAGATTTCTCTAGATGTGTATTTTTCAAACTAATGAACACATACAGATGTTAAGAACCAAAAGTAGTTTGGGCATTCATTTTTCTAAATATTTAAAGATGGCCCTTTATAAAATCAAATTCTTGAGGCTAGGCCTGGTGGCCCACATCTTTAATTCTGGCACCCAGGAGGCAGAGGCAATCTCTGTTAGTTTGAAGCCAGTCTGGTGTACATATCAAGTCCCAGGACATCTAGGGCTACAAAGAGAGATTGTCTCAGAAAGAGAGAGAGAGAGAGGGAGGGAGGGAGGGAGGGAGGGAGGGGGAGAGAGAGAGAGAGAGAGAGAGAGAGAGAGAGAGAGAGAGAGAGAGAGAGAGAGAGAGAGAGAGAGAGAGAGAGAGAGAGAGAGAGAGAGAGAGAGAGGGAATGAAAGAAAAAAGTTGAAAATCTTTGTTCCCGGTTTAAGTGTCAAACAAACCCAGGGAATACAAACATCCCCCTTCAATGTAGAAAAATCTACATTAAGTGTGGTTTACATTAAATCTATTAATAATCATTTTTAACATTACCAAACTGTGTGAAATAAGGTAGAATGATACCCTTTTCATTTTTTATTAATTTGTTTGTTAATATAAAATCTCAAGATGTAGTCCAAACTGGCCTAGGACTCACAAACTTCTTTTCACTGCCTCCGAAGTATCAGGATTACAGGCATATACCAACACAGCCAGGTTTCTACTTTCTAAGATTTTTAAAAAATTATTATTTTATGTGTGTGTATGTACATGTGTGTACATGATCATACATGGGCGAGCACACATGTACATGAGTGTGGGTGTCCTATAGAGGCGAGAAGAGTGAATTCTATCCCGTGGAAGTAGAGTTATAGGCAATTGTGAGCTGCCTGGCATGGGCAGTAGAAACTGAACCCCAGTCCTCTACAACAACAGCAAGTGTTCTGTTAGGGGAAATTTTGTCTGCTAGCCAATTGAGAGGTTCAGTTTGGTTCAAGAGGCGGGGTTTTCATTCAGTATGGACAAGACCCATGTAAGCAGCAGCTTATTACTTGGTTCAGGTTCCCCATTTGTCCTATAATATTTGTGCATGGATTTTGCTTGATAATAAACAATAAAGAAGTAATTTATCAGTTCTTAACTGCTTAGCCACCTCTCCAGATCAGGTTTTTACTTTTTTAAAATGACTGGCTATACAAAAGCTGAGCCCGAAATACACACACACACACACACACACACACACACACACACACACACACGTATCCATAGGGCTGGTATGCTGGCTAGTTTAATATCAACTTGACACAGGCTAGAGTTATCTGAAAGGAAGGAACTTCAATTGAGAAAATGCCTCCATAAGATCCAGCTGTACGGCATTTTATTAATTAGTAACCAATGGGGGAGGACCCAGGCTATTGTGGGTGGGGCTATCCCTGGTACTGGATTCTATAAGAAAACAGGCTGAGCAAGCCACGAGGAGCAAGCCAGTAAACAGCACCCCTCCATAGTCTCTGTATCAGCTCCTGCCTCCAGGTTCATGCCCTGTTTGAGTTCCCATCTTGTGATGTGGAAGTGTAAGCCACATAAACCCTTTCCTCCACAAGTTGCTTTTGGTCATGGTGTTTCGTCACAGCAACAGTAACCCTGAGAAAGCTGGGGACATGGCTCAGTTGGTTCAGTGCTTGCCTAGCATGAACAAGACCCCAGCACCACAAAACCCATTCCTGGAGGCGCCCATTTGCAATCCCAGCACTCAGTGGTAGAAGCAGGAAGATGGAAAACTCAGTCATCCTTTGCCCACATAGCAAGGTGAGGTCAGCCTGGGCCACATGAGACCCTGTCTCAAAAATAAAACAATACAATTTTTTTGGTTGTTTGTTTGTTTGTTTTTCGAGACAGGGTCTCTCTGTAGCTTTGGAGCCTGTCCTGGACTAGCTCTGTAGACCAGGCTGGCCTTGAACTCACAGAGATCCGCCTGCCTCTGCCTCCCGAGTGCTGGGATTACAGGCATGTGCCACCACCGCCCAGCGGCAATACAATTTGTAAAATGCACCTGTACACTGATGTTTCCCTTGGTAAGTCTTGTGACTCTTTAGTCAAACTGGACCATTGAAGACTCTCCACACATACACCCATTTTCTGTTATACTGTTGTGGGATAGCTGCACACTGTGTGAAGATGTGTTGCTGTGACAGGTGTAATAAAAAGCTGAATGGCCAATAGCTAGGCGGGAGGTACAGATGGGATTCCCGGGGAGACATTTTTATGTGTGCCAGCAACATGTCTTTCACCATTTACAAAGAAGAGAAAAAGGGACTAACTCCGATCTCTAAAATCTATGATCTGTATGTTACGTGTGGTGTGTTGCTCTGATTAGGTAATAAATGAAACACTGATTGGCCAGGAGCCAGGCAGGAAGTATAGGCGGGACAAAGAGAAGAGGATTGGGGGAAGTGGAAGGCTGAGGAGAGAGACCTGCGAGCCGCCGCCATGACAGGCGAGATGGAAGGTGCCTGTAAGCCACGAGCCACGTGGCAAAGTGCAGATTAATAGAAATGGGTTCATTTAGATTTAAAAAAAAAAAAGTAGATAACAAAAAGCCTGCCATGCCCTACAGTTTATAAGTAATATAAGCATCTGAATGATGGGTTGTGGGACTGCGGCGGCTTAGTGGGACCTGGAGAGAAGCTCTCCAGCTACAGTGAACTCCAATGGTTCTCATCTGTTTCAAATCAAATTAGTGTAAGCAACCTTTTGTTATTCTAGACCCATCCTTCTGAACGTGCAAACATCCATTCACACAGTGTCAGGGTTTACTTCTAGGCCCATAGGAAATACGGAACCCTCCCTTGTCTCTCTCCTTCTCTCCCTCCCTCTCTCTCTTTTTAAAGGCTTGCATCTTATATTTTAAAAATATTTTTATTATCAGGCATGGTGGCGCAGGTCTTTAACCCTAGCACTTGGGAGGCAGAGGCAAGTGGATCTCTATGAGCTTGAGGCCATAACAATTTCTAGTCCAGCTGGGACTGTAGAGCAAGACCCTCTCCAAAACATAAAAAAATAAAGTAAAATAAGATACACACACACACACACACACACACACACACACACACACACACACACCCATCTATCTCAAAGGTACGCAAAGCATGTAGTTCGTCCCTTTCTACCTATATCTCGGCTTCAATGATGTCAGCAACGTTGCTTATTCTACACTCTGACCGTTTTCCCCTGCCCCCAGCAACCTAGGTTATTCTGAAGAACTCAAAATAACATGCTACTGTAGTGAATGTATTTAGCATACATTGCTGAAAAACAAGGGATTTCCTCTGTTTAAACATCAACCCCAGCACAGCAGTTGCTTAATATGAAAAATTCAGTCTGTGATTCCAGGTATCCAGAATCAAATGACTCTCCTACAAATATCCTTCTACAATACCTATAGTTTGTTAGAAAGCAGATTAAAACCAATTCCATGTATTTGACTAATTAGTATGTCTTTATTGTGATTGCTTTTATCTTGAAAAGAAAAGTGAAGAATTGTTATATAGCAAAAAACAAGCTTCTCCTGGTACACCTTTAATCCCAGCACTTGGGAGGCAGAGGCAGGCGGATCTCCGTGAGTTCGAGGCCAGCCTGGTCTACAGAGCTAGTCCAGGACAGGCTCCAAAGCTACAGGGAGACCCTGTCTCGAAAAACCAAAAAAACAAGCTAAGGGTGAAGCCAGATCCAGAGGCTGCCCTGAAGTCTCTGAGATCAGCAAGTCATGTCTTTGCAAGGAGATAACTCCTTGGCATGTGCCTTTCTTTGACTGATAAGGACCGGAGAACTACACTTCCCAGCAAACATTTTCATCAGCTGGAGGACTGCTTAGACACCTAGGCTTTCCAGACAAAGGCCTGGTGGACGACAGGAACCTAGAAAATAGAAATTCCGTTACAAATGTGAAAGTCCAGTATTCTCCATAAATGAGGCGTTTACAAACAGTGAAACTCAAAAGCCTGCCTTCGAAGTTTAAATAATAGTTGGATCGATAAGTAGTCATTTAAAAAAACCTTTCATCTTAATTTTAACCCTTTCCCACGTGTCTTTTGTTATAGTTTGTTTATTGTTTGCAGTGCTAAGGGCTGAACCTGAGGCTTTACTTACAAACTAAATAAGTGTTCTACCATGTCCAGACCATCTCTTCCTTTCTTTCTTGTTTTGTTTTTGTGTTTTGAGACAGGGTTTCTCTGTGTAGCTTTGGAGCCTGTCTTGGCTCTCACTCTGTGGACCAGGCTGGCCTTGAACTCACAGAGATCTGCCTGCCTTTCCCTCCAGGAGTGTTGGGATTAAAGGCGTGTGCCACCACCACCTTGCTTCTTTTCTTTTTTGAAACAAGGTTTTACTAAGTTGCTGGGGTTGGCCTTGAACTTGCTATGCTGTCCAGCTGGCCTTGAATTTCGGCTCCTCCTACCTAGTCCTCCAAAGTAGGCAGGTTTAAAGCAGTGGTTCTTAACCTTCCTAATGCTTTGACCCCAAACCATAAAATTACTAACTGTAATCTTGCCACTGTTATGAATCATTAATATGAGATTCCTGTGAAAGGGTTGTTGGACGCCCCCACCCACCCCTACGGGGTCTCAAAACTGCTGGTTTAAAGGTGTATGTATGCATTTGTGGTTTTCACTCAGCGGTGCCTCTGTGAAGGAAACCACTTGAGGGTGTATGAAATGGTAATCTAGATTTCCACTTCCATTTCCCACCTCGAGTCCCCCCTCCCCTTCTGACCTCCACTGAGTTCCTTTTTCATTTAAAAAGGAAAAGAAACTCCGTGTTACAATGAAACACACATGAACTAAATAGTTACTCTGTAATAGAAACAGGCAGGCTTGGCGGAGAACTGCCCAGGGTTCTGCAGTCTGTAAAATGGGAATAAATGAAAACCTGCTGGGGGTGATAGACAAGCTCTGCCACCCCTGAACTCCTGAGGCTGAGACACAGGGACGCGTTCCAGGTCAGCTGAGCTACAGAGTGAGAGGGAAGGCTGGCCTGGGCTTACAGGCCCGAAACCTGATGAAAAAAACAATGGCAAAACAAAAATAACAAAAGCCCCAGCAGCTGTCCCCAGGGCTGCAGCTGGGATCATCCAATGAGATCATACCATGCACCGGCTAACCCGAGAAAGAAATGTTGTCATCAGAAGAAAGACATTGAAAGGACCATTTCATGATCAGAGTTTCATCAAGGGAAAGAATTCAGTTGATCCAGGACACAGCAGAGCCCTTCTACCCCAGGGGGTCAGTCTCTGTTACCTTGGGTCAACACTCTAGGAGAAAAGACCCTCTGCAGCCATAGAAGCCATGTTAAGCCATTTCCCTCTCTGAAGGTTCAGGAAAGTTGGAAATAAGGTATGAAATAGCACCGTGGGTGCTAAATTCCAGGTAACACAATACCGTGGTAAATGAACTAAACAGACGTTAATCTGAAACCGGACTCCAGTCCCCGAGTGAACTGACCGGTATAGCTCAGTCCTTACTGGTTCTGCAGAAGAAAAACAGCCTGTCTATCTCAACTGGGATCCGAGTGGATAGGCTCTAAGCTCTGAACAGTGCCTAAGCTCACTTCAGACGTCTAATACTAGTTAAAGAATACTAAGCTGGGGGCTTTGAGCTGAGATGTGCACCCTGATTCACTGGAACGGATAGGGGCACATGTAGACCCGGTGTTGTGGCTGATCTTTTTTTATTCTGATTTTAGTCAGACAAGCCTCCTTTTCTGTTGGGCCTCTCCAAAATAATTGCAAGTCAATAAATAAGAATGAGTAAGTGTGGAAGGAGTAGGCAATTTATACTATTAAAAGAGTGTTCCATTTAGATAAAATCTACTACAGTATTTAAGACCCCTCCATCCCATGTTCAACTCCAAGTTTTCTCCAAACACTTCAATACTCCCCTAGTGTTTGAATATGGGCAGAAGGGGGGACTTGGAGAGCTCTCAATAAAAATTTCCCTGCTGTAAAACTGAACAGGACAGGCCTGTAATCCCAGGGAGACTGGTGCTGGAGAACTCAGAGTTCAAGGGTAGCCTGAGCTGCCCAGGAAGACTCCTTCTCAAAGCCACAATTAGAACACCTCATTAACAACACATGTTTCTTCAAATTCTTGGCAAATTCAAAGCCCAATCTTGTTCGAAGTACAACAAATCATCCTGTGCCCATTTGAAGGATGAGAACAGCTGAGGCTTGAAGATGCCCCAACATGTAGTCACTGGTACTTGGAAGTTTGGAAGCCCAGATTTTTTTTCCCCGAGACAGGGTTTCTCTGTGTAGCTTTGCGCCTTTCTTGGAACTCTCTTTGTAGACCAGGCTAGCCTTGAACTCACAGAGATCTGCCTGGCTCTGCCTCCGGAGTGCTGGGATTAAAGGCACTCTCCACCACCACCCGGCCCAGATTTTTTTTTAAACCAAGTCCAAGCTGAAACAAGATGCTCCCCTACACCCTCACCTGCTGTCCTTTTACCCTTCCGCCATTTGGTTCCAGACATCTTCCACTTGTCTCTTAACTCTAGCCCCTCTCCTCTAAGTGAGAAGGACACTTGCTACTCTTTTGGAGGACCCAGGTTCAGATTCAGATCCTAGCTGTGACTAGGTGGCTCACAACCACCCGTAACTCCAGTTTTAGGGGATCTGATCTCCTCGTCTGTACTCTAAGGATGCTAGGCACACATATGGTACAGGCATGTATGCAACATGTAGGCAAAATATCCATACACACAAAACAAAATAAATGTAAAAAATAAATGGGACTTGAGTAAATTACCATTTTCCTCGGCCATTCTATTTATTGAGTACAGCTAGAAGCCAGATCTTTGAAGAATTTAAGCAGAAGGAAATTGAATTTTCTTCATCCACTTGAAAGCATTACAGTGAAGCCAGGCACGTGGGAACATGCCTGTAATCCAGCCCTTGAGAGGCAGAGGCATCAAGATCAGGAATTCGAGGCCAGTCTGGGCTACTCAAGACCCTATCTCAAAACAACACAACACAAAAAGACCACTTTATCAACAGGAATCTAAAAACAGCACTTGCAATACCTGTCCACTGAAACTCCTAGGTACATGCGTTTATAAATCCTGGAAACAGTTAAACTTCAAGTGGCTTCAGTAAGAAGGACAGCTTGGAAAATGTCTGTACAGACTTGATTTCTAATTGTGGTGAAGCTTCATTCCTTAAGCCACTTATTCAACATTAACTCATTCTCCAAACTTGCATCTGCTAGGCTCCGGGAAAGAGACAGACAGGCACAGTCTCCAATCAAAGGAGTGCCCTAGCTCACCAAGAGCTCTCAGCCTGGGGCGCAAGCTTCCGGTCTCTACAGCCACATTGGCCTCCTCAGTTCATTTCTTAGCGCTCTGCTTCCTCCCTCCCTTCCTGACCTTTGCATAAACCCCAGGTCTTTGTTCTTAACGTCTCCTCCTCCTCCTGCAGCCTAGCTTGCCTCTTTTCCCCTCTGAGACCCTACACTCTTCCGACCATGTCACCTCCTGTGCTCGGTCACTATTTCTCTATTCTCAGGTTCTTCTCCTGGACGGGCAGGGTCTGACCGGTTTTGTAAGATGCCAGCGCCTGGCACACCAGAGGCCTTCCAGGAATGAAAAACAAACGGATGTGGCTGTCTAAACAGTTCCGTGGGAAGATGAGCTCTTGGGGGGGGGGGGGGGGGTTCGAAGGCAGGGTCTCATATAGACCAGTCTCGCCTCCAGCTTTAAATGTAAAGCGGGGAATGACCTTGAACTCCCAATCCTGCACTTTTCGCCTCCCAAGTACTGGGATTACGTATTTGGGATTCCACACCTGATTTGGATTAGGGGTTTTCTTGAATTCCAGTGATGTCAGGCCTCCTGCCTTCTATCTTAGCCCTTCAATGGCACCGAAATATCGCAAGTTGTTCCAAGTGCCTAAGATTGTCAGCTTCCAAACGCAACAAGAATCCCATTGGTTTACTTAGAATGAGAGACGCACACAGAAAAGTAACAGCCGTAGGCAGTATTCAAGAACGCGCTCCGGAGGGTGAGCCGCGGTGCGGGATGCTCCACCAGTCTGTAGTACAGACGGTTTCAAAGCTTCTGCTGACTCAAGAGGATATACACTTGCATCCTCATTGAGAAAGAGGAAAGGACGGGGGAGGGGGAGAGGAGAGAGCGAGCGAGAACTCAATGAACTTAAAACCTCTCCAACCTCCGCTGGCCGTGCTAACCGCGAAGCTTCCGCAGTCCCTGCAACGGCTCCGGGCACCTGGGGAGCCCCTCTCCCAGGACACAGTATTGGGGTCCGTCCCTAAGGGGACCTCCACCGGACCAATCGGGCCTCGGCTCGCTTCCCGTCCCTGGCTTTGCACAAAATGTGTGTCCCCCCCCCCCCCCCATGCCCGCCCGCGGGCCGGGTTGAGCTGGTGGAGCCCTAGACCTAGGCCGCCTGTCCCGCCCGGGGCGGGCCGAAGCCGCTCCCCCTCCCTCCCTCCCTTCCTCCTCCCTCCTCCCTCCTCCTCCCTCCCTCGGTCCTCCCTCCCTCCACCCAGCAACGGTCCCGGAGCGCAGGCGCGATGGCGCGCGCGCCGGCGGGCGGGCAGGCGAGCGCGCGCGCGCGGGGGCCCCGGCTTAAATGCGGGCGAAGGGGGCGGCGCGCATCCTCCGCGTCGCTGCCCGCTCGGCTCGGCCGCCTCCAACTGTCTCCGCGTGGCACGAGCGAGGAGCCGCGCTCTTCCCCCGGCGGAGGAGGCGGTGGAGACGGCGGCGGCTGCAGGCAGGGAGTGGCTGCGAGCGGCGGCGGCGGCGGGCTCCATGGAGAGCGGCGGGCGCCGGAGCAGAGGCGGCGCTCCCACCGCTGCGCCCGGGCTGCAGTGACCCGCGTCCCGCCTCGCCGTCCGTGTCCGCGCCGCCGCCCCGTCCCCGCCGGCGCCCGAGCTCCGCAGTGACCGTCCTCGGCCGTCAGATTCCCCGGCGGGGTGGCGGCGGCCGGGTCTCCACGGCGGCGGCCGGAGCAGCGGCGGCACCAGCAGCAGGAGCAGCAGCAGCAGGAGCCCGGCTCTAGGATGAAGTTCAAGCCCAACCAGACGCGGACGTACGACCGCGAGGGCTTCAAGAAGCGGGCGGCCTGCCTGTGCTTCCGCAGCGAGCAGGAGGACGAGGTGAGCGCGGGGACAAAGGCCGGAGGCGGCGAGGGGGAGATCCGTCCCGCACCCCGCGGGCAGCCGGCTCGCCCGGGGCTGGGAGCCCCGCCGCTGCCCTCCCCAGCCTGCCTGGTGAGCGGTCCATCGGCTCGCACGCAGTTGGTTCGATTCCGTGTGTCCCTCCTTTTGACCACACGGCCTCCCCTGTTTTAAAGTTTGTCTGGCGACCGAGAGATGGCCAGCGGGAGATGTGGGATGACGCCAGGAGGGACAAGATAGATAGGCCTGAGACCGGGCGAAGTTGCCCTTTTCGGCGCCGTGATCTCTCGCTCTTCTGGTTTCTCAAGGCTGCTCTGCCGTGTGGCTTGACATCTGGGAAGGAGCGGTGTGTAATTCTACCCCGCTTCTGCGTTGGATGGAGAGGGGCCTTTGGAGTATCCGCTGGGAGGGCGATTTTTGTTTATTTCGGTCATATGTGTTCGGTTTTTTTGTTTTTTGTTTTCTAAACGGCTCTCTGTTTTCAAAACTTGGTCTGAGCGGTTAGGTCGCTGGGGAAAATCTGGTGGCGTTGCCACGCCTAAAATGAATTGATAGAAAGTTAACCATAACCGTGTCCAGGAAAACATCAGGCGAAAAAGCTGGAGATGGAAATGTAATGGCTTCCTCACTGCTAGCCCCTGAAACGATAAGTATGACATGGCATACACTCAGTGGCTTAGTTGTTGTATTAGCAAAAACCGCGTGCTTGAAAAGTATGATCTTTAGATCCCTTTGGGGTTTATTTCTTTTCTTGAAGGAACAAACACTTCAGGCTGATTTGAAACCTTTTAGTGTTTAAACCCGAATCCTGAAGGAACTTGCAGAGAAAGATCTTTGATGTGGTCCTACTTTGAAAAGTGCACTAAGGAAAGACAAGCGTTAAATGCAGTCTACCAAGGGGGTGGGGGGTCCCTTTGAAGGAAGGGCCTTGCTAGAGCAAGGCGAACTAAATAGAAAAGCGTGTAATAGCGAACAGATCCAAGATCCCGTCTGACTTGTTCACGCTCATATTTTTAGTAGAGCGTTTACAATGTGTTAGGTGCAGCCAGGGGGATGTTTGTTACATGTAATCCTTTTAGCACTTGGAAGTAGCACCGGTCAGTCCTGTTTTATAGGTGAGAAGACAGCTTTGAGTGAGTGAGCAGAAGTACTCTGCCCCCACACAGAATTAGGCAGTAGAGTCGGATTCAGGGTCCAGTTCCTACTCCAGAAGCTGGGGCTTCTGGGTAAAGGGCCTCTTTCGCTCAGCGATCCGATGCTCCATGTCGCCAGGCTAACTTAAGAAGAGCCTTTAAGTTACCTTTGAAATTGTGCCAGATGTTGGAAAATCGGGCCCCGTTTTTCTGAGTGGCGTGTGTCTGTCGGTCTGTGTGTCTCCCCTAGGGGAAGTCGTGGAGATGGGGAACTCACAATGATCTAAATTGTGGGTCTCGCAGAACAGTCTTAACAACTGCTTCATAAACGACCTTAAGCAGGTACGTGGGTTCGTTCATGTGTGCTTGGAAATTGTATTTGCTGGATGCAAGGGATCCTCGCTCAGTGGTGGAGAGCTGGCCTAGCACATGGAAGCCCTGGGTTCAATCCTGAGGTCTCTCAACCCGCCCCCCTCTGGGAAGTTTCTGTAAAATAGCTGCTACAGCCCATTTTCAAAATGAGACTAGTACTCATTTTGTGCAAGACTCAGGGAGTGTGTTAGAATCCATTATATAAAACTCTGGCTCTTAGAACCTGTAGGCTGCGAAACCTAGTGAATCAGCTTGTTAGGGGATATGCTAAGGGAAGACTCTGGATGGAATTCTCCAGAACACACAGCCAACTTTGGACATCTGGTTTAGCTCTTCGGAATTTGTATTTCTGTGGTTGTGTATAGCTGAGGCTCTTTCTGATGATTACAGAATGAACTCTTAGCCAAACAGTAAGATAATCTAGGAGAGATGTGCTTTCCCTATTGATGAGATCACTAGCCTTCCGGAGACTACAGAGCTGCTGGAACCCACCTCTAGCTGGTGGGTAAGAAATACTTCTCCACTGGGTTAAGAACTCGTAGGTCCTGGTTAGGACATTTAAATGTATGTTTTAAAGATGAGAGTAATTTCAAATAAAAAGAGTAATACTGTTTAACCCTAAAAGGTTACGGAGAGCCCCCATTGGCTCACCTGAGTGCCAGGATTACAGGCGTGAGCCTTGATTACCCAGCTAGAACAGGTTCTTCTAATGGTAGAGGGGTTTCCTTTTGGAGGTGGGGTAGTTTTAGGTGCCCCTCCCTGCCACACACACTTTTTCTTCGTCCTGTTTGGTTTTCCTGTTTTCTTTTTCTGCCTTAAGAGATAACACAGCATAGAAGGAAGTTAGACCTTGGCGTGGTGTTGGGATATGCCAGGAATCCCAGCATTTAGGAGGCTAGCCTGGGTTAAATAGTAAGATCCTGATGGTGGGTGGATAGAGCCAGGCATAGTGGTGCATGCCATAAATACCCACACATGGGAGGTGGGGTGTGTGTGTGTGTGTGTGTGTGTGGATCTCTGTCTACATAGTGAGACCCTATCTCACAAAGAACAAACACCAAATTGAGGTTGCAGAAGTAACTTGTCCCAAGCTCACAGAACAAGCAGGACTTTTTCAAGTCCAGGTCTGTTGTTACTAAATCTTCAGTCCATCTGAGCAGTCTCTCTAGCTAGCTAGCTCGTTCTGTGGAGAAGCATCGGCTTCAGTATGGCTTCCAGACACACCGGGTAAACGTCCAGAGAGTGGCCGGGATCCAGCTTGTATACACAGAGATTACAGTAGTAGTGCTATGAGAAGGTGACCAGAAATAAATTCCGTTGAACATATATATTTGCATGTATATTTAAACAGTGGATGTAAAGATGAGGTTTTAGCTGCTAAGGATCGTTTTCTGTAGTGGAAGATTAGGTGAAATGCAGTGGCCT
Organism: Onychomys torridus; assembly: GCF_903995425.1. NCBI lineage: Eukaryota > Metazoa > Chordata > Mammalia > Rodentia > Cricetidae > Onychomys > Onychomys torridus. The sequence goes on along the minus strand of NC_050462.1, from coordinate 15,914,369 downwards.
AAAGCACTTTGGTGTGCTTTGGGTTTGGAACCCCATGTGTGTCGTTTGGGATTTCTGTCAATGGAAGGGGGACTTGGGTTTGTGGTCTGCAAGGGCAGCTTGGGATGGCAAAGGAAAGAAAACAATACAAAACTGCATGAGCTGGCTGTTTGGAACCTGGGGCTTATGCGGGGACACTTTGCTCAGCCTGGAAGGAGGAGGGAGGGGACTGGACCTGCCTGGACTGAATCCACCAGGTTGAGCTGAATCCCCAGGGGAGTCTTTGCCCTAGAGGACATGGGAATGGGGGGAAGGCGGGGGCGAGGGCGGGAAGGGGGAGGACAGGGGGAACCCATGGCTGATATGTGAAATTAAAACACACACACACACACACACACACACACACACACACACACACACACACCTACACACCTTAAGAGCCTTGGGTAGAGGGTGTAGCTCAGCAGTGGAATGTTTACCCACCAGCCCCAGAGGGCAGGGGGGAACAGGACGAACATAGCACCCCACATGCAAGCCTGACAACTTGCCAGGCAAGAAAGGAGCTCTTAGCTTTAGTACGTTTCAATTCTAGACTTTGGAGGAGGATTTGACGGCAAAATGGGACGCAGGCTGCCAAAGGGGCATTAGGAGTGGCTTGGTGCTGGGCGGAACCCAGGCGCTGCTGTGGGAGGGAGGTCCGGGCAGACGAGTTTGAGAGGGACACCACCAGTTCTGTCTTTGGATCTGTGACTCTCAGTGGTTAGCCTCTCAGAGTTAGGGGATGCAGCCCCTCCAGAGAGTCTGCCCTAGAGAGCAAGATCAGACCGTACAACGTAGGGTGTGGTGGAAAAGATGGTGGCATCTCCAAACATGAAACCAAAACCAGAGCAATAAAGAGAGTCCTGATCAGGAACATTGGTGTGATGAACCTCCCCAGCCTTCTTTACAAATAGCATTGGTTGTCATTTACCCTGTGGCAGTCACCTGTCTACAGGTATTGGCATGCTGGGGGCGGGTGGCTGGCTTTTCGAGACAGGGTTTCTCTGTAGTTTTGGTACCTGTCCTAGATCTCACTCTGTAGACCAGGCTGGCCTCGAACTCACAGAGATCCGCCTGCCTCTGCCTCCCGAGAGCTGGGATTAAAGGAATGCCCCACCACTGCCAGGCTTTTTTTTGTTTTGTTTTATTTTCCATTTGTTGAAAATATCTCCTAAGTAGCCCAGGCTGGCCTTGAATTTGATCCAGTCCTCCTGCCTCAGTTGCTAAGATTGTAGGCATGAGCCACTGTGTCTGGCTTCGGTCTCGGTTTGTCTTTTTTTGTTTGTTTTTCGAGACAGGGTTTCTCTGTGTAGCTTTGCGCCTTTCCTGGAACTCACTTGGTAGCCCAGGCTGGCCTCGAACTCACAGAGATCCACCTGGCTCTCCGGCATTACAGCCGTGCTGGGATTATAGGCTTTCACCACCACCGCCCGGCATGGTTTGTCTTAAAGGTGGGGGTTAAAAGGTGGTAGATAAGTACCTAGCTAGCGTGTATAAGACCCAGCACTGAAAGGAGATTGGTTTGTGGAAGACTTGCATATTTGTAATGAAAGGAAGGTGAAAGGTGGGTTGCTTCTAAATAGTTCACACTGGAAAGGATACTTAATTATATCAAACCTTTTTCCTAGCTAATTTTTATTGTTATGCATGAGAGTGCATGCTCTTATCTTTCTACTAGGGAGCCTGAGGCAAAAGATAAGTTCAAGATCATCTTGGTGGATGTAGGGCTTTAGGCTGGTTTGGGTTTATCTCACAGTATCTCCAAAAAAATGAACTAGAGGGCTTGAAGGTAGCTCTGGGAGAGCACTGGCTTCCATGAAAGAGCCTGGAGGGCCTTGGATTTCTAGTCTTCTGTTTCCCTCTAGAATAACTGGAATTGCAGCCTGGGGTCACAGTTCCTCCCTTGACCTGAACTCTTTGTTTTTCTGAGACAGGGTTTCTCTGAGTAAAAGCCTTGGCTGTCCTAGAACTCACCCTATAGACCAGGCTGGCCTTGAACTCACATAGATCTGCCAGTCTCTGTCTCTCTAGCAATGGGCTTAAAGGCATGTGCCACCACCTCCTAGTCAGGCCTCAAATTTTTGGTCCTGCCCCTTCCTAAATGCTGGGGTCACATGTATGTGTCAGCACACAGGACTCTTAATCAGCCTTTCCCTTCCCGATCTCAAATGTGGCTCTACCCTCATTTCTACTTAATGAAATAGTCAAGATGAGCAGACAAGTACTTAAACACCCTGTCTTTCAGATCTCTGCCATATATTTATATCACATCTCTTAGCTAGTTAAACTAGTTAGTAGTTGGATGTGATAGTTATTTCTATACCCATAAGTATTTTAATTATTTAATCTGATCCTGCTTTTGGAAAGGTACATTTGAAGTTAATGGGTTGATCAAACAAAGTTAATCTTTTTTAGAGTATCAAGAGACTCTTGGTAAATTACTGGGTTGGGCTAAATCACTTGTCAGAAATATATGTAGGTCTGTTATCATGGCTTTATATAGATCTACTTCCTTTGGAGGAGGGAGGGCTAGTTTCAGCCATAAAAACTAGCCCTCTGTATGGTTTTCTTCTCCCCTCCACTCCAAGACTGTGAGTACTTTGAGGAAAAGGCCATTGATCCATCCAGTGTTGTTCAGCATCACCATCCTGAGCAAACTCAGCCAGGCCTTTCTACCAGAGGGCTCTGCTGATTTTTATCATCCTCCACCCAGCTGAAGATGGAGGACTGACTATAGAGCAGGAGTGAACGGGCTGAGATCGAGTGGTGGTGATCTTTTGTGTGGAGGAAGTGGATAACTAGGTCACACCTTTGACCTGGTCTGAAGAGGGCGCCCCTAAACCGCTGTGGGTCTTTGTCATCTAGTCTGTGGCCCTTGGAATGGGCACTTGAAATGGGACTGGAGGGTTGAGGTCCTGAACTTTTTATTTTGTTTCTTTCTTTCTTTTTTTTAAGATTTATTTATTTATTATGTATACAGAAGAGGGCACCAGATCTCATTACAGATGGTTGCGAGCCACCATGTGGTTGCTGGGAATTGAACTCAGGACCTCTGGAGGAGCAGTCAGTGCTCTTAACCTCTGAGCCATCTCTCCAGCCCCTTATTTTGTTTCTTAAATAGCTATGTGCTGTTAGTGGTAACTGATATACACACAGCTCTGGGTCTCCATGAAGCATGGAAGGTCAGAGGTCACTGGGTTCCAGACAGTGGATCGATCGGCAGATCAGGGGCCTTTAGGTGCTGGGTGAGAAGCATTTAGTAAGATGTACTAGACTGCAAATCAGCCATCACCAAACACAGACATTGACAAATCTTTCAAGAGCTGGGCTCCATGGAACACACCTGTGACCCCAGCACTTGTGAGGCAGAGCAGGAGAATCTGAAGCTCAAGGTCATCCTTAGCTACATAATCTACATGAGACCCTGTCTCAAGGGAGAGGTTTGGAGGGAAGAAAAGAATGAGGGATGAACATGAGTGAGGATATAGGGAATGTGGTGTCCAGAGTCCACCTAGACTCCTGACATACTGGGTTTCATTTTTTAGGGTTCAAACATTCTGAATACCAAGGGTTTTGAAATTCCTTTACTAAACAATAGCTTACTTGGAGTGGCTTGTCATCTGTACTCACAGTTCCAACCCATTATAAAAGGTCAGGGAAGTCACTTAGCACAGAATTATCCAGCCAGTACCAGGGCATCTCTAACTCTGACCCAAATAAGAGGCTTGTGCCTGGGGGTCAGACCCGGGGTTGTTTATGGTTCAGGTCGTATTAACACTGGTTGTGTTTGCCAGTCTGGATACAAAGGGCCAACACCTTTCATTATTTTAATAAGTCTCATTGAGCCTCCTTTAGGTAACAAAGTTATTGAAGTGGGATTTGCAGCCTCATTTTCTTCAAAGTAGAATTTGAACATAGACTCTTCCCCTACAGGCTGTGAGTCTTTACAGAGATATATATATATATATATATTCCTTTCTGCTATCTTGTCTCCATTCTCAAAATTGTAAAGCTCGCGGTACTTCTTGGTAACAATCAGTTCTTGATGAGCTGATTCTGCTCCACAGGTGGGAGAGCTGGAGAGCCGCAGAGCACGGAACTCAGAGTGGCCAGCAGGGTCTGCCTAGGCCTGAGTCTCAGATGTTTAGTCCTGCAAGACAAGTGTTTTCCTTGCAGGCAAGATCCTTAGCACTAACAGGTCACTATTCTCCAATCAATGTGTGAGTCAAGTTCAGACCCATGTCTTCTGATGCTGCTAGATTTGCTGAACTCTGGCTCCCTTGGTTTCTAGTTATGGACTCATGCCCTATTTGCAAATACTAAATCTTAAATTTAAAGGCTTCTTTGGGCATGATGCTACCACCCTCAGAGCAGCCATTTGCTTTAAGGCTTCACCAACCATTCTGTTGGTTCAGTATTTGCCTGTCTTGGCCACCATCTTTGTAAGGTGCGTGCTTAGGAGTGATGTGAACAGTACAGCAGTGTTCTGCTAAATCTATATGACAAGAACAAGGGTGTTGAGTTGCTATGGTCAACTGAGCATTCATTCCTGTTGAGGAAGGTTGAATCCCTAGCACCCACATGAAAAGATAGGCATGCTGGCATCCAGCTCTTGGTGGGGTGTCAGAGTGGTGGAGAACAGGCAGATCCTGGGAGCTTGCTGGCCAGTCTAGCCCAAATGTTGAGCACCAGGTTCAGTGAGAGACCTTGTCTCGAAAAAAAGTAGAAATAGGCTGGGCGGTGGTGGCACACGCCTTTAATCCCAGCACTCAGGCAGATCTCTGAGATCAAGGCCAGCCTAGGCTACCAAGTGAGTTCCAGGAAAGGTGCAAAGCTACACAGGGAAACCCTGTCTCAGAAAAAGAAAAAAAAAGAAAGAAAAAGAAAAAAAGTAGAAATAGAAGACATAAGACACCTCTGTCCTCTGCACACATGCATGAGCACACTCACCATATGCATGTCCTTTCTCCAATAGTGAACACCTGTGCTTCTGAGCGCTAGAGAGCCAGCAGCTTCCCCAGCAGAAGGGAGGAAAAGACAATCGCTAGTGTCTGTCAAGGCAATGTCCATGTTTGATTAATTTCAGGGTGGGGGTGCTGGGGATATAGCTCAGCTCTGGAGTGCTTGTCTGGTGTGCTGGTACATTTTTATTGTCATCTTGACACGGCTGAGATTTCCTAGGTAAAGGGAACCTCAGTTGAGTAATTGAAGTTCAGATGGGCCTGAGGCCATGTCTGTAAGAGATCCCCTTGATGGGTAAGGGAAGTGAGGCAGGCCCAGCCTACTGTGGGTGGCACCATCCCTAGGCAAGTGGGTCTGGGTTGTATAAACAAGGTGAACATACGCCAGTGAGCAACACTGTTCCATGATGTCTTCCTTCCTCAGCTTCTGCCCTGACTTCTCAGTAATGGATTGTGACCTGGAAGCATAAAGCCAAATGAACCCTTTGCTTTCCCCAAGTTTTTTTTGTTTGTTTGTTTTTGTGGATCTGAGGATCGAACCCAGGGCCTTGTGCTTGCTAGGCAAGTGCTCTACCACTGAGCTAAATCCCCAACCTCCCCTCCCCAAGGTGTTTTTTTGATTGGTGTTTTATCACAGCAATGGAAAGCCACTGGGACACCTAGCGAGTTCAAGGCCTTGGGTTTGATCCCAACAACCCACAGGAAGACCTGTTTAAATAAGCATACTATAGTAGTTTTGCAGCATTTTTGTGAAGATGGTTAAGACATCTGTTAGCTTCACAAACATTGGGCCTTTTTAAAACTTGAGTGAGTTTGTTTTTTCATTTGTACAGTGGCAGTGTGATACTCCTTCAGTGTTAGGGAACTGTTAACAACCAAGTCTTTGTTTGTGGTGCTAGGCTCTTTGTAGACCGGGCTGGCCTTGAACTCAGAGATCCACCTGCCTCCTCTCCCAAGTGCTGGGATTAAAGGTTGGGCGCCACCTCCCCCGGCTAGAGTGACTTTTTTTTTTAAGGGTTGTAAGTTTTGCAGCCTACATGGTCTCTGTTTTCAGTAACCCTGCTGTCACAGGGCCATAAAAAGCCAGGGAGTCTGTGAAAGGGAGTAAGAGTGACTGATTCTAATAGTTTTATCTGTGAGCACTGAAATCTGAATGTTACATAATCCCACCTGGCCTGTATTCTTGGGAGAACATAGATTCTCTAGCTCAGGAATAACTGACATGTGGGGCTATGGGTAAGGAAGGTACTTGTCATCCTGAAGACCTGAGTGTGGATCCCAGCATCCATGTGAAAGGCCAATAACCTGATATGACCGCAGTGTATCCAACTGTAGGGCTAATAATACATTTGCCTAAGAACTGGAAAGCTGTACTTCTTAAGTTGGTGGTTTCAGTGATCCCACGAGGGCAGAGTTAGTTCTAGACCAGCCTGGTCTACATACTGGGTTCCAGACTAGCCAAAGCTACACGGGGAAACCCTGTCTCAATATAAATGAGTCCATAGATAGGTGCAGGATGGTTTAGTGGATGGGACTGTTGTTGGTGTATCTCCCACCGTAAGCTACAGCTGGTGTGTGTTATAATGTGTGCCCTGAATGATTTTCGGTGACATTTAAGAGTAGATTGATGTAGACTCCAGCTACAGCCTTAAATGTTTGGAACGTTGCATCTTAGTGCTTCTCAGCCTTCCGTGCATGGTTATCATGGGTCTTGCAGGTGCTGTTGGTGAGTAGCAGTCGGTACCCAGACCAATGGATTGTCCCAGGAGGAGGGATGGAGCCAGAGGAGGAGCCCGGCGGTGCTGCTGTGAGGGAAGTATATGAAGAGGTGAGGTGAAGAGTATTTTGTCTTTCACAAGGTTGAGGGGTTTTACAGGAGGGTCTTCTTCTGGCTTTCTGCCAGCTGATCCCGAGGAAAGGCAAGAATGAGGAGATAGAAGTGTTTATAAGTATATTGCTGTAGCTAACATTTTGCTTAAGAGGTTTTTGTTTTTGTACATGGTAAACAACAAATGGATGTGAGCCCTCTAGAATTAGATTAACATGCAATTGTTTTATATTAGCATAAGTTCACTGTTGATCAGATTTGCGATTTGATTAATGATCAGTGTATAATAACATAATAGCCTTGCCTGAGAGCTACATCAGTATTGTATTGAGCAGAGACACTTGTACCATAATTTTTAAACTAATGAGAAACCAATTGATGGGTGGTAGTGGTATACGCCTTTAATCCCAGCACTCAGGAGGCAGAGGCAGGAAGATCTCTGTGAGATCAAGGCCAGCCTGATCTATAGGGTGAGCTCCAGGACAGCCAGGGATACACAGAGAAACCCTGCCTCAAAATAAACAAACGAATTGTTTATATTTTCTTGTGTCATAAAATATGTCACATCCTCATGTTGAGATTTTGTAACTCTCAAGTGGCCAGCTTGTCCCTTCCCTTGAGGATAGAACTTGATTTACTCACAGGCAAGACCATATAAGGTATAAGTGGGGAGTGCATGTCTGTGTTCTTCCTTTGGACTTTAGGGGTACATTAGGAAAGGTTTCAGAATGGGAAGTCTTGACAGCTCGCTCTTTCTGAGGGAAGAGCCTCCCATCTTCATACACAGGAAGCCCTGAGATTGCTGTAGTAACAGGGTGAGGAATTAAGACCCTTCAGTGGGAGATAACAAGAGAATTGTAGCTCTTTAGCCCTGGCAAAGGAAAAAGGCTTGAGTCTGTTAGTTCATACAGAAGAGTCTGTTTTTATTCACAGATTTTTCCAAATTGTTAAGGCTCATTTTTATCACTGTTTGTTTTTGTGTATGTGTGAAATAAAATCAGCCTACCCAACCAGACAATCGGGGGTTTCTATAGCAAACCCTAGGTGGTAGATCTTAGTTCAGCCAAGAAGCTTCATGATTAGGCATAGCTTACTTACTGAGGAAAGCCTGAGCTGTTTCAATTACAAAACTGAAACAACATAGCTTATTAATGTAATGATTGTGAAAGATGAGTATTTTACTTACCAACTTTTTCTTTAATAGGCTGGAGTCAAAGGAAAATTAGGCAGACTCCTGGGAATATTCGAGGTGAGTTACAAAATAGCCCCACTCTGCTGCTCTAGAATTCATGATTCTTCCCTAACAACAACCTGAATCCGTTTCCTTTGAAGCTCTCAGTAGGCAAATCAGTGGTGAGGATTGGGTTGCTTCCCCTGCAGTTTGTATATACTGGCGTTGCCGTGGTTGCCTGTGTCTGACCATACACAGAAATGGATTCAATGCACACCAAGGGATAGAGAGCATCTGGAGCAATCCCTGACCCTGCATGGCATCTAGAATGGCTTGAAGGACCAGTATGAGGAATAGACGCTAAAATACGAGCCTCTTCTGCTCACCTCTCACTAAATAACTGAAGAGGAACTGACTGAATGGAATTTTCAGTCAGGGGATTGGAAAGTGATCAGTACTCAGGACAATGGAAAAAAGCAGCTGGGTTCTGAAGTCCATTCATTCATCTCATACTTTATGTGGTATGCCAGAACACGGGGACTTCCCTTATCAAAATTTAAGAGTTAGCTTGGTTTTTCTGATGGAACCATATAAAATTTATTTTTAAGCCTTTAGAAATTACTTGGAACTGATGACTAGAATTGAGAATACAAATGGTGGTGGCACATACGTTTAATTCTGCATGCCTTAAATCCCAGCACTCAGAGGCAGGAGAATGAGTTCAAGGACAGCCAGAGCTACACAGAAACCTTGTCTCAAAAAACCAAGGTGTGTGTTGGCTAGAGCTCAGTTCTTCCAGAGGACTCAGGATCAGTTCCCAGCACCCACATTGCAGCTCATAACTGTCTGTAACTAACAGTTCCAGGGGACCTGACACCCTCACACAGGCATACATGCAGGCAAAAGTACCAGTGCACATAAAATAAAAATTAAAAAAAATAATTAAGATAGTACTCAATTCCTCTCTAGCATTGGTTTCACAGTACCACAGCACCATCTCCTGGTTAAACTGAGAAACATAAATTTTTCTATGCTGTGTGGATACAATTGACACCTCAGTCAGTGTGCCCAGTTTTTGAAGAAAGGTCGTAACTAAAACTGTTAAAGAGATAGCACACTAAGAGCAAACCTCAGTCAGCGTGTTTTTTCCCTTTAGAAAGTATCACATTAGAACTGCCTCACGCCACTTCAGTGACCTTAGTGACTTGTGAATGGGGCAGTAAATAAAAATGCAGGAGGGATTTACAGTTTTTAGATTCCATTCAGATCTCAAGGATTTCTGTATCAAAACAAGTTGCATATACATAAATGAAAGTATTTGTTCCATGTTTTAGCAATTTTCCCACTGACAGTGCTGAAGCTCTGGCTTCTGATTGAGGCAGCTTCACTGGTAGTGCAGGCTGCTTCACCCTCCTGAATGTTGGGAGTCCTGGCATGCACCACCACACTTGAGCTGGTTCGTGCTGCTTTTTTTTTTTAAACTCAGCTGGAACTAGATCCTTCCTGCCCCAGCCTTCCAAGTACTGATTTCAGCCATGAACTACCATGCTGACTTTTTTTGTTGTTGTTTTTGTTGTTTGTTTGTTTTGGGTTTTTTTTGTTTGTTTTTCAAGACAGGGTTTCTCTGTGTAGCTTTGCACCATTCTTGGAACTCACTCCATAGCCCAGGCTGGCCTCGAACTCAGAGATCCACCTGCCTCTGCCTCCCGAGTGCTGGGATTACAGGTGGTGCACCGCCTGGCTTGTTTTTTTAAATTAAACAAAAATTGGGCATACATGCATGCACGTAGAAGTTACAGGACGTCTGGGAATGGGTTCTCTCCATTTAGGTTCCCAGGATCTAACTCATATCAGTGCTTTTTATGTGCTGAGCCATCTTGAAAGCCGAGGTTTTTGGTTTTTTGTTTTCATTCAGATCATCTTCACATTTTTCACCTTTTTATATATTTATTTATTTTTCTATTATCAGCTTGATACAGTAGAAATCCTTATTCTAATAGTGAAATGTTTCATTGAGACTTGCCAAATAATTGAGTAAAACCAACACTTACAAGCCACAGTCATCCTATATATAGCCTGCTATATTGCCTCCCTGGTTCTGTGGGTTGCAGTGATTGTTGTTTGAAAAGCCCAGTTTCTAATGTTTATCTTATCTTCATGCACTTGCACTTCCGTCTAGACTACTTGACTGTGCCTGAGCTGATTTCCCATTGAAAATCCATCCATGGCTGTCTCCTGTGAATTAAAATGCTTTTGCTTTTCTATTCAAGCAGAATCAAGACCGGAAGCATAGAACATATGTTTATGTTCTGACCGTCACTGAAATATTGGAAGACTGGGAAGATTCTGTGAATATAGGTGAGCTCCTGTCCCTTTGCTGACACATTTTTTCCAACTCACCTTAACTGATGGTTGCTCTTTTGAGAGGGGAAAGTGAGAATCTGTCTCTACGCTTGAATGACTTCACCCTGCCATGCTGGCGTTTAAGAAGTAGCAAGTCTAAGAGAAGTGAGGGTCTACTGTGTAGTAACAGGGTATGCATTTTCAAACTGACCTTGCAGTAATTGCTGTTTTGCTGTTCTGTAGGAAGGAAGAGAGAGTGGTTCAAAGTAGAAGATGCAATCAAGGTTCTGCAGTGTCATAAGCCTGTCCACGCAGAGTACCTGGAAAAACTAAAGCTGGGGTGTTCTCCAACCAATGGGAACCCCACCGTCTCTTCCCTCCCAGACAGCAATGCCTTGTTTGTGACCGCTGCACAGCCCTCTGGGGTGCCGTCCAGTGTAAGATAGAGCTGGGGACCCTTCCCCCACCGTGTCGTGTCATGATGTCACAGGGAGAGGCTTTTACTTTGCTTCTAACACATCTGACTGCTGCTGGCAAACTCTGAATTTGCCATGCAGGGATTTCAAATAATTTGCATGTGTTTCAGATGCTTTCAAGTCTTTTAAAACAAACAAAATAGCATAAAAATAATTTAAGGTGCCAAAGCCATGTGGGATTTTTTTAGAGCCTTAATTATAACCCTTCCACCCGATTACTTTGGTTTTCATTTTTTATCCCCGCCCCCCAACACACACACACACACACACACTTTTGTCCACTTGACACCATTCTGTGGTTTATTTTGCCTGGTCTTATTAAATAAGTTGTTGGGTATGTATTTTCTCACACACACACCATTTTTTTCTTAGAGTATCAAATAGTCACCAGATCTTTGTGTTGGGAATTATTAATAAAGAGATCCTCAGTATTTGAAGAAATATATCCACCCAAAGCTTGTGTAAGAGGGTCATAATCTCCATTGTAAACTACAGATTTGGGGTGTAGCCTGTGACAGAGTACTTCAGTTCACCCTTTCCAAGAAGTTGAATGTTCACAGCCAGTATTGTAACCGTCAACCTACCAGGACTGTTTCCTCTAACACTGTAGTGATTCAGTATAAAATACAAACTAGGGAAATAAATACTGTCAGCAGCTTGCATGTGATTGAGCGCACCTCATCCTGAGACCTGTATTTAGAGACATTTATTAGCATGCTGAGTTATCGGTGCCCTCTATAACCCTTTGAACCTAGAATATATTAAGGCCACATCCCCCTGATTTGGTGACATCTCTCCAGTTAAACAATCAGTTCACTGCAGGATTCCACTCCAACCTTCGGTCCCAGTCAGTGATGACTGGTCATGGCTAAATCAAATGGCCACTCTGTTCGCTGTTCCAGGCCTAAGGCAGGGCACATCTGAATCTCTCCTGTTGTCAGTGTCAATGAGTGGTCTGTCACATAAGGGACCTGTAAGGGACCTAGAACGTAGGAGCCATCCTGTGAAAGAGAACCAGGTCTGAAACTCGTACGTTTCTTCCAGGTCAGGGGAGGGGAAAGCTTGGACAGATGTGGGATGAGGAAGAGATCATTCTTTATGTAGCCATCGTTAACCTTTTGTAAATACTCTGAACTGGCAAGCATACAACAGGGAATCCATTAAGACATCTGTTCTGTAACTTGTTAACCTCTAAAATGTAATCGCTGCTGAAATGGTCCTTCCGTGTAAGAGAAAACTGGTTCTGAAAATGAGATCTTGTGCCGCAAACACAGCGGAACTAAATAAAGATGTTAGTTTACAAACTAATGCTGTCAAAGGAATGAGTAAAGCAGAAAAACTCAACCAGTAACATTCATTCTGAATTATGTAATCACACATGATCATTCAGACCTTTTATATTTTTCTTTGTACAGAGGTCATGTATTTTTTTTTTTTAAGGAAACATTTAAAAACCCACAGATTGACATTTTCTATCAGTTGCCAATAGACTTTTTCCTCACAAATGTCTGCAATTTCTCTATGTACTAAACACAACAGAGAAACTGGACTGCTTTGTATAGAATACTGCTTCCAGCTAACATTATCACAAGTGCTTGGGGTTTAAATGTACATGATATTCTCAGAGTACCAGTGCATGAACTTATTTTATAAACCCTGGACTATGTATTGCCATGTAAAATATGTACAGTATTAATGTCAACCATCTCTTTAAAAGTTAGCCTATAAATATTGTTGTATAATTTCTTTGGTCAGAAACATTTGGACTACGTCATGTCACCTGGGTCAGGATTTTCTTCAGTGCTGTTTAGCAAACCACTATCTTTTAGCCTATGCAAGTAGCAAAGGATTTACGGAATGCAGCTTCACTGTTAAATTTCACCCGAGGGAGGGCCCCGTATTACTCTTCTGGAACCCAGAGACCAGCAGGACTATAGAGGAAAAGAACTAAGGTGATTCAGTCTCTTAAAAGTAGTTGAATCTACTAACAAGGTAATGTCTACTATCTCAGCCCTCTGCTGTCTGCAATGCCGAGACTGCTGTTTGTGCTTATTTGTGGAGTAGCTGAATAAAATCGGCAGCTAAATTCTTCAGTCCATGTGCCTCCTAAGTAAAAACACAAAACAAAGCAAAGGAGTTGTTTGAAATTGACTTGCCGAAAAGTAGGAACAGCCCCGGTGTGGTCTTTTTGTAAAGAAGTGGTGTTCCCCACCAAGCACATGCCATCCAGTTTTGTCAATCACATTGTATGAAGCAGAAAAGGAAGGATTGCTGTGCATGGTCTCACTTGAGATGGTCTCATTCGAACTGGTGTAAGAATCTTGACTTTTTTACATTTGGAAATATCAAATAAAAATGGAAACATAATCTGCGTGGGTTTATTTTTTAGCATAAGAGCTTTCAACGTTAGCTTTCTGAAATTCAGGGCCAGGTGCATGCTTTACCCAGGAGGCTTACGTTTAAAGGGCCAGCTGCTCTTTGAAAGGATCTGACTTTGGATCCCAGCACCCACGGAGAGGCACACAACCTCCTGTAACTCCAGCTCCAGGGGATCTGATACATTCTTTTGGCCTCCAGACAACTGCACACAAGCCATACACACACAAGCATATCCATAAACCCAGGCAAAACTATACAACGCTGTTCAGAATCCATTACACCACCTGCCCAGCATTCTACAGTAAAACCTTCACCACCATCCATTGGCCCTCACATACAAAAAAGCTCTTGTGTCTTCATTCATGACTGACTGGGGTTGGTGGGTTAAAGGAGCTATCATTAAATGTTGCCGATCTTTTTTAGTCTCTTAGTTAATAACAAAAACTAGAAAAATCATTAGGACATTCCTTAATATAAATAACTTTTTTTCTTTTTTCTTCCCAGGACAGGGTTTCTCTGTAGCTTTGGAACTTGCTTTGTAGACCAGGCTGGCCTGGAACTCACAGAGGTCCTCCTGCCTCTGCCTCCCAGTGCTGGGATTAAAGGCATGAGCCACCACCACCCAGTTTAAACCACATAGCAAAGAATTAGAAGTGTATGATCTGTGATTAAATCTTTGGGCTGGATGTGGTGGGCAACACATGCCTTTAATCCCAGCTCTAGGAAGCTGTGCTGGGAAAGCAGAGGTACATTGATCTGAGCTTAAGGTTAGCCTGGTTCCAGCATAGCCAGGGCTATATAAGTTGACCCTGTCTCAAGAACTTTAAGCCCGGCAGTGTTAGCCAACACCTTTAATCCCAGCACTCAGGAGGTTAGAAGCAGGCAGATCTGAGTTTGAGACCAGCCTGGCCAACTTCAATGACTTCCAGGACAGCCAAGGCTACAGAGATATTGTAATGCCTATAAATAGGGTGGCGTGGGGGAGCAAGCACGAGCACAGACAGCAGATTAATGTGGCCTGTGGGCAGGCGTCTACACTCATGCACATGTCTCACATTATAGTGAGAGCCCAGTCAGTAATGCGTTTGCTAAGCAAGCATAGATTCCAAGTTCTATCCCCAGGACCCATGGGAAAAGTCAAGCTGTGATGATAATCCCTGCATGGGTAGGAACACTATTCCATAGGCTAGTAACAGCCTGTCTTCAAAAACAGTAGAAAGCAGCTGAGTAGGGGCAAAACCTAGGGTTTTCCAACCTCCCCAAAGTCCCCTATGAACCTGACCCTGAAGAATTTCTGGACCAGGCATGGCAGTGCATACCTTTGATCCCAGAGACATCTTCAGAATCTTTGCGGTCCCTGGGGGATAGAGTCCTAGAAAGCATTACCTGTTCATGCCTACCCAGCCAGCAACTCCTGGCGGCAGTTTCCTTGACAAGGAGCCTACCTTTAGAGACTACTAAAATTCAGTGGCCAAAAGAACACTCCTAAGGCGTTCTTTGTTCATTTCTTTTATAGACTTCAAGTAGTATTTCAAACAAACATGGCCCCTTAGCAAAATGTAATATGTACCTCCCAGAAAAATCAAGCTACAAGTTACAAGTAATCTGGTGAGGCTGAAGAGGCGGGCTTGTACCCACACAGTGGCTTAAGTGTCTCCAGTTACAGGGACCCAAGGACAGCAGCCACAAACATGGTGCCCATGCAAGCAAAACACCCATACACATAAAAACAAAACGGGTTTCTCGCAGTTTTTTTGGAAGGGGGGGGGGGGGGGCGGGCAGGATCTTCCTTGAAATAGTCCTGACTTCCTAGAGCTGTAGACCAGGTGGCCTTGAACTCAAGAGAGAGACTGCCTGCCTCTACGTATCTTTCTAACGACTTTGCCCTCTATACAAATGGTTGACAGGGCTAGAATAAAGATCAGTGGCAGAACTTGCCTGAACATGTCCAAGTCCAAGAAAGGTCCTGGGTTCAACCCCCAGTACCACCACAAAAATGTATAGCGGGAAAGGCTAATTCTTAGCACAAATACTACTCCATCCTCAGTAATATCAGTGACTGCAGAGTAAAGGAAATAGACAAATTATCACATCCAATTGGCATAGATTTTTTTATTGTTTATACTTCTTTGAAATTATTACATTCAACATGTTTCCCTTGTTACTTAAAATATAAACCCTGATAAAGTTCCTTAGGATAGGCAGCATGCTTCATAGCTAAACAAAATGTTACCAAACCCCAGAATACATTCCAATATCACATTTCTTGCGGAATAACCAATTTTTCATCTTTTATAATTTGTATGTGGGCAGCTTTCCGATATTGTGTTCCTGAAACTCTGCTACTGATGTAGTTAGAGTAGCCGAATGAACATTCCCAAACCATCAGAAGGTCCTACAACACCACCACTTGGCTGGCTGGCTGGCCTCACGCTACCTTATAGGATACCAGATGCTCTTCCCCACCCTTTCGAGAAATGCTAACCACAGTTTTTTTTTGTGTGTGTGTGTAGCTTTGCACCTTTCCTGGAACTCACTTGGTAGCCCAGGCTGGCCTCGAACTCAAAGATCCGCCTGCCTCTGCCTCCCAGTGCTGGGATTAAAGGTGTGCGCCACCACCGCCCGGCTAATATACCAGTTTGCAATGAGGCTTACCTTATAAGTACATTCCTGGTCTAGTGTAAGGTTTTCAGCATTATATACAGAAAGCCTAAGATCTGAGAGAACCAAAAATAACTAGTCTCACAGTGAGTGGAAGTGAATCGCAGCAAAATAGAGCAGAACAAAAACATTCAAACCACAAAGCTCAAATTGACACCTGAGGGCAGTGGTTCTCACCCTCTAAGCTGCAGCCCCTTTGGGTTCCAAAGACTTTCACAGGAATTGCCAAAGATCATGGGAAAACAGACTACAGTTATGAAGTAGTAGCGAAAATAATAGGGTGGTTGGGGGTCACCACACCATGAGGAACTGTATCAAAGGGTCGCAGCCTTGGGAAGGTTGAGAACCACTGCTCTAGGGCGTCAGAACTGAATTCAAGATGTCAATTGGGGTTTGGATTTCCTCTCTCTCTGGGCTCTGTATGCACTGTCTGGAGGCTGGAGGTGTTTGGCTTGAGTACACATTAGCCTTTCTAGCACTTCCTTTTCCCAGGACAAGAGCTACAACTATTGTGCTGTGTGCTGTGCTTCATGCCTAAATTCTATTCATTCACATCCACAACCAGCTATTAGGCAAAGGTTAAAATACTTTTGTCAAGTGAATTTTCTTCCTTCATCTGGGGCTACAAAGTCAAAGGTTTATAAGAAAACAGGACCACATACAGGACCAGGTAGGCTGGGGAATGACTCCTACCATTCCTACAAAAAGAGAATGATACAGAATGTACTGCGCCGGGCGGTGGTGGCGCACGCCTATAATCCCAGCACTCGGGAGGCAGAGACGGGGGACCTTTGAGTTCGAGGCCAGCCTGGTCTACAGAGCAAGATCCAGGAAAAGATAATGTAAGCTGGGAAACTAAAACTGCAGTGCACACTAGAACCCCATGTGTGGGTAATACCTTAAGTCACTGTGTGACACCAGCCATAACCAGCAGCCTATTGGCTTTCAGGAAGTAATGCTGCCCAATGGCTAAATACTTCAAGCCCTGTGAATTAAGTGAGAGAGCTTTAGCTGTGACCAAAAATGCCCTCTACCCAAGAATTGTAACAACTGCTGATAGATTTAAAATTTACAGTGTCAGGTAGGGCCACTAGCAATTTTATTCTAAACTTATTATCTGTTAACAAAATGCATTATTTGGAAGGATCCAGTTACCAGTCACCAAAAGCTCTTACATGTTGAAAATGTAATTTTAATAGATAATTCATCTTACATAGGAACACAGTGAAATATACCACACTCTGAAGAAACTCCAGAAGTTCTGCAGTGAGGAAAATGCAGATGGGCTACGGTATCCACTGTAGGAGGCAGATTCCTGACCAGATTCCTGGATAGGGCTTCAAAGTAACAAGAACCAGAAAATCAGGTGGAAAAGGTGTAAAGGATGGCTTCACATGGGAAGAAAAGAGCAATTCTTTAGTAATTAACACCAAAGTAAAGGATAAGAGGAGCAGCGGGCCATGGTGGCCTTTATAATCCTAGCAGAGGTAACAGGATCTCCAAGCTGGAGGCCAGCCTGGTCTCTCTCTACAGTGAGTTCCACGACACCCAAGGTCACATAGAAAGAAACACCCCCTCAAGAAGAAAAGGAGGAGGAGAGAAGGAATTCTCATAGCAGACGCTAGGGAGGTGAGAGCAATGCACAGGAGCTGGAGAGCAGACAACTTTCCTGTAAGCCGGCTGCTTGGGATTTACAATGTCTGCAAGGAAGACAGACTCAAAACTGCCTCCACAAACCTCCGCTGGTCTCCCAGCAGCACAAACAATACACATTCAGACAAGAACCAAGAGACAAGTCATAACCTACATCTGAGGCTCAAATGTGGACATGTGAAAGTCCTCTATGACTCCACCTGTCCTTTTTATTGTGGCTGTTAGGTATGATCAACTTTCAAACATTTGGGCAAGACACCAAGGATCACCTAATTAAAGCAGGACACATTTATTTAAATTTCTAGGCGGTTAAAAAAGGGGGACGAGGGGACAGATACTGATGCTTCATGCATGCTCAGCCAGTTTATAAATACTCACTCAGTAAAATCCTAACACAAATCTGCATCAATGAAACAAGCTGGTCAAATTCTCCTCTTGCCAATCCATTTGTCAGATGGCGAGGACCAAAACAGAATGTTCCATCGTTTTCATTTAAATAACGATTGTCACATGGGGAAAGCGAAGTAAACACAGTAAAATAAACTGTACAAAGGCAAAGGAGAATAACAAAAAATACTTTACTAAAACATAAGATTTACAGAAGTTTCCAGACAAGCCATACAAAATGGTCACAAGCTTTTTTTCTTCTTTTGGGGGGGTGGGGCAGAGAATCTACACTTGACAGCAAAGTCACAATGTTATTAGTGAGGGCTGTGATGTTTATTCAATGTTCCCATTTTGGTTCAGACAATCAAGCTTGTCCATCTACGGCGTCTAAAGTTAGACTTGGCTAGAGAGCATATTCTAAGAAACTGGTTAGCTGCATTTAACCACTGCAATTAGATCCCATAAGAGGGGGAGGGGAAAGGAGACCATAAAATTAAAATAAAACTACTTTCCCCTAAAAAATAAAATAAAAACACCCCTACCCCTGGCAGCTAACTCTGACAACTACCTTCATTCACAGTGCTTTGTACTTCAACCATGATGGGGAAACGAAGCCAAGCAGAGTCGCTGCTTTCAACATTTCACAACAACCCTGATGATGCTTCTAGCCTCTGCTCATGCTTTACAACAGTGAATCAGGACAAGACAGATTTGCTAATGTGCATGTAATCACCAAAGATGAGGATGCCTGGGCTTTTATTCTGTAATGTTTCTAAGACTGTGTCCATTAAATGCAAACAAAAAAAGGAAGAGTCTTGGCAGAACAGGAGAAGTGATGTACACTCGATGATCTGATCGACTTAAATATTATTCATGGCATATAGCCTAGTCCATGCTCTCGCTGTAGACAGAAACAAATAGACAATTGTTAGTTTATTGAGTCATTAGATTTCTTTCCAAACACCAAAAACAGCAAACAAACACCATTTGTGAAAATGCTATACTATATATACCCTCCTAAATTCGTAGCCTCTCCTATATACTGGATCAGTATCAGTTTTCTGAATGAATGTCTTATTACCAAAACAGGACAACTAATTAGAAAGGGGCTTCGTATGTTTTCTAAGGTCCTCACTATTTAGACCAGACTAGCTTGAACCTTTCATAAAATTCTATAAACGGACAAAGTCTTATCTTTCATTTCTGAACAGATGATTATGTTCCTCTCTAATTTTTTGTTGTGACCCTAGCAGGAAGCTGCTTGTTGATTCTACACTCTACAAACTGCTAGACACATTAAATGGACCGTACAAAACAGTTACAAGTTTTCTAGTCTCTTCACATACTGCTAGTACAGTAGATACTCATTGTTAGATCCATGTGGTTAAACCCACAGTGCAAGATCTCCTTTTCTAGATTATTTTTAATCTGAGCTTACTTGGAAAAAACAAAAACAAAAACAAAAAACGCAAACATTAAATGGTAACAGCCTTGTTTTGAAAAGCAGGAGCAGACAAAGAATAAAGTATGCAGTACCTGTTTCTATGGCTTGGGCTTCATTGGTCTTCCACTGCTCGGCTACATCATTTGCTAACGGATCATCTGGATTAGGAGCACTTAACAAAGCCTGGATTGATAGCAGAACTGTGCGGATCTGCAGTGCTGGGGACCACTTATCTATGAAGGTAATAGGCCCAGTATGATATGATAAAGCATGAGAACACAGGCCCAGACTGGTCTACCCTCCCATACACTGGTGTTAGCATAAGATGAAATTACGATATTTACATCTAATATGGAGTGCTTAAGAAAGAGAGACACACTCATACAGCACAGGTGACAGACGACACTTACCTTTCAAAATATCTAAACATATTCTTCCCAACTTGTCTACATTAGGATGGTAAATTTTGGTCATGAAACGTACTTTAGGTGCTGCCATTGGGTATTCTTCTGGAAGGAACAGTTCAAGTTTAAAAGTCCCTCCCTCAAAGGGGGAATCCTGGGGGCCAGCAATGACCACATGGAAATAACGGGCGTTGCTCTCATCTGGTTCTGCTTTAATGCCAGGAACTGGTTCAGCCAGCAAACGCTGGGTTTCCTACAACAGAAAAACACTCTTGTGAAACACATGCCATCTCACTAAACACCAAAATTCAAATAATAAACTGTTAACACCGGGCATAATGGCTCACACCTTTAATCCCAGCCCTCGGGAGGCAGATGGAGACGGATCTCTGAGTTTGAGGCCAGCCTGGGCTACAGAGCTAGTCCAGGCCAGCCTGGGCTACAGAGCTAGTCCAGGCCAGCCTGGGCTACAGAGCTAGTCCAGGACAGCCAGGCTGAGGTGAAGAAAACTGATTTTACACTCATGGAAAAGAAAAGAAAAAGGACACCAGGATTGGCACAATGGGGAAGGCAACTTGTTCTACACTTTACTAAAACCCAGGCCACCAAACTCTACCTTTCTAAAGCGTCTGGCCACTCTTTGCAATCAAGGGTGGACTAGGTCTAGAATACTCAAGGATATCAAAATCCGTGGATGCTGAAGTCTCTGACATACAGTACAGAAACCTTGCGTATTTCAAGCCACCTCTAGATGACTTGTAGTGCCTTCCACAATGAGAATGTCTTCTAAGTAGCTAGTACAAATTAAGCAACAATGACAAAATTCTTTCTACGTTCAGTAAAAACACACGTTCCTCCCATAGGGTCTGTCCACCATCATCTAATGGAACCCATACAGAGAGGGGTAACTACATATAACGAAGTACTGGAGAGGCAACTGGGGTGTGGTGGTAGAAGCGCACCCTTGGATCCCAGTACTTAGGCCAAGGCAGGCAGGTCTCTTGAGTTCAGACCTAGAGAGTAGACTATGGAGGGAGAAACAAACAAGGACATGTCTAGGGCACCTAAGGAATGGAGGAAGGAAGACAGAGTGTGTTGGCCCACACTGATAGGCCTAAAACTGACACTCTGTGAAGGGCCTTTAATGCTCCCCCCCAAAAGAAAAAAAAAAATCATACCACATTCTGTTTTCCATGACTATTGAAACCTCAAAATACTCATCCTCATCCCTGCTTCCTACTTGACGAGAAGGCAAACCTCCTCTAAGTTTCCATGATGGCCTCTGCACACACACCCATGTGCTGCTGGGCTGCTTCTCACTTCTGACTACCAGAGCACTTTACCAAGGCCACACTCTCAACCTGAGCACAGCGCTCTGCTCCCCTCCACAAGAATACAGCTCCAACATCTCTCTAATCAGTTCTCCTTTCTGACCATCCAAACGTTAGGGTATGGTCCCTGGGAGGAAGAGGAGGAGGAGGAGGAGGAGACAAGGCCGGCTCTCTACAGCAGACTGTTCAAGTTCAGCTACTCCACATCTTTCTGCACATGACCACTTCCCTTCCAGCCTCTCTGCATGTCATGACAGTGGGAAAGGTCCTCATGGGAAGCAGAAAGCCTCCTGACCTCACACTTTCAGCCTCTTTTCAAGAACTCAGCTTTAACACTTTAGTACAATGGGGGAATAAATGGACTAACTAACCCAGCAACCTCAACTCAACTTTCTGATCTTTCCCACCCCCAAACTTTCCTATCTGTTAACCCATCTCTCCCTGTAGGCTAAATATCTAACCTGATGTTAGAAAAACTTCAAGTCTCACTGGGGTAGTGCTCAGGGGCAAGAATATGTGTGTGTGCAGCCCTTGCTTGATCCCCAGCAAAGACAGAGGAAAGTTCTAGAAGTCTACCTGTGACTATACTGCTTCTCCTGACTCCTGCTCAAGCCCCCACCAGCTCTCAAATGACAGACTAAAATAACCTAAGATGCTCTCCCTGGCTTTGCCCCCGACCTTGCTATCTTTTACTTTCTGGGTCTACCACCTTCCATGTATATTTCAAGTCCAAGCCTTGCAATGGACTCCTGCACTCTGCTGCCTTTCCAGTTCCCCTTCAGCTATCCTCCACACCAGCCTCCGTTCAAGCCTATCTATTTCACTTCCTCACAGTCTCTCAGCATACTTCCACTTCCACCTGTCCCTTCCCCCAGGGAACATTCAACTAGGAAAAACAAGACAAGAACCTGGCCTTGTGACATATATATTTCTTTTCATTTTACATACCAACCCCAGTTCGCCCTCCCTCCCCTTCTCCCGCCTCCTCACCTCCCTCCCACTCTACCCCCATCCACTCCTCAGAGTGGGTAAGGCCTCCCATGGTAGTCAACAGAGTCTGGCATACCAAGTTGAAGGAGAGCCTAGCCCCTCCCCATTGTATCAAGGCTGAGCAAGGTATCCCACCGCAGGGAATGGGCTCCACAAAGCCAGTTCATCTGGCTTTTATTTTAAGGGGGGAAAAGAAATAGTAAAGATCAGTATTGGGAGCAGAGAAATGAAAGGAACTAGGTGGTAACATTTCTTCTATTTGGGCCTTTCCTCAGCTTTGGTTGATCCCATGTTTCAATGAAAAGGGAAGCTGGAGGAGGAGGACAGGGTGGAAAAATCCAAGTCACCACTCTACGATTATACACAGCAGCAGCTATTTAAAGCTCTAACAAGCTGCCAAGAGTCCCTCCAACACCAGAGCCTACAACAGCTCCTAAATACTCATCTTCATCAGACATCTGCCACAGTCATACGTCTGCCTCAGTTTACCTACCCTTAGTTAGGCACCCTTCCCCAAGAATGCCTAAGTGGGGTGTGCAGAGTATGCCTGCAGTCTTGGCACTTGGGCGGCTAAGGCAAGAAGATAGCTTTGCATTCAGGGCTGACCTGGGCTGTGTACTGAGTTCCAGGCCAGCTACACAGCAAGACTGTCTCCAAAACAAAAGTATATACAACTGACCTAACCGATCACAGGATTTCACTGGAACGTACACTGTGGTTAAGGTTTTAGATGCACAAACCATCCCTCTCAGGTCTCCGACACCAGTGCCTGAGACTTACCCACAGAGGAAAAAGGAAACATGACGTAGGAAACAACCTCTCTTGCTATCAAACATATGCTCAACTGTACCATACCTTCAGCTTTTATGGTGGTTCTTTATCAGAAAGACATGAGGTGCAGTCTGGTTACTTTAAGGGACACAGATGCAGCTTCTACTCTTCCCTTGTTTACCTGTTTCTGAGCAAGCCTGATCTCTGTATTCATGCAGTTATGGTACTCTCATCTCCCGAGTCACTCAATTTGTCTCGCTGCAGTTATCCTCAGTCAACCTCAATCAAAAACTGTTGATGGGCCAGCAAGATGGTACAGCAGGTAAAGCTTGCCACACAACCCTGACAGCCGGAGCTCTGTCACTGAAGCCCTCTGACCTCTACACAGGCACCATGATGCAGGAGTTCGCCCTCCCCGCCCCTCTCTTTCATACTCACATAAAACAATTAAGAATTCCTAAAACAGAAATGGAAATTTTCCTAAGTAAAAGATTAATTTATAAGGTTGCCTGTCTGTTGTTGGGGTCTTTTGGTTTGGTTTTGTTTTTTAGACAGGCTCTTGACATGTAACTCAGGATGACCTGGAACTCACTATATAGACCTGGCTGGCCTCAAACTCAGGAGATTGACCTGCCTCTACCACCAGAGTGCTAGAATCAAAGGCACGTGCCACCACCCCTGGCCTTGATTTATGAATTTTAAACTGTGCTCTTTTCTATCCCTTTAACAATGGTTCTCAACCTGTGAGTAGCAACCCCTGGAAACCTCTATCTCCAAAAACATTTACATGATTCATAACAGTCACAAAATGACAGTTCTGAAGTAGCAACAAAACTAACTTTATGGTTGGGGTCACCACACATGAGGAACTGTATTAAAGCGTCTCAGTATTAGGAAGGTTGAGCTTAGCATGATGATCTTTTCCACCTAGCTGGAGCATTAAAAAAAAAACAAAAAAACAAAAACTCACACTGATGCACACCTTTGTGTGAATTATCCTTTGTCCAGTTTATCCATTAGCCACTTAGTGCCCATGGGCTACCAGTCCTAGATATCAGCTTGACAATGTTCAAATCAACTCATTTTTTTTTTTAATGATTGCAAAGTTTAACAGCAGTGATGCTTGCAATTTGTAAATGCCAAAGAAAAGCCGTAAGATGTTGCCCTCGGAGCTGGTGAGTTGCCTCCAAGGTTAAGAACACTTGGCCCGCCAGAGTTTGATTCCCAGCACCAACTCCAGGTGGCTCACAACCACCTGTCACTATTCCAAGGGCTCCAACTCCCTCTTTTGGACTTTGGGTACCCAGAGGCAGGCACACAGATATACATATATAGTAAATGATTAAAAAAAAAAAATCCTTTTTTGTTTTTTATTGTTTAAAGACAGGGTTTTTCTGTGTGGCCCTGGCTATTCTGGGACTCGAAGAGATCTATCTGTCTACCTCTGCCTCCAAAGAGCTAAGATTTTTAAAGGTGTGTGCCACCATGGCACCAGCAAAAAAAAAAAAAAAAAAAAAAAGAAGAAGAACTTCTGTAAGAGGAAAAAAAAAGTTCCCTAATGAAAAGGTAAAGGCAGGTGGATCTCTGAGTTCGAGGCCAGCCTGTTCTACAGAGCTAGTCCAGGACAGCCTCCAAAGCTACAGAGAGACCCTGTCTCGAAAAACCAAAAAAGATAAGGTAAAGGCTATGCTAGAGTGAAGTTGACAGTGTTTTCCCAGACTTGCACAAACCCTTTGGCCCCAGCATATTAGCTGGACATGGTAGCATAGGCCTGTAACCCCAGCACTTGGAAGCAGAGGCAAGACAATCAGAAGTCCCAGGTCATCCTTGGCTACGTGAGACCTTGCCCCAGCATAGAGGTGTAGGAACAGGGAGGCACTGGCAGTCAAGGTTCTTGATTTCAGTAATGTTTTTAAGGGTGTGGAGATTGCTTAAATGAAATTTCTGCAGAGCATACCTTTAATCCCAGCACCAAAGACAGTGGCAGGCACGTCATTGTGAGTTCCAGGCAGTCAATACACAGTGAGATTTTTTAAAAATGTTTAAATGACGTTCGACATTTAAAAAAAGAAGAGGGGGTCAAGATCATGATGGGGAAACCCACAAGGACAGCTGACCGGTGCTAGTTGGAGCTCACGGACTCTGGACTGACAGCTCGGGAACCTGCATGGGACCGAACTAGACCCGCTGAATGTGGGTGACAGTTGTGTGGCTTGATCTGTTTGTGGGGTCCCTGGCAGCAGGGCCAGGACTTATCCCAGGTGCATGAACTGGCTTTGTGGAGCCCATTCCCTGTGGTGGGATACCTTGCTCAGCCTTGATACAATGGGGAGGGGCTGGGCTCTCCTTCAACTTGGTATGCCAGATTTTGTTGACTACCATGGGAGGCCTTACCCACTCTGAGGAGTGGATGGGGGGTAGAGTGGGAGGGAGGTGAGGAGGCGGGAGAAAGGGAGGGAGGGCGAACTGGGGTTGGGATGTAAAATGAAAAAAATTTTAATAAATACACATATTTAATAAAAAAAGAAAAACAACAACAAATACTTAATCTATAAATTGTGAAAGAAAAGGAAATTTGCCAAGTTTCCTGTCATACTTCATATCATAAGAAAGTTGCAATATTTAAGATGCACATATGAAATGAAATTTATAAGAGTATTGTACAAAATAGAATAGTAATTTATGTGAAAACTAACTTCTAGTATTTTCACCCATTTATACTCAAATACTATCAACATGCTGTAAATATAAGAATAGTTTAGGCTCTTTTTTCATACCAAGCCTTCACAAATCCAGGTTATAATTTACACTAAGCACATATATCAATTCAAACTAGCTACTTCTCAATTGTTCCTTAGCCACAGGATGCTATCACCTAGAGTAAAAAAAAAAAAAAAAAAAAAAAAAAACAAGGCCATCTTTTTGGGGGAGGGGAGGTGTTTAGACAGGGTTTCTCTGTGTAGTTTTGGTGCCTGTCCTAGAGCTTGCTCTGTAGACCAGACTGGCCTCGAATTCAGAGATCCGCCTGGCTCTGTCCCCCAAGTGCTGGTATTAAAGGTGTATGCAACCAATGCCCAGCCCAAGGTAATCTTATTACTGACATGTCATAAGAATAAATCAACTTGGGGCTGGAGAGATGGCTCAGTGGTTAAGAGCACTGGCTGCACTTCCAGAGGTCATGAGTTCAATTCCTAGCACCCACATGGCGGCTCACAACTGTCTGTAACTCCAGTTCCAGGGGATCTGGCACCTTCATACCAATGTACATAAAAAATAAAAATAAAAAATTTTAAAAATAAATTAAGTGGGTAAATTTTTGTAGAGAAACTTTAAACTATCACTGTTTTCCCTTCAACAATAATCTCTAAGACAGGAAGACTTAAGAGTCAGAAGTGTCGTTTCTGCAGTCAACACTGCGTATAAAGACGACATATAACAAAAAGGCAACTACAGAAAATAGTGGTTAATCACCAAGAAACAGTTTTATTCTTCCAGTGACCACCGCCCTCTAGTGGACAGACAGCAACAGATGAAAAAAAAAAAACAAAAAAAACCAAACTACCCTTTTAAAGTTCCTTACTTCACCCCAGGAGCTTACCCTTCTGTTTGCTTTTCAAATTTTAGCATATGGTCACTTCTCTAAGCTAAGGTTAGCTCTGATGGAAGCATGTCTTTAAAGGGGCCCTATTTTTGGATTCTGATCTGGATTTCAAATGCAACTTGAAGAGGTTAAGAAAGCTAATGCAAGCAATCGGGAAAACCAGGCTACCCCTCCCTGTATTCTGCCTTCTGTAACCCTGGACAAGCCACTGGCCCCACGGAGACCTCCTGAATATGCTTATCCTAAAGCCAAAAGATGATGATGGTTCTCCACACACTCCCCCTTCTCCGCTACCCCTGGAGAATTCTTTCCAAGACTAAGTACCAAGGACTAAATCTGAGATTTTTAATCTTGTATTATAAAGCTTTTTGAGAAAAGCTCCATTTGGAGGGTGAAGACGTGGCTCGGTTAGCAGAGTGCTTGTATAGCATGTGGTAAGCCCTGACATCACATACACCAGAGGGCACAGGCTAGAGTAACAGGAATTCAAGGTCATCCTCAGCTATAAAGTGAGCCTGGGCCAGCCTGGGTCTGCAAGCCAGCTTCCACAGAAATACACCGGATCCAGTACAACGAGTGGCCCTGGGTTCACCCTAACAGTAAGTAGCAGGTAAGAAAAGTACTCTCTACTCCTCTTCAGATTACTAAGCAGTAGGTGGCCAGATGCTATTTATAATAAGGTTAGAAATCTACACACTATTTTATCCCTCCCCATTAAACTAAATCAACACTTCTCCGTGAGATTCAAAGAAAGGGAAATGGAGACTGGGAAAGAGAAATGATGGAAGACCAAGTCTATGTGATCAGGCTGTTTCTGGGGTCTAAAACACAAGGGAAACTCTCATGGGTTTCCGCTTTCCTATTCTCTACCATCACTCACACAGGTAATGGTTTTGGTTCACTTGCCAAACCCTTAACTGTGATGACAAGAACCCCAGGTAAAGTGACAGTCAGTGCAAATAAATGTGTCAATTGTATCGCCTACCTCAGGACACGTTTAAAGGCACATGTGGTGACTTCTGCCTGCAATCCCAGCTCTTGGGGAAGCTCAGGCATTAGGATCTGTGAGGCCAGCCTGAGTGGTTGAGGAGGGAGGAAGAAAGGAAAGCAGAGAGCAAGGAGCATTTAATCCAATTGTTGACAAGAAAAAAAGCCTAACATAATATCCTTGTAAATTAGGCTTAATTTCTTAATCTCCTTGTCTACCATCTCCCAATTCTACCAACTAAACATACCTAAACACATCAACTATTGTAGTTTACAACCACACACACACACACAAAAACCTGTAGGCTCCATAAAGATAGGGATATTGTACTATTCCCAGATAAGAATGGATACAATGATCCATGCCTAACATTGATCTAAGTGTTTCACATAAATTCACTCAATCCTCACACGCATTTAATAAATGAGGAACAAAGAATAACTAACCAGTGAGACCCAAAACCAGGACACAGCAGAGCCAAGGCTTAGTCCAGGCTATTGAATCTCAAGGGTACCGACTGTGAACTGTAAAGGCCCAACTGGTCTGCTGGGGCGGCAAAGAGCACAGGAGTTAGGAAGGGACTATTTTCTGACCTTTATAATCACAAGTTCACCAGAGAATTAATTTAAACAATAATGCTACTTTTCCTCCTTTTTACCTAGAAGCCTGAATGAAAGTTTAAGAGACAATAGACTGTTTGCAAAACAGAAGGAGCTTAGGCCCAGGGACAGAAGAATGGAACAGGCCTGCTAACACCCAATAGTCAGTCCAGCTATTCCCACCAAACCTCAAAATGTAGAGTAGAAAATGAACAGCTAAGCTTGCCTAACGTGCAGACATGACAAGGTTACCCACCTGCACCATGTTTAAATCAGTGAGATGTAAAGGATGTAAAGCTTAACCCATGTAGGTGTCTCTGTTGAGAAAGTGGCAGCAGATGATGTACAAAACTATAACCCTTGGGCCTGGAAAGATGGCTCAGCAGCTAAGAGCACTGGCTGCTCTTCCAGAGGACTCAGGTTCGATGCCCAACCTCCCAGAGGGCAGCTCACAACCATCTTTAAGTGTGGTGCACAAACAAAACACTCATAAAATACATCTTTCGAACAACGACGAAAGACTAACCCTCCATTACTCAGCCAATAAAGAAAGGGGCTAAAAGCTGTCCTCTACATTCCATCAGGGGTCCCACACTGGCGGCAGTGCCTTAAATCTGCTGAGTCCCAGTGCTCATTATTTATTTCAAGTAGGAGTCTTTATTCCTCACTACGAGAAAGGGACCTACCTTAGAAAAACTTCACTGCGACTGCTCTATGCCAAGTTTCTAAAGCACTAGTAGGAAAAAATTCAACAAGCTGGCTTCCTTTTTTAATTTGCACATCTAACTTCCTAGAATAGTAGTAACTCAATAGGTAGGGCAAGAGACAAAGGCCTGCCTTCATCACCAGTGACAGCCAGGGGAGCTGTTCGCTAAATTTTATTTCTATGTGGCAAACTTAAATCCCATGTGACACATTAGCAAAACTGAACAATGTGAATTTCAGTTAAAAAAAAAAATCCCCAATCATTCATAATTTCTCTTGTTGGCTTATACCCCCCTCTGCCCCCGCCAGGGTTTCTGTCTAGCCCTGGCTGTCCTAGAACCTGCTCTGTAGACCAGGCTGGCCTTGAGAACTACAGAGCTGCATCTCCCTCTGCCTTCCGGATGCTCCCGGGATTAAAGGCGTGCCACCACCGTGGTGCCTAGCTGCCTCGCATTTTCTTTCCTTAATTAAGCTGGAGCTGAGGCACTAAGAAGAAGTGTGAGGTTACTGTTGTTGGAGAACAGAAAGAACAAAATAGGGCCACAGTAAGACTGCATGGCAACAGTCATGGCAAAATGAGGTTTGTGAGTGTCTCCTTCCTTTGGCCACTTCATAAACAAACATCCTTGTTTGGCAATCAGCACACACCCCTAGACACACATAAACACACTCACAAACTTTTATGGATTCCATTGCCCCTCAATAGAAGTTGAAATATTAATTCCTCACTTCTGGACACAATGGCACCCTCCTGTAATATCTAACACTTGGGTGTCAGAAGCAAAAGGACCAGTTCAAAGTCATCCTCTGCTACACAGTGAATTTAAGCCAACCTGGGCTATGTAAGATCCTGTCTTTTAAAAACAGAACAGGGGGTTGGGGATTTAGCTCAGTGGAAGAGCGCTTGCCTAGCAAGCACAAGGCCCTGGGTTCAGTCCTCAGCTCCAGAAAACAAAACAATACAAAACAAAACAAACAGCAGCAAACACCTCTGTGTGTCAGAAGTGAAGAAATCAAAAGAATCCATGCTAAAGGAATAACAGTAGTCACCACCAAGGCCACCAACAGTGAAGAGTCCTAACAGTAGCATCCTGTACCACAGTAGCATCCTGTACCGGACATGGCACCAGGAGCACACACTGCAGAGCACACTGTATCATCAACTCAATGGAACCACGTGGTCAATTCTGAGTCCTGTTACTAGCTCTTTCACTCTCCTAAGACTGAGATACCTAACAACGCAACAGATGCTGTTCCTGCTTAAATTACCTAAAGCTGCCTTGGTTGCTTGGTAACGAGATAGTCTAAAATTAGAGAAGTGAAAAGGAGACATGCTGGCTAGTTGTTTTGTCAACTTGACACAAACGAGTTATCTGAGAAGTGGACCCTAAATTGAGAAAATGCCTCCATCAGACTGCCTGAAGGCAAATCTGTGGAGGCATTTTCTTGACTAAAAATGGCCTGGCTCCCCTTGATCGAGTGGGTTGAATGTCATCTCAGGTGGGTGGTCCTGGGTTGAATGAGAAAGCAAGCTGAGCAAGCCATGGGAAGCGACCCAGTAAGCTGGTCCCACCTTTCCTCCTCAAGTTGCTTCTGGCCATGGTGTTCATCACAACAGAAACCGAAGCAGGACAGGAGGTTAATGGACTGGGAGTGAGGGAATGAAGTATCCCTGTGAACTAGATTAAGTCAGTTATAACCTCTCATCAAAAGAAATAGTACTCATTTCATACTACAGAGCTGAAATCAGTTAGGTAGCTGGAGTACTGGACAGGGAGGATCTTAATTCCAATGTGAGCTAGACACATTCACAACAAAACTATCCACTAGTCAATCACAATCACCTTCTAATAAGGGGGCCTACCCCGAACAAAGACTCTCCGGCACTAAATTCACTAAGCATTCTGTTATTAGAATGAATTAAATCTTTCTGGACTGGACAGTCCCCTTGTGTAGTATTTCTGAGGCCAAGGGGAAGAACTCTCTATATAGATTGTATATCCAGTACATATGTGAACCTTTAGTATCGAAACAAGGAAGGAATTTGTTACCAGTGAAATCCAGTTTTGCTGTTTGGGGTCGTTCATTTCTGAGGCAAAGTCTAGCTGTTCAGCTCAGGTTGGCCTCTAAATCTTGATCCTGTTTCAGTTGAGTGAAGTACTAGATTTACATGCATGTGTCACCACGCCCAACTTCCAAGTTCTTTGTTCTGTTAACTTGTTCATAAAATATGACTTTAAGTGAAATTAGTCATATTCCTAGCTACCAAACTCCAGCCACATTCCAGAAGTTGATACTCTTATACAGACAAAATCCCTGCAATTGTTTAAGGTTACACTCGTGACTGACCGTGACACTGTCTACTTCATTCCTCAAGGCTAGCTGCATAACCGATAAATCAATATTCTTTGCAAATCGTACCACCACCAGCTACTCCTGGTCTAGAAGACAGGGCTCCCACTAGAGCAGGGATGCGACACTATGCGTCCCTGTTCTGTGGAGTTTCAGCCTATGTGCTACCAAAGCAAGCCTAAGGTAATATACTAGCTCTTCCTTGAATTTGGATCACAATGTTGTTCCTACAGATGTCCCCAGCAGAGGCGACCCATGCGTCTAGTAACATACAGAACAAGCAGAAGGGCAGCTCAATTGTTTTGGCGATCCAATTATGCCAACAGTGTGATTTAGTTCCAAACAGAACTGAGAGCCCAAGGGCCACGGAGATGGCTCAAAGGTAAATTCGTGTGTCACCAAGCCTGATGACCTGCTGAGTCTGACTTCCAGCACTCACAATGAAAAGGAGAAAACTAACTCCCACAAATTTTCCTCTGATCTCCACCACCCCACCCCAATAATATAATAAAACCCAAAGCAAAGACTGTCACACTAAAGATGAAGTAATGTGGTCGAGTGTGGAGGCACACAACGTTGAGAAATTTCTCCACACTAGAGAAATCCTGTCTACAAAATAAAAATAAAAATAAAAAAATAAAATAAAAGAGAGATTATAGGAAGCATCTGTGGTGATACGCTGTGTACTCTAATAAGAAAGGTATATAACACATGAGCAGACAGGAACTAAGGTTTTTTCGGCTGGAGAGTTTTCAGCTGAGGATTCAGAGGCATTCAGTCAGAGGTTTTGTGGAATTGGTGAGGTGAGACATGGCAGTGGCTTGTTCTTTTGTCTCTCTGTTCTTTCAGCATTTACCCCAATATCTGGCTCCAGGTTTATTATTCTAAGACCTATTTAAAATTTGTGTTACAGGCATTAGTTTTTAAGGGGTTGTCACCCTCCAGATAAGCCCCCTAGGCAAGGCTGCATAATTTCAGGATGGCACCATTCACAATACAGGCTACATGAATGGCAGCCTCTACAGCTGGGATGTGAAAGAATATAAATATCTTGAATTAAAGAATAAAAGTTCAATTTATCAGCTGCAAAAAGCTTGTGTGTGTACAGGGTGCCATTTTGCTGGTTCCAAAGCCAATGTTTTTTTATTGTCTAACACATAGAAAATGGATTTTACATGCTGGTTTTTACATGAAATATCCCCATTTTCCTAACCACTATTGGTAAATCACCTTTCAAAATGGTTGGTTCATTTCAGAATTAAAATGGTTATGTATTTTGTGTAACTGATGCAATTTTCCACTCAATAGGATACACTAAATTCTTTATAGTAAAGGAAAATCTTTGTTTTAAAAAAATCAGTTAATAGTAAGAACCAATACTACATAATGCTCAGAATTGTTTTAGACTCTGTTCTTTGCACTTTAACGACTCTAAAGCTAACAGTGAGAGAGAGAGAGAGAGAGTGTGTGTGCGCGTGCACGTATCCCCAGAAAGGTCAAATGAAGTTCCTCAAGCTACTACTTGGCAGAGGCAAAAGTAAAGCCAAAAGAAGCTAGCCCTGGGTTTTGTGCTTCTACTATACATAACCACATTTCACACTCCCTACAATCAGCATTTTGCTCTGGGATTTTAGGAGGATAAGAATAAGCCATGAGCCATATTTTAGCTGCCCAAATGCCAACATTTCTACTACGTGGAAAATCTAATGATGCTCAGAGTGCTACTGAGCCCCTTTGTTGGAGCCCACTAGGTTTCCTGGGGGCTGTACCCAGCAGGCAGGACTGCATGGGAGATTGACTGGACCACGGGCCTGGGCACCAGGTGACCGTAACTAGCAAGGGGGAGGGCTATTGCTCCACCCCTCGGCATCGTTATATAGACCTCTGGAATAAAGTTCTGGGCCGGTGGATAAGGACCCA
This sequence comes from Onychomys torridus, assembly GCF_903995425.1. Lineage (NCBI taxonomy): Eukaryota > Metazoa > Chordata > Mammalia > Rodentia > Cricetidae > Onychomys > Onychomys torridus. Next base: position 15,881,387 of record NC_050462.1, on the reverse strand, counting down.
GGCCCACCTGAGTCTATCCTGTGTTCTCTCTCTGTTTCTCACCCCCTATTTCTAACTAAGTCTCTTATCCCTCATTCCTCAAGAGTTCCTGGAGTAAATAAGTGTGGGGGCTGGTCCTCTACAGATGGGGCCTGAACAGAGACAAAGAAAAAGATAAAGAAAACAAACAACCTCTAGAACTTAACAAAAGGATTGTAGGGGGTATTGTGATTGTGAGTGTAGGCATGATGATAAGGAATTAAAAAAACGAAGGCAATGGTATTTTATTCTCAGGTATATAGGTAGGCGATATAGGAAATACCGCAAGGCTGCAGCGTTAGAATTCTCTCTATAGATCTCCCCTCTTTTCTAGCTATAAAAATTAAGATAGAGTGTGGTAATATGGTGCAGAAAAAACTTAGAAGTATAAGGTAATGTAGAAAAAAAATTTACTTATAGAATGTTTGTTTAAATAGGTCATAGGTTTAGTATAAAGTGAGTCAGAGAAATGTAGTATAGGCCTTAGGTTTAAAGATACAATGAAAAAAATAATTTAGAATAGGTTTTCCCAACCTGGGATGCGGAGAACAATGTCCACGGTGGACCGTGGACTTGGCAGTTCTGGAAAGCCACCAGTAAAAAGAAACAGCTCTACAGACTGCCAGCTTTAGAAAATAGCAGCCAGAGGGTCTCAGAAGCTGAAATCCTCAAGGCATCAATGCTGTGCAGGTAGCAGATGCACAAGGGTTTACAAGCTTTCTACCCAAAGCAAGCCCCGGTGGAAAATGAACAAGCTAAGCCAGGAGAGAGAGGCTAGCGACAAAGAGCAGTTTGGGAAGCCCTGCAGAGATGCTGCGCTGTGGGAAAGGTGAACAGGGAGGTTCTGCAACCTCCCGCAGAGAGAGGCCAGGTTTGTGTCACCTCGGGAAAGATGAACAGCGGAGATGGCAGAGTCCAGATGCTTCTGGAGGCCTAGAGCCTCAGTGCCAGACAAGCAGCTGAGACACTTTGGAAAGCAGGAAGCTGTGGAGGTGAGAACTACTCCAGGCTGAACAGAACTGTTGAGACTGACTGCAGCCTGAGCTCCCAGCAGTGGGATGTGACTGCAATCATGGAGCTGCCTCGAGGCTGCATTCATGGTACAATAGGACAACGTGCTGAGGATTCTAGGACTTGGTTTGCTGAGCACTTGGAGTCAGCAATACAGGTAATGAATGGGTTTTCCTCCCAAAGCCGGGGATGCCATGCGAAGGCCAGTTTCAGCTCCTGGTCCCATTGCAGAAGGTTACAGACTGCAAAGCGCAGCCGTTAGCTGAAAGCGAAAGTTTCAGAGACTTCTTGAACTGCAAAGTTTTGGTTTTGTATTTGGAACTGTTTGCTTCAGAGTCATTACGATTCTGACAGCTATACAGACATAAGGGCAGCTGACAAGGCAGGCCCTGTCTATGAGGGCTCAAAGGAACTTTCAGGAATGGTACCAGAACTTTTTGAACCTTTGAACTTAAGAAATGGAATGCACAGTAATGATTTCACTACAATGGGACAGTTTGAATTTGCTTATGCATATAGACTATCAACAGTGATGATGGAACTCTTTATGTAAAAATGGAACTGCTTATAGAGAAACTAGGCTCAAGATTTAATTTAAAATATAAAGGAGAATCAATGTTCCTCAGAATATTTAATTTATAAAATTTTTTTGTGTTACTTGAGTGAATTAATGTTATGTTTTGTATAGTTCTAAATTGTTAGGTTGAGAGCAGGCTTGTAGAAATTATTATGTTAACCTATTGATATTGATGCACCATGGTTTGGTGAAGTTAAGAAAGTATTTAAGATGTACACATCAGAAGTTTACTATTTTGTTAGCAAGAAATATTAAGTTTGCTTTAAGCTGTAAATCTGAGAAAACTGTAACTATGCATAGCAATATTTATATTAGAATTATGTTAACCTGTTAAGTCTTTAAGTTTGATGAGGTTGCATCAAGAATTTTTTCTTTTAAAATACAAAGAAGAGAGACCTGTTGTAGCCCACTACGTCCCCTACACACCTTCTGTAGACCACCCCTTCCTTACACAATTAGCTACTTTATGCTGTCTCCACCATCCAACAGGAGTCCAATCCCAAGTACCCACATCTGTGTCTCAATCCTGTCCTAGTGGAAGAAGACATGCGCATCTATCTCCACTCAGGAACTTAAATGCAGTCTAAGGATTCAGGAAGCTGGCTGTAAATGGTGGAAAAGGTGTGTGTATTGTGGGGGTGAGGGGTGGGGGGTGGCAGGAACAATGGGACAGACTGTTCCAACTTTCAGCTTTTGTAGTGTAACTACACAGGCTATATACTTACAACACCTAATTCAAAAGCCCACAGCAGCAGGCTCACTCTGCTGCTCTTCCAGCAGCTTTGATACTCTGTCCACTGTCCTTCTCTCCTTCCATCCCTCCCCACTCCCAACGTAGCTCTTTCCTCTCTACCCTCCTTAGGTTTTTTGAGCTGTCTCACTAAGGAACCCTCGCTGGCCTCAAACTTAGGTTGGTCCTCCTGCTGTATCTCCTAAGTGCAGGAGTCTCAACTGTAATGAACAAACATGGCTCAACAGTGACTGTATAGCATATTAAAGGCAAAGACATGCAGGTTCCAGAGTTCTCTATCAGCCAGCCTAGCCTATCAACAAGGTCCAGATCCCCGACTCCTAAAACAAGATGGATAGATCGCCCCTGAGGAATGATACTTGACGTAGGCCTCTTGTATGTGTTCTCTACCTCAGTTTTTGTTGTTGTTGTTTTAAAGAACTTGAAGGATTGGAGAGATGGCACAGCATTCTAGAGGACCCAGCTTTGGTTCCCAGTACCCATATAGCAGAACACAACCATCTTTCTAACTCCAGTTCCAGGGGATCCAATGCCCCAAAGACAATCCTGCATTAGTGTGGTGCACATACATACATGTAAAATAAAAATAAATCTTAAGTAAAGGAATTTGAAATTAAACTGCATGAGAAACAAGATTTGAAGCACGGTGCTATCTGCTCTATTCCAACAAAGGTAGTGAATGAGGCCAGCCTGAGCAACCAAGTAGATCCTGACTAAAGTAAAAGGAGACAGGGCTGGGGCCAGTGACATGGTTCAGCTGGTAAAGGAAGCCTGCCAACTTGAATTCTATCCTTAAATCCCACTTGTCTTCAGACTTCCACATGTGCACTGGGCACACACAAGGCGGACGTGCGCATGTGCAGGCGCGCGCGCACGCGAACAAACACACACACACACACACACACACACACATACACAAATATAAAAAGAACATTTAAAGTATCAGGTCAAATTCAATCATGTCATGTGGATAGCCTAAAAAAAACCAAAACTGGCCAGGCGGTGATGGCGCACACCTTTAATCCCAGCACTCAGGAGGCAGAGCCAGGCGGATCTCTATGAGTTCAAGGCTGGCTACCCTGGTCTCTAAAGCGAGTTCCAGGAAAGGGGCAAAGCTACACAGAGAAACCCTGTCTCGAAAAACCAAAACAACAACAACAACAACAACAACAAAAAACCTGATGTAATAAAACAGTACACTAAAAAGATGAATGAATGCAGGCCAATGAGATGGCTCAGCAGGTAAACATACTTGCTGGATTCTAACCCTCAGAGGAAGGACAGCACCGACTCCCAAAGGTTGTCCGCTGACGACCACACACAGGCCACTGCACACACATTCACATCAAAACAAAAACCACGGGCAGGAAGGTGCTCAATGGGTAAAAGGTGCTTGCCACTAAGCTTGACAACCTACCTTCAATCCCCTGAAACCACAGGGTGGAAAGAGAGCTGACTCTCAAAAGCTGTTTTCTGCTCTCCACATGCACACTATAGAATGTGTACACTCACATACAGACACATACACAGCATCAATCAATAAAAATGTAAAAAATTAAAAATATAAACGTGAAACTCATTTCATGCCACCAGTTTGAGCTACAAAGTCATAAAAAATTACCCTTAGAATAACTGACTTAGGGGCTGGAGGGATGGCTCAGAGGTTAAGAGCACTGACTGCTCTTCCAGAGGTCCTGAGTTCAATTCTCAGCAACCACATGGTGGCTCATAACCACCTGTAATGAGATCTGGCGCCCTCTTCTGTATACATAAATAAATAAATCTTAAAAATAAATAAATAACTGATTTAGCCAAGCAGTGGTGGTGCCACATGCCTTTAATCTCAGCATGTGGGAGGTAGAGGCAGGTGGATCTCTGTGAGTTCAAGGCCAGCCTGGGCTACAGAGTGAGATCCAGGACAGGCTCCAAAGCTACACAGAGAAACCCTGTCTAAAAAAAAAAAAAAAAAAAACTGATTTAAGCCAGATGATTGTGGCACATACCTTTAATCTCAGCACAGGAGGCGGAGGCAGGTGGATCTCTGAGTTTGAGACCACTCTGGTCTACAGAGCAAATTCCAGGACAACCAGGGAGAAACCCATCTCAAAACAAACAAAAACAACAACAATAAGTAGCTCTGGCTGCTCTTCCAGAGGACCAAGACTCAATTGCCAGCACCCAGATAGCAGCTCACAACTGTGTGTAACCCAAGTTCCTCACCCAGAGATACATGCAGGCAAACATCAATGCACATGAAATAAAAATTAAAAAAAAAATTTTCCCCTGAGACAGGGTTTCTCTGTGTAGTTTTGCACCTTTCCTGGAGCTCACTCTGTAGACCAGGCTGGCCTCGAACTCACAGAGATCCGCCTGGCTCTGCCTCCCGAGTGCTGGGATTAAAGATGTGCGCCAAAACTGCCTGGCTAAAAGTAAAAAAATTTTAAATGCAGCTGGTTTGATTCTGGAGGGCCAGCATGGGGCTTTGATCTACCTCCCGTGTCCGCTACCTCCCGTGTCCGCAACCTCCTGTGTCCACAACCTCTTGTGTCCTGTGTGAAGTTTTCACCTGAGTGTTTCCTAAGAGGTTTAGAGCCTGTGTAAAACCTGGTTGGGGGACTCAGAAAACTGAGCTGTCCTGGGACTGGACATGGCTGTCATTTGTCTCTTTGGGGAGCTTCAGATAAGGGGTTTGGTACCTGGAAATGGACTTGCTAAGGTGCAAATTGTATAACAATCAAAAAACCTTCTCTAAAGCTACAGTCAGTCAGTTCACCAGAAGCTGACTCCCTGTGGCTGCAGGCTGCAAATCATCCTACAGTGACCCTGTTTCTTCCATGGACCTGTGTGAACTGAACATCTGACACAACAAAAAACTGAAATAAATAAGTAAAAATACAAACAAAAAAAAAAACCCAAAACAAAACAAAAAAACACTAGCTGGGTTTAGCCAGAATATCTACCCAAAGAGACTGATGTGAAGGTTAATCTTTGAAGCTGGTTCACGTATTCATGTAAGTTGTTTAATCATCAGAACCATCTTTGAAAACATTTTACAGAAATGTAGACAGAAACATCTACAATGGTAGACTGCGGACTACATTAAGAGTCTTTTTTATCTAGTATGTAATCGTTACTTAAAGCTATAAATTACAGCAGCTTTCCCCTAAGCTTAACCAACAGCCTATGAATCTCTGCAGGACTGAAGGAAGCCAAGTACAGTAACATCACAAGAGTGTCTTATTCCTGCCTACAGGCAGGGCCATGTCAGCTCCTTCTCTCCTTTAAAAACAGCTACCCTGGAAAAATCAGTGTTAGCTATGAAGTCAACACCTCTGCAGTATCTTCCTGTGACTGCTAAACTCTAAACAAGGTGTCAGTGGAAACAGAACCTGTTTCTCAAGGATTCTTGTCCTACTGAGTATCACCTGACACTCATCCAATTTGTAATTTATCCAATATTGAGAGAACCATGCTAATCATCATTCCCAACTAGACAGCTAGGCATGATTTAACTCAGGAGCAGGCAAATTCATCACTGTGATAAAACAATTCAGAAACTGCACCGGGAAAGAAGCCCAGAAAGGAACTATCAATGAAACAGTAAGAGGAAAGGGAAGATTGTGAGGTTTTACATCTCATTTCCTTTTCGTGTGTGCATGTATGCATATTGCACATGAGTGTAGAGGTCAGAGGACAACTTGCAGAAGTCTGTTCTCACTTTTCACAATACTAGTCCCCAGAAGTGGACTCAGGTTATCAGCTTGGCAGCAGGCACCTCTGCCCACTGAGCCATCTCAGCAGCCCAACTATGAGGTCTTACATGGAGGATGGAGCTGGAACCCAAGCCGACCCACAATGGAGAGCCCTCAAGATTACGTTTTAAGATGTTTCACTGTGAAAAGGTGTCTTCGAATGAAGAGGAGGTAATGAAAAAAAAAACCCAGAAGAGGACAAAAGCCCCGCTAAAAAACTGGGGAAAGAGCAACGGCTGTCAACAACTGAGTTGACACTGGGGAGGCTACAAAGAAAGAAACAGTAGCAGTGCTGATACACACAACAGAGAGCAGGCCAGAAATGTCAGTCTTTCTCTGCAAAACCAAGTCCGCTGAAACATACAAGTGAAGAAGAGAATCAGGAAATGAGGTGAATCTGAAACTCAGTTTCTTCTGTGTTTTGTTCAGGCCGTCACCCAGACCCCAGGTCTGGGACTCACTGTACAGCCAATGTTTACCTCTTCCTCTAATTCCTCAGTCCTGAGACTAAATGTATGTAATCCCACACCCTGCTGGATGAGCACCTGCTGGATTCACGGCCTGGTGAGGGCTAGGCAAATAGTTTACCAACTGAGCTACATACATGACCAGTCCTAGAGCAATACATACATGTATGTAGAGGATTTCTTTCACAGGTCATGGAAATAATTCTTTTGGAATTAGTGGTGTTGATCACATGGCTCTGAATATTGTTATATAAATTATACCTTAAAATAAAACAAATGAGCCAGGAGGAGTGAAAGCCTTTAATCCCAGCACCCAGACAGAGGCAGGTGGATCTCTGAGAGTTCAAGGCCAGCTTGGTCTACAGAGTGAGTTCCAGGACAGTCAAGGCTACAGAGAATCCCTGTCTCAAAAAAAATCAGAAAATAAAAAAATAAATAATGTATTAACAAATAGTCTTCTAAAAGGAAAGAACTTTTCTAATTAAAATCCGAAATGCGGTGGTGGTGGTGATGTACTCCTGTAATGCCAACGCACAGAACTGCAGGCAGGAGGATCAGAAATTTAAGGTCCTTTCCATACAGCGAATTCTAGGCCAGTCTGTGATACATGAGATCCAGTCTTTTTTGGTTTTTGTTTTTCAAGACAGGGTTTCTTTGTGCAGCCTTGGCTGTCCTGGAACTCACTCTGTAGACCATGCTGGCCTTGAACTCAGAGATCCACCTGCCTCTGACTCGAGTTCTGTGATTAGAGAGGTGCACTACCATTGCCTGGACTAAGATCAGTCTGTCTTCAAAACAAAATAACAACAACAACAACAAAAACAGCTGGTGTAGAATATTCCTTTACACTGTGTGAATGTGTCACTGTGATTGGTTTAATAAAGAAACTGACTGGCCAATAGCTGGATACATAGAGGATAGGTGGGACTGGCAGACAAAAAAAAAAAAAAAAAAAAAAAAAAAAAAAGGAAGAGGAATCTCGAGAGTCTCAAGGAGGTACAGAGGAAGCAGATGGGAGATGAACTTGCTGTACTGAGAAAAGGTACCAAGCCACATGGCAGAGTGTAGATAATATGGGTTAATGTAAAAATGTAAGAGTTAGCTAGTAACAAGCCTGAGCTACTGGCCAAGCATTTATATATAATTAATAAGTCTCCAAGTGATAATTTAGGAGCCGCAGTCCTGACAAAAAACTCCATCTACAAGCTGGACTTAGTAGAGCAAGATGGCATGGCTGGATGCTGAAGCAAGATTATCATCTCAAATTCAAGGCCACCCTGGGCAACTTCAGCCCAGACTGTGTCTCAAAGGGTGGGGGTGGGAGGTGCAAGCAATAGAATACCTGCATACATGGAGCCCTAGCTTCAATTCCAGCACAATAAAAGAAAGGAAAAGCAACAACAAAGCAGGCATGGCGTTATGGGGGGAGGGTAATGAGAATAGCTCTTTCACAGCCAAGGGTAAGAATTGTCAAATTTTATAGCTGTAAATCACTATTTCCAACTGTGGAAAAAAAAATTTTTTTCCTAAGCTAACACCAAGAATTGTCTGCAGGCAGAAGAAAACTGTATGAGGAAGGTAGTTTTTCTTATTCTCTCCAAATGGGAGTCAGATACAAATAAATCCTTCTGAATTAAAAACACAATGGGAGCAAAAAAAAAGAAATTGAATCTACTTTCAGACTTATTTAGTAGAACAAAGGTTTTTTGGTTTGTTTTTGTTTTCTTTTCTTTTCTGAGACAGGGTTTCTCTGTATAACAGCTCTGGCTGTCCTGGAACTCACTCTGTGGACCAGGATGGCCTTGAACTCACAGAGATCCATCCACCTGCCTCTGCCTCCTGAGAGCGCCGCCACCCAGCCAAAACCACCAAGTTCTGTTCAACATTAAAATGGTTTCAATGTGATATGACACCCTGAGTGTCTTCCTATTAAGAACAGAGCCAAACTTGGTATCACAGGGTTGTTAATTAATCCTAGCATTTAGGAGTGCTGAGGCAGGGAGATTGCTTGTTTGAGGATACTGGCCACACAGCAAGACCTCATCTCATAGGGGAGGGAGGGAGGGATTCAAAGGGAAGACAGGAAATAGCAAGTGGCATGGTGGTAATAACTGCTTTCTAGTCTAGTCTCAAAGAACTACAAACTCTGAAGTCAGGGAACTTGAGCAAACCTACAACAAACTTCAATACTACAATAGGCAAAAGCCTCTGATTAAACAGTAAAGAATTCTGGACAAAAAACGCAAAAAGACAGGGCCTGGAGAGATGGCTTGGCGGTTGTGAACACTTGCTGCTATTCTTGCAGGGGACCCAGGTTTGGTTCCTAGTACCCACATAGCAACTTACAACTGTCCTTAACTCTAGTTTCACTTCTGGCCTCCAGACACCATGGACACACAAGATGCAAAACACACACACTTTTTTTTTTTTTTTTTGGTAAAGCAAGAAAACAAAGCAGCTAGATCCTTCACTTGGACATGCTTCCATTTCATTGGTCCACATATAAAAAACATGCATTGCTATATGTAGTACTTAGCCCAGGGAACTACACTACTTGGGTTCAAATCAATATTCCATAAATTACTGAACCCCCTATGCAAGACAGTTGAGCTATAAAAAGGGAATAATACACTCACAGGATTACCGCTGGAATTAAATGAATGCATGTACCGTGCTTAGAACAATGCCAGTTCATTGTCAGTAAGATCTCATTATTATAAAGAATTAAAAAACTGTGACTAACCTCATTTCAAGAATAGTTGCCACAAATCTGGGCATGGTGTCTCATATGCCTAGAATTCCATTGTTTGAGAAGCTGAAAATGGAGGGGTGCAGAGTCTAAGGCCAGCTACATAGTAGGTTCTGGGACAGCCTGATTATGACAAATGTTGATTATCACTATGACAACATCTAGTATCATCTAGAAGACAAACCTCTAGGTTACACCTATGAGAGAGATTATTTGGATTAAGTCAGCACATAGGCATTCCCATGAGGCATTACCTTGATTTAATTAAGATGGAAACACTCACCCTTAAGGAAAGTAGTAGCCCTGTTCCTTTCCTTGGTTTGGTTTATGAGCTACAGAAGGATGAATGTTAACTGAACATAAACATTCACTATTCTTGGCTTCCTGTGCAGATACAACTTGACCAGGATTCTCAAACTCCTGCCTTTAGTTGTCCCACCAGGATGAACTGTTATCCATGAACTGTGAGTCAAAATAAACCTTCTCAGGCTGGCGAAATGTCTCAGTGGTTAAGAGCACTGGCTACTCTTCCAGAGACCTGGGTTCAATTCCCAGCACCCACACACAGCTCACAACTGTTAGCTCCAGAGGATCTGATGCCCTCTCTGGCTTCTATGGACATCAGGCATACATACAGGCAAAACACCTATACAAATAAAATAATTTTAAAATAGTAAGAAATTCCTTCTCTTCCCTTAAGTTTTGTGGGGTTTGTTTTTTGTTTGTATTTGACTTTTTTGAGACAGGGTTTTTCTGTGTAGCCTTGGCTGTCCTGAAATTCACAGAGCGGCCTGCCTCTGCCTTTCCAAGTGCTGGGATTAAAGACCCTTAAGTTGTTTTTGTGAAGTTTTTAATCATAGCAACAGGATAAGAAACCAATACTACAGTATAAGACCTTATCCAGAAGAAAAAGTCACTCTACAACTCTCTAATGAACATTATCTACAGACTAAATTTGAACTTAACAATCTAAAAATGGACAAAGCTTTGTTTGCCCAAGAGTTCGTTTTGTAGTACTAGGTAGGACTCAAATCCAGGGCCTCACACATGGTAAGCAAATACTGTACTGCTGAGCCACCTTCCCCTTATGTAGCTGAGGTGGCACTCAAACTCTCTATCCTCCTGCCTCAGCCTCCTGGGAGGCGATAACAGTGACATACCACTACTTCTGGCTGCTCAACAGTTATCAGTGCTAACTTGGAACACAGTGACTAAACAGTCATGATTTTCAACAAACCCTAACCCTGAAGTTTTTTAAGATGTTATACAACCACACATATTGGATTTATAAATTATACCACTGTTTTTTCTCTACCTTATTCCACACTTCATACTTACTAGTCCCTCTGTGCAAGAACTTGACTTTCCAGTAGAGGACAGAAAGGCAGACAAATCAGTTATGAAGACTGAAATGTACCCTTCAAGTCTTACTAGCTTACTGGAGTGTTTTCTTAGCTATGATAGCTGTAATCCCTAAGTCTGTAAAGACTGTGAGAATACAAACTGATCTGCCTAAAAATAACCAAACTGACAGAGACAAAACAAACGAAAGCACTGAAAATTAAAAGAGAGCTTGCAAATTTGAACAGCCAATTTTCTTTCAACCAAGATGTAGCCCCAATTAGATGCTGAAGTCAACGTTTCAAAGTATTTAGGGGCTGGTTATGGATCAGTAGTAGGAGTTCACGATTAAAATGTCTTAAACTACATGGCGAGTTGCAGGGCTCAGAAAATAAAAACCAAGCATGCCTCCATAACCTCAATACTCAGGAGGCTGAAACAGGAGGACAAGCAAGAAGCCATCCTAGGAAAAGACAGGAGGAAATGAGGAAGAAGAGAAGCAGAAATCCCCACCAAATAGGAAAGGAAAAGTGGAGGAAAGAAACTAGTGCTAGGTCAGTCTGGAGGTTGGCTGGTTGACAGGTTGATTCTGCGATGGCCTTATGTATCCCAGGCTGGATGGAACTCAGGAGAGGAGTGTGGTATTGTGTTCCCCCGAAATATTGTATGTTCCCCAAAATAAATTTATCTAGGGTCAGAGAACAGACAACCACTAGAACAGAGCCAGAAATGGTGGCCAGAAAATGGGTCAGAGCAAGCCATAGCAGAGGCCCGGCGGTGGCGGCGCACGCCTTTAATCCTAGCACTTGGGAGGCAGAGCTAGGCGGATCTCTGAGTTCAAGGCCACATTAGAAACAGCCAGGCTTGGTGATACACACCTTTAATCCCAGAAATCCAGCCTTTAATCCCAGAGAGTGATAGCAGAAAGTAGAAAGGTATATAAGGAGTGAGGACCAGGAACTAGTTAAGCATTTGCCTGGTTCAGCATTTAGGCTTTGGAGCAGCACAGTTAAGCTGAGATCCATTCTGGATGAGGACTCAAAGGCTTGCAGTCTGAGGAAACAAGACCAGCTGAGGAACTGGCGAGGTGAGGAAACTGTGGCTTGTTCTTCTTCTCTGATCTTCCAGCGTTCACTCCAATAACCGGCCTCAGGTTTGATTTTATTTATTAATAAGAACCTTTAAGCTTCATGCTACATCCGAGCATTACCTTAAAGTTCCGGATCTTCTACAGCATCTACCTCCTGAGTGCTCAAGCTACAGCCCATGGGCCATCAAAGCCAGGGCTTTTACACATACTCGGTAAGCATTCTACCAAGTGAGCTACCACATCACCAGCTTACTAGATATTAATCAACTCCTTGAATAACTCAGCTACCATCTTATAAGACAGTATTTTCTTGTCCATAACTAATTTTAAAAAGTCAAAAGATGGGCTGGAGAGATGGCTCAGAGGTTAAGAACACTGACTGCTCGTCCAGAGGTCCTGAGTTCAATTCCCAGCAACCACATGGTGGCTCACAACCATCTATAATGAGATCAGGTGCCCTCTTCTGGCCTGCAGACATACTTGCTGCACACATAAAAGTCAAAAGAATGTCACTTTGGATGTGTTGGCATGCCTGCGATCCCAACACTCTGGAAGCTGGTGCATGATGTCAAATTCAAGACCAACCAAGTCTCAAAAACAATCAAATGGGATCAGAGAAGGCCCATTGAGTAAAAGCATAGACCTGCCAACCTGAGTTCTATCCCCAGAACTCATGGTAGGAGAACCAACTCTCCCAAATAGTCCTCTGAGCTCCATCCGTGTGCCATGGTCCATGTGTCCACAAGCAAGCACACAGGCAACTGAAAAAATGGGGAGGGGTTCAAGTCAGGGGTTCTCTGTGGAGCCCTGGCTGTCCTGGCCTTTGCTCTATAAACCAGACTGGCCCCAAACTCAGATCCATGAGCTTCTGCCTCTGGAGGACTGGGATCAAAGGCACACACCACCACACCCAGCCAAAAATTAAGATTTGTTTTTTAAGATCAGATTATCCTACCAGTATAACATAAAGCTGAAATTAGATTTATCTGTTCCCAAAATAACCAGTTCTTCTTTATGATAAATAGGATAAGAGAAATCTCTCACTTCAGGGATACTTTTGAGTAACCTTTGTTAGCTTTAAACTGAGAAAAATTCTAATGCTAAATGATGTGGTTGGTAGTCTATAGTGATATTTTATTTGTATTGAAATGTGATTTTATTTGTATGTTAATAAAGTTCCCTTGAGGTCAGAGCAAGCCAGAGCAGAAGCTGGGCGGTAGTGGTGCACACCTTTGCACCTTTAATTCCAGCACTTGGGAGGCAGAGCTAGGTAGATCTGTGTTCAAGGACACAGCCAGCATGGCAGACATACACCTTTAATCTCAATACCAACCATAGAAGACCTGGAGGTCTGTACAAACAGGCAGTGACGAGGAGATCATGTGGCTAGGTTTACAACCAATGAGAAGGCAGAACAGAAAATCTATAAAAAAGATAGGACAGACAGCAGTAGGTCTCTGGTGGAGAGGAAGGACAGCAGAAGCAGTGAAGGGTAAGGTTTTCCGCTCTTGCTCTGACCTCATGGTTTTTAACTCTGCAATTGGTTCTGTGTTTCTTATTTAACAAGACGGTTACATCTATAGTAGTCCATTCTCCAGACTGAAGCAAGATCTCAAATCTGAGGATAGTCTGGAGTAGTTAGCAAGAACTTATAGTAGAGTAGCAAGGGAGTTAATAGCTAAAAAACAACTACCAAGACTCAGTATTACCCACAAAAAATGCCAAATAAACAAAACTATATTACTATTAGAGGACACAATTTAAAAGCTATCAACAAGCAATTAGTTACACTCCTACAAGGCAGCTCTATAAATGGTGAGTCACCCTGAAGGTAAACTGTTGGCCAGGTGGGTGGGGAGGCTATCAGGTATATGCATGAGCAGGGAAAGAAGCAGAGTACACATGAGCTGAATTACTGTGGTCTTTGACAGGACACTAAAACACTGGTGTCTGCGGTGAAAACCTGAAACGGTGAAAGGCAGATGTGTCAATCCTAATCATCTCTGCTCCCTTTAGAGCTCTTCCCCCATTTGGTCCTAGTCTTTTGTTTTCTGATGAGTTTGGAGAAAGAACACAAGAGACAAGTCAGTTGGCAGCATGATTGCCTAACATGGAAGCACTAGGTTCAACACTTAGCACCATATAAAACTAGGCACAGTGGCACATTTGGAGGCAAGAAGATCAGGAGTTCAAATGAAGTCTGCCAGCCTGGTTCACATGAAATCTTGTGTACCAAGAAAAGAGAGTATCTATATCTATTTATCTTTTCAGACACTACTGGTTCAAATGAACACTACTAAACACAGCAACAATGTCAAATTATAATATACAATCACAGCTCCTGTAAAACTTTTTCCAAATAAATCACATTCATTATGTCAATTAGTATTGCAGTGTCTATCATGTATTTGTCAAAGATTCTCTTGACATTAAGGAGCAATGCCAGGATCACCCAAAGTCATACTACAGGTTTAAGAAGTGTTAAGTGTTACACAGAGAAAAGGAGGGAATTATGTGGACAAAGAAACAAGACAACTAAAATTAAGGTAGACTGTAGGCAGAGTTTTCCTCTTCTGATCGCTAGCTCCAAAATAAATGCAGACTTATATTAACTGTAAATGCTCGGCCAATCGCTCAGGCTTATTACTAACTTCTACAATTTAAATCACCCATTAGCATGGCACATTTATCTCCTGCTCCCTCAGGTCTGGCTGGCCAGTTCTGACTCTGCCCTTTCTCATCCCAGGATTCTCAGTTTGGCTTTCCTACCTAACTTTACCCTGTTCAGCTACTGGCCAGTCAGCTTGTTTATTAAACCAAACATAGCCACACATATTCACACAGTGTACAGAAGGGTTATTCCACAGCTGTAGACCTCTCTAGGGACAGGACTTATGAGAAAAGAACACAATACACATTACCAAAGTGAGCAAGCCAACAAACACCAGAGAAGGCCTATGAGTGGAATAAGCTTAACTATTCACTACCCAAGGCAGAGCAAAGCCAACACTAACTGTAGGAAAATAGCTTCAGTCAAGTACAAGAGATGAGCTGATCCCAGAGATAGATAGATAGATAGAGAGAGAGAGATAGATATATGCAGGGTCTTGTAGTTGGGGCAGTTAGTCAAGACGTTGATTTTACTATGTGCTGGAGAACCACTATAGTTTTCAGAAGTACATCTTTAAAAAGAAACCACCTGCTGCTTAGAAACGCACTAATGCAACAAAGCAGGCAGCAAAGGACAGAACTGACCAGCAGCTTCAGATAGATGGGAAAATAAATGTGCCTAACGTACAAAATAGAGCCTACAGAATCTCTAATGCAGTGAACACAGGAATCTGAGAGTGGTAGCCACCAGATGAACAGTAACTCAAAAAAAGGTCATTTCATCTGGGTATGGTGGCACAAACCTTTAATCCCAGCAATCAGGAGGCAGAGCATTTTGAGGCCAACAAAGGCTGCACAGTGAGACCCCCATCTAACGAGAAGGGGGGTTATCTTTCACTTCACTGGTATCAACGTATTTTTACATACCTTATGTCATTATTCTCAAATAAGAGACAGGAAGGTCACACTTCCAGTTTTAAGACCATAGGAAAGTCATTTGAATCAGTCACTAGGCTGTGAAAAACATCTTATCTAGTTCACATGTCATCAAATGGCTTTAGAAATGGACAGATATAATGGCCATCATGAGGTAGAAAGCACCACACTGACTGCCCAAACCAAACTGTCTAAATCAAACTGTTTGGTATTTGTGAGATAAGAATAGTCATACTGCCAGGTATGGTGCCGTGTACACCTTTAATTCCAGAAGGGGAAGGCAGGTGCGGGGAGGTCTGAGTTGAGGCTAACAGGAGTTACATGGAGAGGGATTATCTCAAAAATTAAAAATAAAGGACTCTTAGCAACAGTAAAACTTATCCTTTGAAAGCCAAAGGCTACCAAGAAATAAAATAGAAGAAAATATGTTCCTGTGGCCTCAGCCACCCTTACCACACAGTTCTCATGTTTGAAACAAGCTCTCACATGTCCTAGGCTGGCCTCAACCCCCTAAGGAGGCAAGGATGATTAACTTTTTTTTTTCCAGGTTCCTCTGTGTGACTTTGGCTGTCCTGGAACTCAAGGAGATCCCTCTGCCTCTGCCTCAGAGTGCTAGGATTAAAGGCGTGTGCCACCACCGCCCAGCAGGATGATTTATTTCTAAACCCTTTTGCCTCTATCACACTGGGATCCTAAGTATAAAACACTTCATGGATGGGTGCATGGCACACACCTTCAATCCTTCAATGCCGGCACTCTAGGCAGAGTGAGGTAAATCTGAGTTCCAGGCCAGTGAGAACCGCTGTTTTAAAAACACAAACAAATAAATAAAATACCATGATTGGTTTGTGTGCAGTGTTGAGGATGGCACTCAGTAGGCTTGCATACACTTCACAATAAACTTGAATGTAAACTGTTTTTCTGCTTGGGGTGTTGCTCAGTGGTAAAGCATCTGCATAGCATGTACCAAAGCCCTAACTAGTTTCAATTCAATCCCCAAGACTAGGAAAAAAAATTTTTTTTTTTTTTTTTACTGATTATAGAACCTACATAATACAAAAATGGATACTAATCTCTTAATCTGCCCTAGTGATGGGGGGGGGGCACTCCGTTAAAGCTAAAAGTACTAAAGTTAATTAAGATTAAATCAAGAGGTGCCTGCAGTAAAATACTGCAAAGACTATATATTAGAGCATGAGTTTACCACTACCTTGTTTTATATATCAAAATGGCAACCTGAATGTATGCTTAAGCATTGTCTACCAAATGAACTCAACTGAGAGCACTTCCAACTTTCTACTTTAAACCATTTCCTTAATTTTATAAGATATTATTCCACAGAATTCATTTTCCCATCCAAGACTTTCATATTACTGCAGAATACCAATCTTCAGAATCAAACAAAAATGAAAAACTACATCAACTGGTAGATTTGCTATGCATTTTATAGAATTATATTCATTAGGAATCTGTACTATGTTTAGTCCACAATCAAAATAACAAGAGAAATTCGATGGTCGGTGGTGGGAAGCCATCATTTTTCAAATGCAATCCTGATTAACAGGATCACCAGTGGCCATGTGTCTGTTTCAGAATTAAACCACGGTCAGGGCCTTCCAATGCACGGCCCAACAATTAAAATCCACTTTGAAAGAATCTGAGGTTCAAAATGCGGCAGTGGAAGTTTATGTTAAGACTCCAGTGCTCACTGACTAGATACTCTTTCTTCCTAAGAACTTTTATAAATGGTCTTGTTTTTCTACTTCAAGCACCTTTCTGTCACACACTCCAATCTCACGCATCTGTGACTGTCTGAGGGACTACGAAGCGTGAACACCGCCATAAATACGTACGTGTTCACTAGATTACCGCAAGCAAAATGAAGCTTCAACTTGGGCTCTTCACTGGCACGTTGAGGAGTGCAGATTTTTAACCAATATCCTTCATAAAAAGATGCCAAAAAATTTTTTTAAGACCTAGTTTTCTTGGATTACAATGCCTATCGTGTCTGAAGACTCAACGGGGTTATGTAAAGACTTTAGAAAATCGAGAAACGAGTGTCTCCACGGTTCCATATGCACTTATCAAAACACGGTATTCCTAAAGAGCCTCGGGAGCGCTTAATATTTGAGGCGCAGGTCACCTGAGAGGCAAACTGTCTCCCAGATCATCCCCATTAACTGAGGCCCTCCAGAAGCCTTGGGTAATTACACTACCGCCTCGGAACGGAAAAACAGTTGGCAGGAAAAAAAAAAAAAAGAAAGAAAGAAAAAGAGTTTGCCAACTAGAGTAAAATCACTTCGCAGAGATAACGAGCAGAAGGAACACGGGGAAGCGGACACGGAAGCCAGGGCCACCGGGCGCCGAGCTCCCAAGGCCGCCGAGTGCGAGCGGCCGGGGACGAACATGTGCCGGTCGGTGGCAGGACGCGCGGCCCTACCGGAGCCGCCACTGGCGGCCCGCGGCGGCCCCGCCCGGCTCTCGGGGCCGGCTCATTCATTCTGCACCCGGGACTGTCGATCCAAGGGAAGGGAGCTCCGGGGCGGAGCGGCTAGCCCGGGCCCGGACCCGCGCCCCGAGCCCCGAGCCCAGGCCACGCCGCGATTCCCGCCCGCCCGCCCGCCCGAGAATCAAGAAAAGACCGCCGAGGCCCGCGCCGGCCCCGCAGCCCGCAGCCCCGCCCTCCGCCCGGCACCGGCCGGGCCTCCCCTGCCGCGGCCCCCGCAACCCCGGAGCCCCCGCTGTCCGGCTTTCAGCGGCGGCCGGAAGTCTCCCGGGCGCCCCCTCCTCGCCGCCGCCGAGGCCGGACCCTTCTCCGCGATGCCTCCTTCTCTCCCTCCCTCCCTCGGGCCGTCTCGGCGGCTGCCGAGGGTGGGGGAAGCGGATGGCCGCGGCGGGCCCGGCACGCCGGCGGGAGGAGAAGCCGAGAGAGCAGGGCCCCCCCCCTCCCCGGACGCCCGCCCGGGCGGTTACCTTGATGATCCTGCGGGGCAGCCCGGCCATCTTGTCAGATCCCGAGTTCGGCCTCTGCTCTTGTCTCCGGCTCCGCTCGCCTCACGCACGAGTGGAAGTCCCGGGCTCCACTTCCGGGGGACGTCGCCGCGTCGTCCGCGTCCGCCGCAGCAGCCGCCGCCGCCGCCTCCGCCGTGGCCCCTCGGGAAATGTAGTCCCTGCTTGGGCGCGCGGGCTTCGGATGGCCTTCCCTCCCCCGCTCTCCCCGCCCCAACCCTAGCCCCGGGGAGGGGTGGGTGGCGGAAGTGACGCTCCGCGGCGGGGCAGGGACTTGGGGGAGGCGGCGCGAGGCGGCGCCCAGCTTCTTGGCCCCGCGGCGGGATCTGCGCCAGACGGGGGCGGCCCCTTCCGGCGGCGTCCACGAGCCGGCGGCGTACGTGCGACCACGCCTGCGCCGGTGGGCGACGTAACAAAGGCCCCGCCCCCGACGTCAGCCCATTCATTCCTTCGTTCCGTTTTGTTCATTCAATGTCTCCGCAGATTTGCGCGCCCCGGCGGGCTGGCGCTGCGGCGGTTCTTCCTGCACCGGGGGAGCGCGCGCTCGTGCCCAGCGGGGCGCTCACCGGAACTCCGATGGCCAAGCTTCTAACTGGGGAACTCGCTAGTGATCAGGGCCCTGACAAGTAATTCTAAGTGTTTAAATTTCACATTTAAAAAAGGGGGCCTCTTTGACCCCCCCTCAAAAAAAAAAAAAGAAAAAGAGGATTTGGAGCAAGTAAGGGAGGAGGCCAAAGGAATGCCCTAAATGCTTGGGCCTAGCAGGATTTTTATCCTTTGGGTTTGGTTTTTCTGAGAAAGCGCTCCCTATGTAACCCTGTCTGGCCTGGAGCGCTCCCCACTGTACCCCTTGAGCTGCCTTGGAACTCTCGATTCTCCTGGCTCTGCCCGCTGAGTGCTGGGAGTATAGGCCTGTGCCACCACCCTCGGCTTATTTCCTAACTAGAGTGATCCACCTAAAGGATCAGAGCACTCAGAGTAATCCCTAAAAGAGTTGGATTGCCTATAGAGTGAAGGCCCTAAAAGAGATTGCTGGGTGTTTCTTTCTCTTTTATTTATTTATTTTTATTTATTTATTTCATTTACACAGGGTTTCTCTGTGTAGCTTTTGGAGCCTGTCCTGGATCTCGATCTGAAGCCCAGGCTGGCCTCGAACTCACAGATCCACCTCCCAAGTCCTGGGATTAAAGGCGTGCACTACCACCATCCGGCTGCTGGATGTTTTCATTTCTTTTGCTGTTGCTGCAATAAAGTACCCCACAAAGGCAACTTAAAGGGAAAGGGGTTAATTTCGGCTCAAAATTACAGGTTGCAGTCCCTTGTAAAGGGATAGTCACAGCAGTAGGACCACTCAACTGGTCACATCGAATCTATCATCAGGAATTTTGCCTGCTCATGCTCACCTTTCTCCGATTATACAGCCAAGGTCACATCCACAATTAAGTATCCATGCATCCATTAAATCAAGACAACCCCCCCCCCCCAGAGGCCCTTTTCCAACTTGGTAGATTTTATCAAGTTGACAATACTAACCAACATGTGTCTGGTGGCTTTAGGGGCCAGATCCATCTGAACTGGAGTTAAGGGTGGTTGTGAGCCACCATGTGGGTCTTCTGCCAGAGCAACAAGTACTCTTTACTGCTGAGCCGTTTTTCTCCAGCCCGGCTCATGAGACTGTTAAGGAGATGTTGCTGCCTCCATTTTAAAGTGTTGTTTAGATGGGGTTAACATTTTCTAAGGTTAGAGCACAACAGTGCAGCTGTTTCCCAGGCAGGTCTGCCCAAGCACAGGCCTTACCCAACAATGGCTCCAAGCACAGAAGCACAAACAGGCCTTACCCAACAATGACTCCAAGCACAGTAGCTAGCACAAACAGTAAACACTGAATGAATGCATGAACAACGTGGCTTTGTGCAGAGTTACAGCAGGAGACTACAGAAAAGGTGAATCATGCCTTCCTGAACTCAAGAGTCCACTGTGAAACGGACACAGTGATGCAGTCTAATGTGTTAAGATAGAAGATCACATCAGATTACAGACTCGTTGTGAGCCACCATGTGGGTGGGTACCGAGAACCAAACCCAGGACCTCAGGAAGAGCAACCATCTCTCGAGCCCACATCACCCCCCCAGCTCCTTTTAGAGGAAAAATGAAGGTTGGGGGGTAATGATGAGAAATTGAAAACAAGAATTTCAAGTAACCAGAAATCTGGAAAGGTTAGTTCTGCGCTTAAAGGACCCCAGAAGGTAAATGATCCTAAAGAGATCTTCAGAATATTTGAGAAAAAGCATAAGAGAATGTACCCTTGTAGGAAGATAGACAGAGCCACCATAAGATTAGAAATACACAAATTTGTAGTATGCACTGGGATCTACAAGGAAGATATAACTCTGCTCCATGCTTTACCAGCCTGGACAGCTTGATGATGGCCAGAAATGCCAATCCATGCCATCTCACAGCACTGGCAAGTTGATGCTGGTCGTTAGTTCCTCTCAAGTGGGTTTCTTGAATATCCCTCTAACTAGGTGGCTGAGTTCCAAGAGAGCAGGAATTCTGGTATGCAAATAGGAGAATCCAATGTTGTTCTTAACCCAGCTGTGAAAGCCAGTGGCATCATAGCATCATAATCGACTGGTCAACAAAAAATCCACTCAGTTTCAAGGGTAGGTGACATGGAGTCTACCTCTTGAAAGAGAGTGTCCCAGAAACTAGCAGAATATGAATGGTGATGCTGTGGTTGGAACTAACCTTGGAAACCACCCCTGCCACATAGAAAACTGGTCAGTTTTCCTTAGATGATCTTGGATGCAGGCTAGGAAGAGCACTTCTGCATCACTTCCTCCAGATACTCAAATTCCCTGCATCAGCCTGGGACTCTGCAAAGATTTAATGGAACCTAACATTTCAGAACAAAAGGTTTTGAACTTCAAGAAGAAATTTTTAAAAAGTATGGCTAGGGAGATAATGGGTAAAATTACTTCTGTGCAAGCATAAGGGCTGTGAGAAGCCTGCTCCCATCTTTTAAAGGGTTCCTATGAGGAGGAGAGAGGGATACGAAACTTTTAGAAAGATAGTGAAGAGGAGAAAGACAGAAACCCAGGATAGCTTCGGGAGGCCCTGGATCAAAATTCATCGGCCCCTTCTGCCTCTTCAAAAGGGTTTTTTATAACAATGCCAAGGGGTGGGGTAAAAGACACCCCCCTTGCTAGATCAAAGCACGCTGCACAGCCAAGTATAGACACTTCCATGCCCCGTGGTCAATTCATCCAGTTATGCAGCCCTGCTGGGTAAAGCAAGCTCAGATTCTTGGACCCTGCGTAAGGTCTCACTGGGAAACCTCTGTGGGTCTCTACAAAAGACCCGAGTTCAAAGCCCCAGAACCCACGTAAAAAGCAGGTCATGGTGGTGCACGTCTGTCATGCCAGCTCTGTCGGGAAGGCAGAGACAGCGTGGCTGCTGGAGGTTGCTGCTTGCCAGCCAAGGTCCAGATTCATTGAGACACCATCTTAGAGAAGTAAGGCACAGAGTAGTAGGACATGACATCCAGCATCCTCCTCTGTGTACAGGGTGTGCTGTACACAGGTATGCATTCCTCCACATATATGTGGCATACACTGTACACTCACATGCAAAAAGAAGAAAGGCGGTCAGATGGAGTGAACCACAGCTATGTCCCCCAGCACTTGGGAAGCTGGGGCAGAGAAGTTACTGTATGTTCAAGACCAGCCTGGACTACTGTTTCAAAAAAAAAAAAAAAAAAAAGACCAAGTTGGCCTGGTGACATATACCTGTAATTCCAGCACTTGGTAAATGAGGTACAGAGAATCAGAAGTCCAAGACCATCCCTGGCTATAGAGCAAGTCTAAGGCCAGCCTGTGCTACATGAGACCAAACAAATAAAAACCACATGATTCTCAAGTATTTTAAGCATCTGTGATTGGAAAGGAAAACATCTAGGAAATTGGATATTTAGAACTTGACTTTGAAATTTGACAGATTAGTTTGATGATATGAAGACCAGTGTTTCTCAACCTTTGGAGGTCAAATGACCCTTTCACAGAGGATGCCTTGAGACCACTGGAAAACACATATTTACATCACTATTCATAACTAGCAAAATTATAGTTATGATGGGTGATGTCCTTCTGTATGCTGTGAGTGTGTATTGCTCTGATTGGTTGATAAATAAAATGCTGATTGGCCAGTAGTCAGGCAGGAAGTATAAGTGGGATAAGCAGACAAGGAGAATTCTGGGAGGAGGAAGGCTGAGTCAGGAGATGCCAGCCCACCATCCAGAGAGCAGCATGTAATAGCACACAGGTAAAGCCACGGAACACATGGCAACATATAGATTAACAGAAATGGGCTGAGTTTAAGTGTAAGAGCTAATAAGTAATAAACCTAAGCTAATGGCCAAGCAGTTATAAATAATATTAAGCCTTTGTGTGATTATTTTATAAAAGGCTGCAGGACTGTGGATGCGAAATTTGTCCCAACCATGGGCCAGGCAGGACACGGGAAATCTAACAGCTACACAGTTATGAAATAGCAACAAAAATAATTTTAAGGTTGGGAATCATCACAACATGAGGAACTGTATTAAAAGGTTGCAGCATTAGGAAGGTTGAGAACCACTGCTCTAGACTATTATCACTGTGGGATGTGTGGGGAGGCAGTGTGAGGATCCAGGGTACAGTTCTTTCCT
This sequence comes from Onychomys torridus, assembly GCF_903995425.1. Taxonomy (NCBI): domain Eukaryota; kingdom Metazoa; phylum Chordata; class Mammalia; order Rodentia; family Cricetidae; genus Onychomys; species Onychomys torridus. The sequence goes on along the minus strand of NC_050462.1, from coordinate 15,858,371 downwards.
AGTGTGGGTGAGGCCCTAGGTTCACTCCTTAGCACCACCAAATTAAATAATTAAAATATTTTCATGTCTCCTTTAGCTTTTTTTTTCTCCCTTTGAGAATTCACAGTCTGATCACAAAAATGAAATCTAACCCCCCTCCCCATTCCTGCAAGTCCTGCAGAATGGGGTGTATTCTAGAAGGATGAGTTGCTGCAGGTCAAAGGGGCTTATTCTTAATGAGGCTGGGTTGGGGAGCCAGCTCAGAAGTGCTTGCCTTGTAAGTATGTGGACCTGAGTTCCATCTGAAGAACCCACAGGGGAAAAGGCCCAGAGTGGAATGTGCGTTTGAAATTCTAGTGCTGGGTAGTAGAGACCTGTAAGATCCCTGGGGATTACCGAACAGCCAGCCTAGCCTACTTAGTACTTAGGGGATTCCAGACTAGTGAAAAAAAAAAAAAAAATTAACAGTGCCTGGGAACTATGCCCAGCGTGCACTGCTGGCCTCCACATGCACCCACAAAAACGTATAAATACAGAAAGGTGAGTTTAGAATCCTATTTACTATACTTAAAACAGAACCAGAAAACAAAATATTAGTAAGGTGTAGTGGTGCACACCTTTAATCATAGCACTTGAGAGGCAGAGGATCTCTTGTGGGTTCCAGGCCAGCCAGGTTTATATAGTGAGTTCTAGAAGGGTCCAATCTCAAAAGAAACCAAAGCAAAGGCAAAAAGTTGTCTTCTGACCTCCATGCCTTTGTAAACACACACACACACACACACACACACACACACACACACACACACAGAGAGAGAGAGAGAGAGAGAGAGAGAGAGAGAGAGAGAGAGAGAGTGTCCCTGTAGTGATTTGAATGAAGATGAGCTTCATGGGCTCATATATTTGAATTTTTGGTTCTCAATTGGTGAACTATTTAGGAAGGATTAGGAGGTGTGGCTTTGTTGAAGGAGGTGTATCACTGGAAATGGGCTTTGAGGTGTTAAAAGCCCATGCCAGGCCCAGTCTGGACTTGATCTTCCTCTGTTTCAAATTAGTGGATCAGATATAAACTCTCAGCTACTGCTCCAGGGCCATACCTGCATGCCTGTTGCTATGCTTCTTGCCATAATGAAAATGGACTAACCCTGAAACTGTAAGCAAGCTCTTCAATTAATAGCTTTCTTTTTCTATGGTGTCTCTTCACGATAATAGTACAGTAACTAACACGTGTGCACATGCACACATGCATACACACAAAATACATTAAGTCAATTAAATGAAACTTTTAAAGAATTCAAGGTCATCCTCAGTCATATACTGATTTATTTGGTGGCCAGCCTGGGATGCAGAAGATAAGATCCTGTCTCAAAAAACCAATGAAAATAAATAATACTATTTGCCAGGCAGTGGTGGTGTACATCTTTAATCCCAGGATGAGGGAGAAGGGGGGCTTCGGGGAAGCAGGCAGATCTCTGTGAGTTCAAGGCCATCCTGGTCTACAAAGTGAGTTCTGGGACAGCCAGGGCTACACAGAGAAACCCTGTCTTCAAAAACAAACAAGCAAACAATTATCTATATCCACAAAACAGGAATGAAACATGACAACTATAAAGCCAACTGAAACCGTTCCTTCAGGGAAGAGGTGTTGGTCATGTAGAGACCACAGAAATCAGACGAGAATGTTGTACTCTTGTGTTAGCTTGCAGCTTTAGTAGTTAGATCTCTGTGAGTTCGAGGTCAGCCTGGTCTATAAAGGGAGTTCCAGGACAGCTAGGACTGTTATATAGAGAAACCTTGTCTCAGAAAACCAAAAGAAAAGAGAGAGAGAGAGAGAGAGAGAGAGAGAGAGGAGAGGAGGAGAAGGGGAGGTTTAAGTCTGTGGTCTGTTCGATTGTTTGGGGCCTCTGGAGGAATTTCATGGCAAGGGCAGAGGAACCAGTGAAGCAATAAAGACAAGTAGCTGGTGTCTCACTGTGGGTATACTGTGATCAAAAGACCTCCCTTAGGGGTTCTCAGGAGATGGCTCAGTGCGTAAGAGCATTTGCTGTGAAAGCAAGGAGACCCGAGTTGAAATCTGGACACTCATATAAGAAAAAGGCTAGATATGGCCTCCCTTACCAGTGACCGGAACAGCTTCTCCATAGCCCCGTGCTTCAAAAAGACAAGCTAGAGACTTGAAATGATGGGGCAGATCTATAATCCTAGAATTCAGAAGTAGGCAGTTAGAGGCTAGCCTGGGCTACAGAGCAAGGCTGGGCTTGCAAAAAATGAGCGAGAAAGAACAGAAAGAAAAAAGAAAAGAAAAGAAAAATCATTTGGAAAATGTCTATCACATTTAACAGAAGCCCTGTTTCGGTTCACAACAGTCATCAATAAGAAGTATTTGTTTGCAAGTTCCCTTATTGTTTCTGGCAGTGTGGGGAAACTGTTTCGTGGGTGGTCAAGACAGAAGGCTCTGTGAGAGAAGGGTTCGTGTCTGCTGACTCAGGCAGGCAGTGGGCGGGGAGGAAGAAAAGGCTCAACACTAATACAAAACAGGTCAGGGAAAACGCCTGCTGCCTCACATTCGTGCCTCCAACGTAAGAAGAAACTTAAGCAACAACACAGGGCCTGAGGAATGTGAGGAGCGTCATCCGGGTCATCACCAGTCCCTAGAGGCGTCATCTCAGTAGAAAGCCCGGAATGAGAGGAGATAGGACCCAGGAGGTTCTGAGGAATAATATTTGCTTTTGTTGATGTTTCCTGTCTCCCAAGACACTGGTGTTAGCAAGAGACTTCAAGAGCAGGCACCCCTGATTCTGTAGCGCCCCGTCTCCCCCCATGCTAGAGAGCTGTTTCCTCTCCACACTCTGGGCCAGTTCTCAATGGAAACAGAATTCCAGAGGATGATGACTCAGCCTTTGGCAAGAAGGTTGGCAGGAACAGGTAACAGCAGAGCCTCCCCGCTGCCTCTGTGCGCCACCCTCTCACGTTCCAAGAAGTCTTGCATTCCATGTCCCTGAGCATCTGCTGGTGACTGCACACTCAGCTAGGCCTGCCTAGACTGTCATTTCCTCCCACCTGGTACGCCCCACCCAGGTTTGTCTCTGGGCTTCCTTCCCCATCATCACTGTCTGTCTCAAGTCCATCCCTCAGGTGCATCACTATCTTCTGGAAATTTGGTCCACTTCCAGAAGGACTGGACAGAGTTTTGAAACCTTTGTTTGTTTTCCTCAGTGGGGGTGTAGTTCAGTGGAAGAGCATTCACCAACAGTCATGAGTGTCTGGATTCGAACTCAGCACTGGAAAGAGAAAAAAAAAAAAAAGATGGAGAAAGAAGCCCCGAGGTGGTGGTGGCAGCTCACGTCTTTAATCCCAGCACTCGGCAGGCAAAGGCAGGCAGATCTCTGTGAGTTTGAGGCCAGCCTTGTATATAGAGCGAGTTCCAGGACAGCCAGGGCTACACAGCAAAACCCTGTCTTGAGGGGGAAAAAAGATGGACGAAGAAAAAGAGAAAGAAGTGATAAGACTGTGTAGAACGTTTTTTTTGTTTTGTTTTGTTTTTGGGACAGTGTCTCTATACAGCCTTGACTGACTTAAAACTCCCTAGGTAGACCAGGTTGGCCTTCCCTCCTGAGTGCTGGGACTAAAGGCATACTCCACCAATCCCAGCTCTCAACCCCTTTTGTTTTAGAGTTCACCAACCAGAAATCAAGACTACTGAATTCGTGATCCTCCTGCCTCCCAAATGCTGGGATTATGGGCACATACCCAGTCAGACTTACAGTACTATACTAACAAACACATCCACAAACCTAGATTATTCTCATTAAAACATTTTAAAATGACATTCGGGTAGCCTAGAACTTGCTACGTAGACCTCAAACTCACAGAGATTTGGTTCCTTCTGCCTTCCAAGTGCTGAGATGAAAGATATGTAACATCCCACCTGGCTTTTCATTATTTATTTATTTATTTATTTATTTATTTATTTATTTATTGCCTCCTGAGTGCTGGGATTAAAGACATGTGCCACCACTGCCCAGCTTTTTTTTTTTTTTTTTTTAAATATAAAACTTCATTGTAAGTACAGTTAAGTCTGGTGCTCTTCCTCTTAAGCAATCAATCTAACGCTATTGATAAAGTTAATGTCATTCTTTTTTTAATTTTTTTTTTTTTGAGCTGAGGATCGAACCCAGGGCCTTGCGCTATCACTGAGCTAAACCCCCAACCCTATTCTTTTTAATGTTTAAATTAAACTTATTTATATGGGGAAGGGGCACTCGAGAACCTGCCAGAGTGTTTCTCTCCCTCTACCACATGGGTCCCAGGGATCGGACTGAGGGCATCAGGCTTAACAGCAAGTGTTTTGCTCCGCTGAGCCATCTCACTAGCCCCAAACGTAATACTTTTATATTTTCCGACACAAAATCTGTGCTGGAGAGTTTTTATGTCAATTCAACACAAGTAAAGTGGTCGAGAGGACAGAACCTCAAAGGAGAAAATGCTTCCATCATATCAGGCTGCAGCAAGCCTTTTCCTAATTGTGGGTGGCGCCATCCCTGGGCTGGTGGCCCTGGCTTCTATAAGAGAGCTCACAGGAATCCTCCTGCTTCAGCCTCCTAAGTACTGAAATCACAGTCTGTTCCACCCACGGGGCACCTTCTCTACTTGGCAAAGCTTTACAGCAGGGAGTCCGGGGCTTGTGAAACTATTCCTCAAAGTCATCACAAACTGGGTAACTTTTCCATCATTTCCAGGTCAGTCACTTCATTCTGCTTCCATGGTTTGGACTATTTTGCCATTTTAGTACTCTGAATTTCAAACTTTTTTTTTCCCCCTTCGACAGGCTTCCTGTTGTCCTGGAACTCGCTCTGTAGATCAGGCTGGCCTTGAACTCACAGAGATCTGCCTGCTTCTGCCTCCAGAGTTCTGGGATCAAAGGTGTGCACCACACTATTCACAGGCCAAACAACTTTAATGTGTGCCAGTGTAAACTATTTGCTGGTGTTTGGGGTTTATTTATTTTTGTATTGGAATGTCTCTTTTCAGATATTCCCTTGCTAGGTGACCTCTTCCATTTGGTCTCTAAGTGTTGGGAGTCCTTTGGCTCAGTTTGGAGACTTGTTCCATTTTAGCTACATTTCCTCCCTACACTGGCTCGATATTCCCATCGCTTTATTTATCATGCTTTTGTGGTGCTGGCGATTAAACCCAGGGCCTCAGGCATGCTATGGCACCAAGCTACATACCCAGCCCTCATTCCCATGGCTTTATATTCCTGTTTAGCCCAACCTCTACTACCGGCCTGCTTGGTTTTACATCACCACTTGGGCATTTCAGATGAATCCCCAGATCAACAACTCCCAAACGGAATTCTTTCCCACCCTTACAGGACAAACTCCCAACCTGCTGGATTAGTCTGACCTCTCCTGTGCTTTGACTAACCCTTCAAGCTAGTCAACAATGCCACACCCGGAACGTCTCACCCTCCGCTCCTAACATCCACGTTAGATTTCTCTGACATCTTGTCTTCTCTGAGAAAACTTAATTCAGCCCTCAACGGTATAGTCTAGTGTCTCTCTGAATTGTTTTTTGCTGTTGTTATTTTAAACAGTGGAAACGGGTAGCGATTTTGTTGTGTGAGCACCTTTTGCAACCCAAGCTGCCATAAGGAATGCTGGGTGGCCACAGGACCCCGCCCCACCATCCTCCTGCGACCAGGGAGATTTTTCTGGCAGAGACTACGACTCCCAGAGTGCCTTGCGGGCCCGAGGTGCGCGCGCTGGACGGCGTCTTTAGGACCCGGATTGAGGCAAGATGGCTGGCCCGCGGTGAGTAGTTTTCTATGTAACCGCTGCCCTCTCTTCCTCTGGGACAGGCCTGGCAGGCTTGTCCGTGGGCGTCGAGGGTTTTTCTGTCCGTCGTTGCCCGTAGGGCGAGGCGGTCGTGTCCCCAGGCTCCATGCAGCGGAAGGGCCGCGTGTGGTTGTGCCCTCTGGTGGCTCAGCACCCGTGTGCTGCTGGGCGTCCGGCTGCACCACGTTGACCTCGCTGACCTCTCCTGGTCCAAGCCTTTCTATCGGTCCCCGGGCTGCAGTCCCCGTGCACCTGTTCCCCAAACTTCAGACCTTCCGGGGTGTTAGATTTCGAGCTGAATTCCGTGCCAAGGGACTCACCGTCGAAAGTCTCTGCAGCTGTAGTTTGACCCTCAGCTGACTATGTCAGCATCGAGCCGAGGAAACTTAATGTCCCCCTGCAGAGGTTTTGATTCTGGACTTGTAGTCGGAAGACTGGGTTTGTGTCTCATGCATGACACAAGTTAAACACTGGACTTCTCTCGGCCTTTGTTCCTAATCATATGTCTAAAAGAGCACAGAGTGGAAGGAAGCCACTTTTGCACGCTGAATGAATTCTGGGTTAGCAAGTCACAGTGTTCTGACAGTGCCAGGAATCGGCTTGCAAATAAAGAGAGACTGCCCTCCTTTTCGTGTGTACTGAGCTAGGGAGGGTCATAGCTAGCCATTGAGACAAATTGAAAATAGGGCACAGCAATTGTATACGATGTATTTACAACTTCTCATGAACACTGCGATTGTTTCCCTCGGTTTACCACGGAAGAACTGGAAGGTCGTGTAATTAATGACTTGCCTCAGATTTTCCAGTTTGTAAGTGAGCAACTCCAAAGTCTTTGGAAGCAAGTCCTTTAAATTTTCATGATTCACTATAAATACGCTTTGGCATTATCTTTAAATGTTACGCGACAGTAAGATGAAATGGCGACAAGAGCAGTTTGTTTACAACCTGTAAGACGTTGACGTTGACGTGTTCCTCTTAAGTTTTCATGAACCAAAGACAGGTCTTGTTGAATATTTCATCAGAAACAATATCACTGGGAGCGATAAGGTCTTATGTGTGGTACTTGGGAATTGGTACACAGACACACCAGCGTTTGAGGAGTATGCACTGTGCATTGTGTGTGAACGACTTTCTAAGTAATTGGGGTTTTTACTGCACACTCAACTGAAACAAACTGCGTGAGTGCTGAGAAGGTTACATTTAAGAGCAGTGACAGCAGACGTAGTTCTTGGGTTTGGGTTCTTACATTTTGATGTCGTGGCTCTTCGTCCCGCTGTTAAGTTGTGTGGAAGTGAAAAATTGAAAAGCCTTCTTTCAGGTGACTCGTGCTAGTTCATGGTTCCTGGCCTATTGCGTTGTTTAGGCTTACCCCTGTAGCTGATTTTCCTTTATCTCTTAAGCAGGATTGAAATTCTGTGTGCCTAGAAACAGATTTTAGAAGCCATCTCTCCTCACAATATCTTTTTCAAGTCACCCGATAAGGATCATGGCATCAGCAGTCAAATGGGTGACATCAAACAGAACTATCTGGAAACATTTATTTCCAATCCAAAGTAAGTGAGATTTTTTTTTTTTTAATGTTTAAAAAAGTATGCTTTTCCAAGTATAGGATATTTAAAGTATTTGGTTATTTTATTTGCCTATTATTTGCAATAATAAAAAGGGGATAAAATTTAAATGTCAGTCAAAAGAAGAATCTTAACTATGAATATCATGCAGCTGTTACCAACATGGACAGATCACCAACTAGAGAAAGAAAAAAAAAAAACCTGATATGTCAGTGAATGATCCTGTTGTGGGCTTAAAATGTGTGTAAGTATGTGTGTCTCTATGTTTGTGTGTGTGTGTGTGCATGCATGCATAAATGCCAAGGAAAGGATCTAAGGTAATCATAGACTATCATTAAACCACGAGTAGGATTTAGGTGAACTGGTAGAAGGTAACTTCCCCTTCATGAGGAACATTTATTCTTAGTGTACTTTACAGCTGTTCTTTTCTTTAAGTAGTTCCTGAGATTTGGAAATAAAAAGCAAATCCACAGTCCCATCTTCCAGAGATAATCACTGTTAATATTGTGGGAGGTTTTTTTCCTTTATGGATGCAGCCATTAAGCAAATAAATGTAGTTCCTTTCTAAAGATCATCTCAAAAGTCTGTTGATACATGCTTAATAGTCAGTCTGTTAACTCATAAATAATAGAATGTAAGATCCTGCTCCTCACAGCTGTCTGTTTTCATCCCCCTCACCTCCCCACCCCCCAACCCTCACCCCCACAATAGATAGGTAATTTAGGGGCATCTGAGGCAAGACAAACCTTTGCTCAGTAAACTCCTTTTAAAAACAGTGTTCAAATTTACTGAATCCCACTTTTATAGAAAGCCTTCTGTCCCTGACCCCTTGCTCACCTACTCCTCATTTTTAGGTCTCTGAACATGATTTATTTCATTTATCACATTCTATTTACAATAAGAGTCAGAACAAAGCACATTTAACTTTTGATTATCTAGGCTTTTAAAAGTTTCTATAGTGAGCTGAGCATGGTGGCGCAGGCTTTTGATCCCAGCACTCAGGGTAGAGGCAGGAGGATCTCTGTGAGTTTGCAGTTAGGATCTCTGTGAGTTTGCAATCAACCTGGACTATATAGTGAGTTCAAGGACAGCCAAGGCCATATAGAGAGACCCTGTCTCAAAACAGCAACAAAAAGTTACTGTGATGAGATGGGCATGGTGACAGAGGCCTATAGTCCCAAGTATTTGGGAGGTAGAGACAGGTGGAGCTCTGTGAGTTCAAGGCTAATATGGTGTACATAGTGAGTTTCAGGCCAGCCATGGCTATATAGTGAGACTCTGTCTCCAAATACTAATAATAAACAATAAAATTGCTTTTACTTTCTAGTTAATCTTCTAGTCAGCATTCAAAATACTAGGTTTATGACATTTCTTGCATACATAGCCCTGGTGACCTACTCATTCTCCCTGGTCTCCTCTGCCTTTTGCTGGTTCTGGTCCTTTCCCTAAATAGTCCCTTTGGCTTTTGTGTCACCTAGTTGTACATGGATTTAACCTAGGTTTCCATGTGAGCGAAAACATGGAGTATTCCTCCCCCATTACCTTCCCTCATTTCCCCTCTCTTTAAACGTCTTCCTCTTGTCCCCTTCCGCTTTCACATCCTCTGTGAACAGGCCAGCGCGGGATGCACACCTGTAATCCAGTACTCTGGAGGTGGAGGCAGGAAGATTGCTGGGATGGAGGCCAGCCTGGGCTGCATGCCGAAACCCTGTCTCAACCACATGTGTATCTAGATTCTGCATTGTAGGGAAAATACATAGTATTTGTCTCTCTCTCTCTCTCTCTCTCTCTCTCTCTCTCTCTCTCTCTCTCTCTCTCTTTCTCTCTCTCTTGCTGTGTGTGTTAGGTGTGAGTACACCTGTGGAAGCCAGAGAACTTTGGGTGTTTTCCATAGGCGCCATCAACCTTTTGTGGAGATGGTCTCTCACTAGGACCTGGGGATCCCCAACTAGACTTGGCTGTCTAGGCGTATCTATGCTCACTAACCAGTGTGGGTATTACAAGGACACACCATCGTTCCTGGCTTTGTACATGGGTGCTGGGGTTTTAACTTAGGTCCTCATCCTTGTGAATAAGCATTCTACCAACTGAGTCATCTCAGCCCCCTCTTTTTTTTTTCTTCCAAGACAGGGTTTCTCTGTGTAGTTTTGGAGCCTGTCCTGGACTAGCTCTGTAGCCCAGGCTGGTCTCGACCTCACAGAGATCCACCTGCCTCTGCCTCCCGAGTGCTGGGATTACAGACGTGCGCCACCATCGCCCGGCTCAGCCCCCTCTTTATATTGTTATTTTTTATTTGTGTGTGTGATATGTGCATGGGTGTGTTCACCTGGGCATGTGTACGGGGCTAGAGGTCAACTTAGGTTGTCTTCTTCTGTTGACTTTCTCCATTACTTTTTGAGACAGTTTCTCAGTGAACCCAGAGCTTGTGGTTTCAGCCAGACTGGATAGCCAGTGATCGCCAAGAATCTGCCCATCTCTGACTCTCTCATTCTCCCCATCGTTGGTTTCAGAGACAGTGGCTTTTACGTGGGTGTGAAAATCCAGACTTGGGTCCGCATACTTGTACAGTATGCATGCTGTACACCACTCTGAACTATATCCTTAGTCCAGAATCTTCAATTTCTCTTTTGTCGCATTGGGAGTTGAAACTGCACATGCGAGGTCAGTGCTCTGCCACTATCTCTGGCTCGGTTTTCTCTTTGGCTGAGACAGTTTCACGTAGCCCAGGCTGGTCTTGAACGTGCTGTGAGGATGAGGCTGACCTTGGTGAGTGCGTGAGCCTCCTGCCTCCCGTTCCCAAACACTAGGATTTCCACTGCTCTAGGTGTTTGTTGTTGTGGCTGGTTTTAGTGTTTCACTTTCACCCAACCTGCTTTCAAACGTGCGGGTTCCTGCCTCAGTCTCCCTAATAACAGAGTTACAATTGTGAGGGCCACACTCAGGGCTGCTTGTCGTTCAGAGTCAGACTTACTTCACTTAACGTGATGGTCTTGAATTCCATCCTTTTTTCTGTAAGTCGCATATTTTCTTTCTTTTTTTTCGAGACAGGGTTTCTCTGTGTAGCTTTGGTTGCCTTTCCTGGATCTCGCTCTGTAGCCCAGGCTGGCCTCGAACTCACAGAGATCCGCCTGCCTCTGCCTCCCGAGTGCTGGGATTAAAGATGTGCGCCACCGCCGCCCGGCTCATTCTTTATACCTGAATAAAGTGTGTATGTATGTGCCACATTGTCTTTACCCGTTGCCTGTTGAGGGTTGTCTTGACAGTTGTGAGCAGTACACAATAGGATGGATGTGCAAGGATCTCAGTGGGCTGACTTGGCCCCTTAGGGTCTGTGTCAGAGTGGTACACAGGGTCAGATGCTGGTTATTGCTTTGTTGTCTTGCGACAGGGCCTCACCGTATGGCTCTGTGGCTCTGACTGACCTGGATTCTATGTAAACCACATTTGTAGCTTTCCTAATTCTGTTTTTGGTTGGTTTTTTTTTTTTAAATTACATGTTTGACTGTGGAATTGGCTCTCTCCCTCTATCATGTGGGTCTCAGAGATGGAACTTAGGTCATCAATCTTGGTGGCAAGTTGAGAGAAATATGCCTGCTACCTAGCCTCTGGTCTCCCTAAGAGAAGCCAAGCCCCAGGGTGGTGAGAACTCAGACCCAACACAGCCCTGTCTTCACGGGAGTTAACATGGGACTGCCTATTTGCCCCTCTTTACTGAAGTGATCCTTTTACTGTTAGACTGCCCATTCCATTTATACTGAGGCCCTAGTACACATTTGATATCTGCCTCAGTTGCTAATGTTTAAGTAACTGATTTGAGTGGACTGGGATTGTCAGGAGAGTCAGTTCACCGTGAGCTAACTTAAATTGTTCTACTTTTGACATTTTATGTGACAAAGGATATTAATGTTGGTGGCAAAGCAAAATCCACAATTTAAAGAGAAAGTACAAAGAGCATCAGGAAAAAGCCCTTCCTTGTGAGGGAGCAGTAAACTCTTACATGCAGTCGACATTGGGTGTAGATTTTGTTTTTAAAGCATAAACTAGCTGGGCGGTGGTGGTGCACGCCTTTAATCCCAGCACTCGGGAGGCAGAGGCAGGTGGATCTCTGTGAGTTCGAGGCCAGCCTGGTCTACAGGACAGACTCCAAAGCTACAGAGAAACCCTGTCTCGAAAAAACAAAAAAACAAAACAAAACAAAAAAAAAAATCTTCTGAAGCTTTTTGGTCCCATAGTAACTTACTTGGGGCAAACAAGGATGGCAGAGAAGGGGATGAGTAAGGCCCTATGAACACAGATTGTGGGGCATGTAAGGAGATAGCTGTTCTCCTGTGATAGAGGCCAGAGTGCCCAGAGGCCACAGAAGGATTTTATAGACAAAACTACATTGACTTTGAAGGCTTAGTGGTGTTTGAAGAAGTGTAGAGGGGGTTCTGCCCTGGGAAGTGGTAGAGGTGTGTTGATGGAAAGTCAGGGTGGGTCCTAGCCCCGTATGCAGGAGAAATCCTCTCTGGAGGAAGCTGTATCCTGGTTTTCTGGGGTAATCTCGAATTTCCTTTTTTTTTTTTTAAATTTTTCAAGACAGGGTTTCTCCATGTAGTTTTGGTGACTGTCTGGGAACTCACTGTGTAGACCAGGCTGGCCTTGAACTCACAAAGATCCGCCTGCCTCTGCCTCCTGAGTGCTGAGATTAAAGGTGTGTGCCACCACCACCTGGCTTCCAACTCCCTTTTAACGTACTGAGCTGCCTCTGAATTTTTCCTTTGTATTTAGAGGAATATCCTTTTTTTGAACATGAAAAACCTTTTTTTACAGATTAAAAACTATATAGCTTGTCAGGCCATGGTGGCACATGCCTTTAATCCCAGCACTCGGGAGGCAGAGGCAGCTGGATCTCTGTGAGTTCAAGGCCAGCCTGGGCTACAGAGCGAGTTCTAGGACAAATTGAAGACTACATAGAAAGACCTGTTTTGAAAAAAGCCAAAAAAATTTAATAAGGGCTGGAGAGATGGCTCAATAGTTAAGAAAGAGCGCTGGCTGTTCTTCCAGAGGACCCAAGTTCAATTCCCAGCACCTACATGGCAGCTCAAACCTGTCTGTAACTCCAATTCCAGAGGATTGAACACCCTCGCACAAATATAAAGACAAAACACCAATGCTTGTGAAGTAAAAATAAATAATTTTTTAAAAAATTAAATAAAAAAATAATAAAAGTATTTAAGCCAGGTGTGATGGTGGACACCTTTAATCCCAGCACTTAAGTGGGAGGCAGAGGCAGGTGTATCTCTGTGAGTTCGAGGCCAGCCTGGTCTACAGAGCGAGTTCCAGAACAGCCAGGGCTACATGGTGAGACCCTATCTCACTAAACAACAAAAAAGAAACAGATATTGGTTGATGTTGAAATTGACCTTTATGCCCAGGAGAACTAAACTGTTTTACCATGTGGGTTTTTGCAGGTGGAGCTTTATCTCGTGTGTGTCATAAGTCTACGTATTCTTCGCTTCCAGAGGATTATAACTGGTGTGTATAAACGTCAGCGGAAATAGCAGTTGCATCTGCAGTGATCTTGTGTTTGCTTTCCCCGTTATTCTCTCTTTAAGTTTGGTATTCAACTCGTGTCTTATTTGTATGGATTAAGTGTGTCCCTGGATGATCCACATTTTACATTTTAGATAAAATCTGTTGTTGTTGTGTAGTGAAGGCTCACACCTCTTGTAACAGACTCGCTCTTTTCTTTCTGCATAGGGCTTTCGCTTTTTGTAAAAGCTAATTCGTTTTTATAATTTTATGTTAGAGCTTATGTCTATTAGATTAGGTATTTGTCTGTCTTTTGTTTGACACTAAATAATTCCACTGTACACTGCTGAATTCAGTACGATTTATTTGGTATTTATCCAACTTAGTCATTATTCTAAGAATAGGATGTGTTTTTTTTTTTTCTTTCTTTTTCCTTTTTTTTTTCCTTTTAAGCAGAGTTGAAGTGTAGAAGTTGCAATTTATTTTCTTAAGTTATGTAAGTTTTATCGCAAGTTTTAGTAAATAAAAAGTAAACAAACAAAAAGCAGCCCAGGCTGGACTCACACTCACTATGTAGCTAAGTCTGGCCTCAGACTCCCGATCCTCTTCCCAGTGCTGAGATGTGTGCCCCCATGCCCAGGATTTTTAGATCTTCTTTTAAATTTATTATGTGTATGGGTATTTTGTTTGCATGTGTGTATGTGCACCACGTGTGTTCCTGGTGTCTGGGGAGGTCAGAAGAGTGCGTCAGATCTCCTGGAGCTACTGACTTGGGAATGACCATGTGGGTGCTGGGGGAATTGAACCAGGGTCCTTTGCAATGGCAACACACCTCCTCTTCAGCCCATACTTTGGTTTTTGATACTGATTTTAACTGTACATTTGATGAGTACTGAGTTAAGTTGCACGTGATGAAGTAGACTGGGTTGTGTTTTTTTGAACCTGAATAGATTGAGTGATGTCAGTGTAGATAGTATGCAAAACTCGGTAAAGCCAGCTGTGATAGTCATCCCAGCTCTTGGAAAACTAAAGCTAGAGGATCATGAGTTCAAGGCCAGCCTGGGTTATCTATCTGCTGAGTTCAGGGCCAGCCTGGACTATCTGGTGAGACCGTGGAAAGATGATGGTCAGTGGTTGAAAGAGCTGCTCTTGCAGAAGACCTGGGTTTGCCTCCAGCACCCACACAGCAGCTCACAGCTGTAACTAGTTACAAGGGATCTGGTAACCTCTTCTGACTTGTAGGGCACCGGGAACACAAGTGGTGTAGACACACATGTGCGGGGGAAACATTCAGACACAATAAAATAAGTAAACCTTACACAGACGGATTTGGCCAGGACATGGCGGTATACTTATTTAATCCCAGCCCTGGAGAGGCGGATGCAGGTGAAGCTCTGTGAGTTCCAGGCTAGCCAGAGGTACAGAGTGAGACCTCCCTTGTGTCAAGAAATGAAAAATAAATAAATAAATTAACTAATATCAGAAACGTTATTGCAATTATGTGTAGAATTCAGTGGTAAAACCACAGTAAAACAATGCAGATGAAGTACAGTTTACAGCCTCACTGTTGTTTATTGTTTTAGCTAGTTAAGCTGAACTATTCTGTTACGGTCTTCTAATTGTCATTTATGTTATAGGTACTAGATTTTTCCAATCAAGCAATACAGCATTTACTCCCTTTAACGTTTGTGATTAACTAATTTTACATTTAAATTGACATAGTTTGCTATTGTAGTATATGAGTATATTCAACATAGTTTCTCAACCGGGAATTAGCAACCTTATATAAATACATTTTTATTACAATAATTTCTTTGTGTGTGTGCATGTATGGGCCATGACATGCATGCAGAGGTCAGAGGACAACGCTTCACCATGTGGGCACCTTTGCCCACTAAGCTGTCCTGCCAGCCCCATCAATTTTTAAATTTTCAGTTCTGTAGTGCATTGAATCTCTTTCATCTTAAACATAAACTTGCTCAGAGCCTATTCAAATCAGACACCGTTAGATTTAGTTGTAAGAATTATCAGTTAACATTTCAGTTAGGTTAAAAACTTCAGTAACTTTTTTCAGTATTTTTTTCTTCTTTGTCCAGAATAGTTTGTCTTAAGCTTAAGCTTTTTTGGGGGGGCATGTGGGGGTGGGGGTGGGGTGTTCTTTGAGACAGTGTTTCTCTGGGTAGTCCTGGCTTGGAACTTGCTCTGTAGACCAGGCTGGGCCTGGAACTCAGAGATCTGCCTGCCTTTTGCCTCCTGAGTGCTGGACTAAGGGTGTGTGCCACCACACCTGGCTTAAAGCAGCATCTTGAAACCCAGGCTTTAGGGCTGATGTATTCTAGAAGTCTATCAGAATGCCCTAGCCTCTGTTGTGATATGGTGCTTCCATATTGGGCAGACTTGCGTGGCAGATGTATAGCTCTCATCCATGGCTTTATGAGTCACCCTGGGAGCTCTTTGTCCTCTGATGTCATGTGCAGCAGTGGCCACTTCCTTGGGGCTGCATTTGCTCCCTTTGACCCGAGCTGTCTTAGCACACTGGTACATGTGAGCAGAGCCTGTACTGTGGCGGGGCTGCATGGCTTAGCACACTGTTGGGCTGCACGGTTTAGCACACTGGTGGGTTGCACGGCTTAGCACACTGGTGGGCTGCACAGTTTAGCACACTGGTGGGCTGCATGGCTTAGCACACTGGTGGGCTGCATGGCTTAGCACACTGGTGGGTTGCACGGCTTAGCACACTGGTGGGCTGCACGGCTTAGCACACTGGTGGATTGCACGGCTTTTTTGCTCCTGCCCTTCTCTAGCAGCAAGAGGCTTAGCTTTCACTGTGGCATTTGGGTTGATTTCTAATTAATTTTCTCATTAAGAGTAATTATTGTAGCGGGGTGTAATCTTAACAGTTAGGAGATAGAGTCAGAGGATCAACAGTCATTGTTGGCTACATACTAAGTTCAAAACCAGCCTGGGACACATGAGATCCTGCCAGACAGGATGGTATGTATCTGTTATCCAGTCACTCTAGAGGCAGAGGCAAGGGGATTGCTATGTGTTTGAGTCCAGCATGGGCTCCATAGTGAGTTCCATGACTGCCTGGGCTACAGTGAGACCTTGTCTCAAAAAGCTAAAACCTGGAAGTACTCATGCAGCTTTGAGTACAGTCTAACTATTTCTAAAACGTTCCTTTTCAGCAAGGTAGAGCTGGCTTTGACCTCCGACGGCAGGACAATAGTGTGCTACCACCCTTCTGTGGACATCCCCTACGAGCACACCAGAGTACGTACGGGAAGTTGTCTGGTGCCCGTTGCTTGCTTTGGGTCTTTCAGCTTTTCTACTTCACTGCCTTGACTTTTCCTCTGAGTTTTTATTGTCTTTCCTTTAACGTTTCCCAGTGTACCAAGGCAATTAGGACGTCAGTTTCCTGACCTAAGAAATCTGATTAGAAAGTGGACCCGATGGTAGAGTCCTGTAATCCTGACCACTTGCCCTGAAGCAGGAGGACATTAAATTCATCTTAGCGAGACCTTGTCTAAAATTTAAAATTTTTTAAAGGTTTGGAAGTATTTTTAAAAAATTGTTTTTGAGTTTTTACTTTAAAAAACTTAGATATTTCTCTTGATAATTTTATGCTTTTGTTTTAATTTTTTTCCTGCTTCCTGCTTCTTCTTCTTCTTTTTTTTTTTCCATTTTTATCCTTGTGTGACCAGACACCGGATGGCCTGGGAATTGAACCCAGGTCCTCTGGAACATCAGTCAGTGCTCTTAACCACTGAGCCATCTCTCTTCCCCTTGTTTTAGTTTTTGATAATACTTGCCTGTTGCTGTTACCTGTCAGCCCTGATGATTCTCCTCCATTCTTTCTCCTTAGGCCTGCTCTCAGTCCAGACTGCTGAATCTAGAACAGGATTGTTGTTCTTTCTTTCTTTCTTTCTCTCTCTCTTTCTTTCTTTCTTTCTTTCTTTCTTTCTTTCTTTCTTTTCTTTCTTTCTTCACAGGATTTCTCTGTGTAGCTTTGGAGCCTGTCCTGGACCTCACTCTGTAGCCCAGGCTGGCCTCTAACTCACAAAGATCCACCTGCCTCTGCCTCCCGAGTACTGGGATTAAAGGCAAGCGCCACCACCGCTGGGCTGATGTTAGCTTTTTTGCTAATCTTTTTATATCACGTTTGTGTGTGATGTGTATGGTTCATATGTGTGCCCTGGTGTGGTAGTTTGAATGAGAATGGCCCACAGGCTCCTATATTTGAATGCTTAGTCATTAGGGAGTGGAGCTGTTTGAGAAGGATTAGGAGGTGTGGCCTTCTCGGAGGTAGTGTATTACTGAGGGCTTTGGGGTTTCAAAAGCCTAGGCCAGCCCCAGTATCTCTTCCTGCTGCCTGCAGATCCAGATCCAGAACTTTCAGCTCCTTCTGCTGCTGTCCGTACACCGCCATGCTTCCTACCATGATGACAGTGAACTAAACCTCTGAAACTGTAAGCCACCCCAATTAAATCCTTTCCTTTATAAGAATCGAGGTGGTCATGGTGCCTCTTCACAGTAATAGAACACTGACTAAGACACACGGCTTGAGGAGGTCAGAGGATACCTTTGTAGACTCAGTTCTCTCCATCTGTCTTTATGTGAGTACCAGGGTCAAACTCAGGGTGTCATGCTTTCTCAGCTAGCACTTTCATTTATTGGCCCCAAACTCATAGAGATCCCCCTGCCTCTGCCTCCTGGGTGCTGGATTGCCGGCATGCACCACTGTATGCAGCTTAGGAATGTCACTTCTCAATGAGAGGTTGTCTTAGTTACTGCTCTATTGTGCAAAGATACCATGACCAAGGCAACTTATAAAAGAAAGCATTTCATCAGGGGCTGGCTTACAGTTTCATAGGGTTAGTCCATGATCATCATGGCAGTATGTAGTTAGTCATGATGCTGGAGCAGGAGCTAAGAACTTACATCTACAAGCAGAGGAGGAGACTGGGCCTGGTGTGGGCTTTTGAAACCTCAAAGCCCACCTCCAGTGACACACCTCATCCAACAAGGCCACACCTCCGAATCTTTCCTAAACAGTCCACTAACTGGGAATCAAACATTCAAATATAGGAGCCTGTGGGGGCCATTATTTTTTTTTAAATTAATTATTTATTAAATTTTTTTCATTTTACATACCAACCCCAGTTCCCCCTCACTTCCCTTCTCCCGCCTCCTCACCTCCCTCCCACTCTACTTAGGGGCCATTCTTATTCAAACCACCACAGAGGTCTTTTCTGTTTTTTTTTGGTATTTTTCTTTTCTTTTTTTAAAAAGATTTATTTATTTATTTATGTATATAGTGTTCTGCCTGCATGTATCCCTGCAGGCCAGAAGAGGGCACCAGATCTCATTACAGGTGGTTGTGAGCCACCATGTGGTTGCTGGGAATTGAACTCAGGACCTCTGGGAGACCAATCAGTATGCTTAACCTCTAAGCCACCTCCCCAGCCCTTTTTTTGGTATTTTTCAAGACAGGGTTTCTCTGTGTAGCTTTGGTGCCTGTCCTAGATCTCGCTCTGTAGACCAGGCTGGCCTTGAACTCACAGAGATCTCCCAGCTCTGCCTCCTGAGTGCTGGGATAAAGGCGTGCACCACCACTGCCCGGCACACAGAGGTCTTTTATATATTTTTCATTGTTCTTTCCTTTTTCTGAAATTTTTATTAGATTTTTAAAATTTATTTTACATACCAACCACAGTTTGTTTTCTCCTTAGTAATATAGAAGGTAAACTGTTGAATTGCAAGTTAAAAAGTAATATGGACCTAGTATATACTTTGGGAAAATAGAAACAAAAAAAACAATTCCCTTATTACTGAGGGGAAAGAATCGAAGAAGAGCTCTTATTATTGGAAAAGAAACCCACAATTTTTGGCTAGTAGAGGAGTATTTCTAACTTTGAATAACTAACTGGAAGTGCTCTGGCTACTTACCCACTGTCAGGAATGTAATGAATGGCTGAGTATGGTCGTTGTTTCGTCATAAAGCCAGACAGATCCCGGCTTGCATTTCTACACTTCATTGTTGTTAATTGCTTCTTTATAGCCTGTCCCTCAACCAGACAT